>NW_028262347.1:8317083-8651666 GCF_047370975.1 Nipponia nippon
CTAGACAGTGCCAAGTTCACCAAACTGCCTTCCATGATGGCCACATTACTATGCCAAACTCTTTTTTATTTATTTAATATGTGCCCACACAGTTCGAAATCTCAGAGTGAAATCTTGCATGTGATGTATTCCAGACACTGGAAAAAAACCACAAGGCTGTCCTAAAGGATTCAGAAACTGAAGATGAGTATTATTTATAAAGGTGTGAGATGGATAGAGTTGATGGAGCTTAGAGGGACCTCTTGTCATAAATTCCAACTAAATGTCCTCAGAGTTATAGCTGAAATCACATTTTCAGACATCTAGCATCAGCATCCAAACAGGAGCTGCCTCTGATGGCCGAGTTTTACTAGACAACAACATGATAGACCATTTGGGACACGGTATGATGGATAGTTTCAATAGCAAAGAAGGGCATGTAATTCATTTTCCAGATGGACCAACTCTCATTCGCACAAGGCCCTGCAATAGATAATAGGCTAGCTGCTCCAGAAATAAACCCAGCATGGGAAGCTTGTCTACTGCAGAGAAAGCCTGTTCATCATCCACATGCTGCCCTTTCATTAGAGTTTTGACAAAGTGTCTATCTTCACCAGTCTGAGTGGAGGGGTGTTTTAATGAGCATGGATCAAACCACAAAGAAATATATTTGGAGGGTATTATACTGGAGGCGGTCGAAACTCAAGGAACCATAATGCAGTATGCTGATGAGTGAGCTAGCATGCATTGCTCACCGCTGCAAGGGGCCACGTGGGTTTCACTGCAGACAGGCTTTCACGTGCTCTGCTCTCTAGAAAGTATTTGCAGAAGATGACCTGACTGTTGCTAAACCTTCATCTCCTCTGGCACGCGTGGAAATTCAGAGATCCCAGGAAGGTACAGTTTCTACAAGAGCAGGCTGGGTACAAGGGCGCATCACTCTCCTTTTGCAGGTCCCCATCTCTAGTCCACAGCAAGCAGTGCTCAGGCTGCATCAGTACGAGCCAGCAGAGGTCCACCAGGATTGAATCATGCATTTGTCTGCCTCTAACTGATACAACTGTCTAACCAGTCTGACCACAACAAGAACTTTACTGGAACGAAACATGTGATCATTTCTTCCCTCCCCACCCCATTTATTGCACAAAGGCTATGTGTTACATACTGAAATATGAAATTAAAGTTCCTTTTCTGCAGGATCCCTCTGAGCAATAGTGCAGGGCAACTACATCACTTGTGCCCCTTGACTGTCCCTGTAGCTGCATTGTATTGGCCCCAGCAAAAACAACAGGAGACATCTTCCAGGGTCAGAACGCAGTGTCTGTGTGACAGACTCTTTGACTCAAACACAGGCTCATTTTTGTCTTCACAAAGATGAATTTCAAGATTATTTCAAAACTAATGGAGAAAATAGTGTCAGGCACAAGAAAATGGCTTAAGGGAACACATAATGGCTTCCCTGATTCCTGCTCAAGAAATGCCAGGCACTAAAAATACTGCGTGCTCCACTGGCGACGGCAAGGAGGATGAATGCATTCACAGGTTCTCACCCAGGCTCAGCTTTACATGGCCTGGGCTTCCGTTATCACAACAATAAATAGCAGAGATATGAGATATACCAGCTCTTAGACTCTTGCAGTTGCAATATTCAGCTTAGCAATTCTCCTACTGATCAATATTAACTGTCTTTAGAGATGGTCAGTTTGGGGAAAATGCTGTTGATGTCAAAAGTTGCTTTGCTGAAGTAAGTCTTGTGGAATTTTCCTAACTCCTAGACTGCAGGGTATTTTGTACCCAAGGGTATCTCTCTTTCCATATTTCCTTCAAATTGCACTAAAAATTTCAGATTTAAAGCAAAGCACAATGGGAAAAGTTCTAAAATATAGAAAATGTGCAGAAGATGAGAAAAAAAATTGTCTCCTTGTTCTAGTGATAACTAACTGAAGCAGCTGGTGTGCCTGTGGTAAAAAAAATACTGATGATGAAGAAAAAAAGGTCATCAGAGTGCAGAAAGTTGTTTCACTCAACCCCTTGCAAAAAGTGGATAGCAGAAATCAGAGTCACAAAATCAGATCTAAGCAGAACTTCAAACGCATCAAAGCGTAGGGACCTCTGAATCTATCCCACTGGCTCTCTTCTAATTCTCTCTTTAACATCGCTTACCCCAGATGACCTCTTTTATGGAAACAGCCTCTCAAATGCAATAAACAAGAAACAAAATTTCACTGAGTTCCCCAGGGACTATTCCTAAACCCTCTGTGCATGTGCATTATAGGTACACACAAAAATGAGATCGCATGTGATAATGAGAAGCTCTAACTTGGTTGATTCTTTAATGCAGTAAGTCCAAACACTTTCTTTATTAAATCATTATTTCCATCTTTTCTAATTCCTGAGAATTTATTATTTTGGCCTTTGCAAGCATGAGACCTCTTCTATTTAAAGCAGAGCATCCATCTGACAACACACCAGGGTATTTGTGCAGAACAGGATGTTCTTCTACACCCACATTTTCCCCTCACTTCCTTCCTAGTTTTCTTCTACCATTTGGGAATAAGATATCAGAAGAGAGCTGAAAAGTGGAGACTGTTGGAACGTTTTTGCCAAAATGAGATTTCAGCAAAATACACTGTTTTTTAAAAGGTGAAATGTTATGTGGGGACACACGGGGTTTCAGAAGTGTTTTCTTAGGGGAGTTTCAGGGGTGAAGGTGGTTGGCGATGGTAAGAAAAAGTGACCCTGCAAGGGCTGGCTTACAAAGACAAGGGTGTAAAAACAGAACACAAAGTTTAGTGAGTAAAGCCAAAAGCTGACAAGAAAGGGTTAGAGAGTAGGTCTGAGACTAATTATCCCAGGATGCTATGTTTGGGCCGGGCCAGCTTGCAAAGATGGGAGCTGAGGAGTCTGGGGAGAAGAACAGGAAGATGATTCTTGTATGAGGCAAAAAGCATGCCTGGGTCATGGAGTCCACCAGAGAAGGAAGCCTGGGTCACCTCCACTGATTTAGCCAAGGGGCCAAGTCCTCAGTAATTGTGGATTATGAACATATATGACAAACATGGGTGAAAGTCCATTTGGGGCAGTGCCTTTGCCAGCCCACAAGTGTGGGATGGGATGGCAACTCAGCTGTGGCAAGCCAGGATGTGCTTTTACCCAGCTATTGGAGAACTTTTATGAACTTCGCTGCTTTAAATAACCAAAGTGAGGATTTGAAGATGAGTCTTTCTGATCTCCTACACAGGTTTTTCTATGTTTTCTCCTCTTGAGAGCAAATAATAGATCTGCTGCAACAAAGCGTGAAGATGTTTCCTTTGGGGAAGGTGAAGAGAGAAGTCCCATTCATCTTGGTAAACTTGGATGACAGGGAAGCATCAGCTTCCAAAACCCTCCTTCCACCTCCAGCTTTCCTTCCCACACAAAATCCTGGACGTAGGAACTCGTCAACCTGACACCTCCAGGTTGGATTGCAGTAATTCACTGAATCTGGAGCTAAGTGTGAATCTGTGCAGGCTCCAGCTGGCCCAGGGCACAGCCATCTGCCTTCACCTTGGTTCAGGATGCTACAAAGTCAGCCCCATCCTGCAGTAGCTTTCAATGTCAGCTGAAGGCCTTAGTGATAATTTTCCAATGAATGAATTAACTTAATGCTGTATCAAAGGTTGAAGACCAGCCTGTGGCCCAACCTCAAAGCTATGCTTCAGGGTGAAATGCAACAACTTCTTCTGATGAAGGGATTTAGCTATGACATAATATCTCTGGAAAAGGAGTCCTGCAAACCTTGAGTCTATGCAATCAAGGCAACAAGGAGATGACCTTTTGGTTTTCTCCAGGCATCTGCGTGAGGACATGTGCTGCTCTACCTATTCATAGACAACCTGAGAAAAGGGGTGAACAGTGAGGGTGCACAGTTTGCAGGTGACACCATGGTATTCAGGGTAGTGAGAACAAGGGCCTGCAGAAAGATATGAAGAGACTAAGTGAATGAGCAATAAAAGAGCAAATTAAATTTAATGTAGCCAAATGTGAAATAATGTTCATGGCAGGAAAAATGTTCTGAACTTCACGTATAAAATTACGGGCTCTGGGCTCGCTCAGGAGTAGGATATTTGGATTATAATAGTTCTATGAAATGTCAGTTTATTGCTCAGTAGTGGTGGAATAAGCAAATTAAATATTAACAATTACCAAGGAGCAAGCAAAAGAGAGTATTATTATGCCACTGAATAAAAACAGGGTTTACTTACATCTTGAATACTATCTTCTGATCCCTTTATCTCCAGAAAAGACACAGAGATGATGGAGAGGATTCAAGGAAAGGCAGTAAAGGTGATTAAATGTGAAAAATGGCTCCTATAAAGAAATGACTAAGTAAGCAAAGTGGTCTCTTTGGTGTGGAAAAAAAAAAAAGTTGTTTGAAGGAGAAATTAAGGAGATCTATGGAATGACAGTGAGTGACAAGAAGAGGGAGAAAAGGGATTGACTGTTCACTGTTTTGCCCAATACAAGAATAAGGGTGCATCAAATGAAGCTGGCAGGGGCCGTGCTCAGAAGAAATGAGAGTGATTCAAGCACAGCTGATAGTTGATCTGTGGCATTCTTTGCCAAAGGATGGTAAGGATGAAAAGTTTTACCTGGGTTCAGAAGGTTTTACCGGACAAATTAAAGGATGATAAATCCATAGAGGGACACTGGACATCTAGAAGCCACACCCAACACAGGAGGTCCCTGAATTGAAAACATGTGGAAGGTGGGAGAATATCCAGGGAAAGTATCATGTATGTTTTCCACTCTCCTCTCTGTATCACTCATAGCCACTGCTGGAGACATGACACTGCATGGACCTTTGCTTTGACCCAGTATGACTGCTCTTAAGTTTCAGTCCTGTATGAGAAAGCTGCACCAAATTTGTAATGAATTTTCCTAAATGCCTAAGCCATTTCCAGACTCTGCAAAACAAAGTTCTCCATGAAGTCCTTTGACCCCCAAAAGACAGAAATTTCAGAGACTTCAGAGCTTTAGATATTACTGCTAGGTTTGCATGGAAGGTATGTGCATGTTGAAGCTGTGGAAGTGGTGTGACACCAGTTGCTGATCAATGGCCTAAGCAACCTGTAGCTCCAATCTACTGAACAGGAGCTACCTGTCTCTCTCACAGCAGGTATGCTTTTTAAAAGTTTATTTATAAGAGGGATTTATGTATGTTTATTTCCCTTTATTTATGAGTCTTGCCTTTGTCCCATAGTGATGACACCCCATGGAAGGGCAGCTACTTTGACCTGTAACTGTATTACTGCTGGCAAAGCTGACATGCAAGACCATCCGTGGAGAAAGGGGCTGAGCATGGCCAATGGCAACCTCAATAACAGACATGCCTTTCCTTCGAGAGCAGGTCCCTGTCCTAAACTGTGTGGGCCAAGCCTGCAGGTACATAATGCACTGCCAGGCAAGGCAACAACATGTCAGAGGGCTGCTCAACGGGCCAGCCGAGATCCCACGTGTCTGTCCATCTCCTTGCTGGCAATGGGACGGAGAAGTCATTCCTTGCAGCTGACAGGCTTGCCAGGCTGGGGCTCGCCCATGCCGCCAGATGAAGAATGAGCGTGGGAGTCCCATTCCTGACCTCTCGCCCGCAGTAGGATTGACATAGCTCCATAACGGAGAAAAAATGCTGCTTCCACACGACAACAAGACAAACGTTTTTATAAGAAAGTCCCCAGATGGGAAGCGCCAGCAGCCCTGAGGTATTACAAAGAAGGAAAGCAAGGACCAGAGTCTCTCTGCCCTGGCAGGTTTAGCATCAAGGCTCACCCCAGCCTTTTTTCAGCCTTTAACAGGAACATTTTCTGATTGTTTTATGAAGCAAACTTAGCATCAGCAAAATGGAGTCCCAGATCATTCTGCCTCTGAAGAGTCCCAGGTGTCGCAGTGCACTCGGCTTTCAAGTTTAAAAATCGTGGCTATAATTTCTGTTTTATTGTCCCTATATTCAACCAACATCTCATCTTCCTAGGCATAGTGGCCGCTGTCTGACTTTTTCACTGTCCCCATTGCATTACCCTCTCCTCATGGGTGGTCCCTCTTTCCTTGATGGCCTCACACCACTCTCTGTAACTAAGACATTGTTTTATTTTCATGGTTTAACTGAGTGCCCTGAAAGCCATCCTTTGGCTAGAAGGCATCTGTCTCCTGTCCTTCTCACATGCACTCTCATTTAAAGGCCACTCTGGAAAAGGGAGGGGAAACCTCAAGTTTTCTTTTTTCCAGACTTCCCCCAGGGCCAAACAAGCTACCCAGGGATGAAGGAGCCATTTTGTCTTCGGCACAGGCAAACTGTGCTCAGATGGGTCTTGGTTTTTTTCGATGGAGAGAGAGGGTAGTGGTTATGGAGAACATGGAGAACATAGAGAACATGGAAAAATCAATAGTTCTCTTATCTGGTTAGTCTATGCATACCCAAATCTGCCTCCCATGGCAGCAATCTCTGCAACAAAATTCACCTACCCAAATCACAGCAATAGAAATGTGCTTTTTTAAAATTATCAACAAATCTTCCCCTTTTCTAATCCCATTTGCCACAATTCAACATCCCACTGCCTTCTCCCCTCACTTTCTTAAAGCATCATCTGTTTGCCTTTGGGGTCTCCCAAGCCTCAAGGTGACCTGCTGGGCAGGGCTTCTGCAGTGATACCGTTTTCCTGGGAGATCGCTGTGCTGTGCATGCTCTTGGAGATGTCCAGATGCCACTGAGCCACATGAGCCTATTATTTAGCTTGCTGGGAGGGATCCCTCTTCAGCTTCTCCCCTTGATGTAGCAAATCAGCTGCATTATTAAAATGATTAAAAATAGACTGAGCTTGCCCAAGACTGCATCTATAATGGATCAATTGCTTTTTATACATTTTTGGCTCCCTACAGTGCTGCTTTGTCATGTCACTTTCACTCATTTGGGCAAGATCTTGAAATAATAGGCACATTCAGGAGATATAAATATATCTGTTTATTGCCTTAAAATGGGTCTGCAGACAAATCACAGTCCCAGCTTCAGGTATTTGGAAATTAAATCTTCCTCCTCTGTCCTTTCCTTTTTGGACCTGGATCAAACACTGGACTTTGCAGCTTGGGGGCTGCTTTATCTTAAGCTATAGGCACTAGTTCTGCTGCACGAAATTCATACCCTGTAGGCCATTGATTTAAGCAGCTCTTGGTGCTAGCCTGGATTTGATTCCAGTAAGAGTGCAGAGTTAACATTGAAAGGCTGCAGCACAGTGAAATAAAAATAAATGCACTGCATTGTGTAGCTTAACGGGGTGCTAATTTCTTGGGAGCACATAAATAGGAGGCACAGAGCACATCTGTTTGCTGGCATTGGGTCGGGAAAGAGCAGGGGAAATTTGGAGCTCTGTCACAGGGACAGGCTGAACTTTGTTCCCATGTCTCGCAGCACTGCACAAAGTCTCCTCTGTAGAATAGGCAGTTAATTAAAAATGATATTTACGGTCCCCTGGTGATGCATGCCTGTAACTTTGCTATTAGTATTTCTACAAAGTCTGGCACAGCTAGAGGGCTGGGGGCCCGGCAATGCAAACAGCAGCCCTCGTCCTCGATGCTACCCATGTGGCTGGAGTCCACACAAGAGGGGCTTTAGGCAGCCAAGCCTCTCTCCATCACAGTGTTTGCTGAAAGGTTTTATTGCCTGGGTCTTCTGCAGTGAACATGGGACACCCCCTCCACCTCGCTCTGAGATTCCCAGGTATTTTGCAAGCAGAAGTGAATTAACCTGCCTGATGTGGCAGGTATGATGCTCTGTTTGTGTTATCACTTACTCATAATGAGATACATGGAGGCACAGAGGAATTTAATACACCTACAAGAACCGAAACAATGTCCCATGCTCAACCCACCAGACTTCACGTCCTCTTGCCTCCTTCCTCCTCTAGCTCATGTCTAACACAGCTCACAGAAACTATCCTCAGGCAATGACTGGGTATTTCCCTGGCATGTCCTGTAAGGCTGGCCATTTAGAAATATTTGCAATGTTTCCTATTATGTGACGCATGGGCTTTTATCTCGCAGAGCTTGATGACTCAAGAAGAAGCAATATGTCCTGAAACTTTAAAATATGCACATGATAAAATGTTGTAGAGGTGACAGGGGATGGAGGGGAGCAGGGAGATTTTCGGTGATTTTAAACTCCCTATTTAGGCAGCTGCTCTGTACATAGCCAGCAAGAAGGAGAGGTTTCTCCAGAGGGAGACGGGAACAGAAACTTGTGCCTCTCCTGACCGCAGATGGTGATTAGGGAGGACATTTTTCCAACCTGCTCCTAATTGACCACTCTTAGCAGCCCCTGGGGGCTCCTGCTTGTTCTTTTAGCCTGAATTTGAAGAGACTTAATGTAGTGAAGCAATCTCTCATTTAACCTGGCCAGAGGATGTCCTAGAGGTCTCTGTCTCTCAGGGAAGAGGTCCCCACCTCCCCATCCCACTCTATCCCTCTCCCTCTTCCATCTTCCAAAGGTTTAGGTTTTGGGAAACTCCCACAGAAGTCCATAATTAAATTTTCTCCCATCACCACTGCCCCATCCCAGTCCTCCGCATCCCCCGGCATCCACCTCTGCCCCGGCGCGAGCAGCTCACCTTCGGCAGGGGTCCACAGACCCTGAGCTCGGCTGGCACCCGCGAGGGTCTGCAGAACCGTGGGAGTTTGCGCTTCATCCTCGCGTATTTTTTCATATCCTTATTTTGTGTAAAGACAAAGCTCCTCTTACAGTATGTATCCAGTTGCTGACAGCATCTATTAATAGCTGTTAATTTGTCCTAACAGCCAGACATTGCAAGTATGCTGCAGTGAGTTGTTATAAGCTTGGTAAGAACAAGTTTCAGTTGTTGAATGTTTAGCTGACATTATATGCATAAAGGCTCTATCCTGATACCAGTGAAAATAATAATAAAAATCTCTTTAACATTTTATTACCAAGCCCTTCCCTCTATTCCTTTTTACACATTGCTAGTCAGTTAAAAAAGGACAGTGCCTGCTCATGGAAAAAAAGATGATGAAAGCTAGAGAAACTCCTTGACACACTCCTTCTGGCTTTACGCATTTCACTTTGAATTAGGATGCCAAATCAGGAGAATGACACTGCAGACTTCTGAGGCATTAAAAAAAACATGAATCAGACCTCAGCATGATTTTATTTTCTAAAAAAAAAAGCCTCCAACTATGGAACTCAAAATGGAAAATACTGTTTGGATTCTTTCTCGTTTTTACTGCCTCCTAGTTTTGTTATAGTTCACTGGACTTTAGTGCTCTTCCCTGGGATGGTGAAGGGTAAAAAATCTGTTTTCTGACTAAGTCTGGCATAGCCAGATAATCACTTGGTTGGAGGAGTTGAGGTTTTAGGAAGGGTTCAGAGAGTGTGAGACTCCCGGGGGGTGCCCTTCTCCATGACCTGATGTTTGTTTCCCCCACATTCATCTCACCCTCGGTGAGCTCCCTGCAGGGTGGGTGTCTTGGCTAATGTGGGCCTCACCTGGCTGTCCATGGTCAACGGAGACCACCAAGCACTTCCAAAAAAAGGCCATTCATGCCATGGGCCTCCTCAAAGCCTCAGCAAGGGCCATCAGCAAGAGGGAGATGAGAAGGGCCACCTTGGTTGGCTCAGCCACTGCACTCTCCTGCCACTGCAGGTAGTCCTATGAATGACATTCAGTTTAGGAAGAGCGAGAGGAAATCTTCTTCCTGTGTCCCCATCATCACAAAACCCACCAACACTCTATTGCAAATAATGCTGGAAGCCGTGGCAGGAGGCACCAAAGCATTGCCAATGCTCCTACACAACCATAAGATGCATTAGCCAAATTTCCTGGATGGTTCAGGGAGCAGACTGGAGGTAAAGACACGAACAACACCCCTGACAATATGATCTGGGGAAATGACTTTCTGATCCCAAATCTGGAGCATGGCTTACGTCTGAAGGCATGATCAGATCACACAAATCAGACACTGGGACACCATAACACTTTGAGCAGTACCACTGCACCCTGTCTTACTCTCTTCCTACCCCAGCACAACCCCCAAAGCAGGCTGACCCTCTGAGCCAAATGACTGACCAAAGAGAAACACATTTCTCTCATCCTGTCCCAGAAACTGAAGCCTGGCTTAACATGACATAAAAATAGCTTGAACAGGCAGCGATCTCCTCTATTGCAGTGCTTTGCTGTAACAGTCAGCGGCGATTCCTCCCCATGCCACAGCGATGGAATAGAGATGATAAATCTGTCACTGATTACGCTCCATTACATCCTCGCAAGATTTCCTGGGCTGCCTGCAGAGTAGATGTTCTTGCTTTGATTTCTAAAGGATTTCAGGTAAAACAGACAGCCAACATCTCTGGCGGCAGCAGCCTGGTGTTCCAGGGTTTGATCCTTTCCCAGCTCTGCCTTGTGGATGTACAAAGGTGCAGGGGATGCAGAAATCCCTACTTTTCTGAGTCATAAGGGCATTTAGCAGGAAAATACCTATTAAAAGCACATGGTATCTGCTCTCTAAACTCTTTAGTAGGAATCTTACTGCAAAAACAGGCTCTAGTACAGTGGGACCCAAACCCTGTTGATTGGTGGGTACCTGGTGGGGATGTAAGTAACGCTGGGCAAATAGAGCAGGGCTGAATCCAGAGATGCCAGTGCAGTCTTAGCAAATCATGGGGACTGCAATGGCTATGAGCATGGATGGACTTGCACAAGTAACACAAGTCAGTTCCCACCTCTGAAGAGCATCTGTGAAGCAGGACAGTCTGAAAATGCTCCACAGCCAGTGCTGGAAAGCAAAACAGTTGCACAGAGTTCATTGCTTATGCTATGGGACCTCACAATCCTTAATAAATTTGCTTCCTGTGAATGGAAAACAAAAAAGGTCCCAGCTGCCACTTCTTCCTCCTGGCTCCCCATTTCAAACAGCCTTGCAGGGTTCAGGAGGCTGGACGTCACATGTTTCTCAGCAGCTTTCGGCCTGCCCTTCCCATGTTTCCCACGTGAAGCAGCAGTCAGCCATCCGCTATGACATCCCTGAAGGCTCCTGCCGAGGCTTTCTGCCCCAAATCTGTGTGCCTGCAGCCTGGCTGCTCTCTTTGCCTCTCAAAGTCAGCCAGCTACCCGATAAGAGCCCGTACTCTCCTCAGTGAGTTCAACAGGGGACAAATGGAAAGCGCTTGCAGGGACTCTGGAAATAAAGCTAATGGTCGCTCCGGGGAGTGACAGGTTTTGCTCTCACGGGTTGCTCTGACAGATCCATCAGGAGGCACTTAGCTATAAAACCCTGAGACCTCTGGAAGGGAACCCCTGTCCTGTTTCTGTGTTTATGTTGCTCTGAACAGCCTAGTTTAATGTAAGAGCAAAAAAAGGCAAGGTAATGGGCTTTTTTGGAGGGGTTTTAGGCACTTAGTGGAAAGCAGGAAGCCAAGGCCTGTATAATTAAATTGCTAATCTCTCACCAGACCTGGCAGGCTATGCATTCTTGTTAAAAACAGGTTTAAGCTTCACAGCAATTTTTGTTTCAACTCTAGGTACAAGCCAGTACCCTTGATTCTTTCAGCCCTGAAATGCTTCTAACAGTGGTATGCCCTTCGTTAGAGAGCTGCACTCTAGCAAAGCCCAGACACCAGACAGCATCAAGATGACCCTCTTCCTCCTTAAAAAAGAGATTATTAATAAGGTGAAGGTGCTTATGCTCTCTGCTGAAGCATAGCCTCTCCTGAGGCTCCTCTCCCAGCGATGTTCACTCATATCATCCTTCTCTTTCCTTTTTCCATACCTAAGAAGTCACTCACATCAGGGACCCCACTGAGCTCAGCAGGTGCAAGGTGTCACGCAAACACTTACAGAAGGGTTTTCTTGCTGTCTTGCACACTTTCTATACTGTAAAATAAGTACCAAGCCCCAAATGTCCTGCTGGCTAATCTGAAGCAATGGAGAAGGCCAATTTTGGATCTGAATAAACTCATACATTGCTCGCTGGTACATCCGTCCTCCTACAGCAATCAGCTCTAACATATGGACAGACAACGCTTGCAGACTATTCTTGTTTTGCAGAGGAAAACAAGCAGGTGTAGAGGTATGAGATGGGATATTTGTCTTTTTTCATCACTTTAAGGAAAGCAACCAAAACTAAATGAAAAAATCCCTATTCTTTTCACCATCCTGGCCACCTCCCTTGGTGTTTATATTTCGCTATATCATTTTCTCACCTGCCTGGAGGTCAGGAGGGAGAGGGTGTCCCGAGGAAGACTGTCTCACTGGCTCAGCTCTGAGCCCTTGAGACCACCTTTGCTCTGGGACATGCTTCATCCCCCAGGTGAAAGCAAGGGGCAGCAGCACGAGGGGAAGGGCAGTACAGATATGGGAGGAAAAATCAAGCCACTTAGCACTGTCAGCAGGGCAAATCCCCAGTGCTTATACATGGCCATGTCTCCACTGATACTGATGGGTACAAAGGGCTTGGAGAGGCAGAGGGGAAGGTTGGCGGCATGGGGCGGTGAGAGAACTCTAAAAATTAAAAAGCATAGAGCACAGAGATGTTCCATGCACTAAAAAGTGAGAGGAAAACACTCAAAGAAGCAGCCTAATGCCTGGGGCCGTATCCCTGGAGATCCCTGCTGCTCTGGGATTGTATGGCAAAAACCTTCAATGCCACTTGAGCAATCAGCTGAAGTGTGTGAAAATCCCACTTAACATCTGCAGCGGATGGTTGCGGCCCTGGTAAAACCACTCAGCCTTTCTGGAAGGCACATGAGACCTTCCAAGGACAGGATCTGGTCTGGGTTTAACATTTTCATCTCTACTGGACTGGCCCTGGATGCGAATGGTGGGAGGCACAAGGGGAATTCAACCCCCAGGAAAGAAAATCACCCGTTTGTTCTTCCAGACATTTCTGATGTCTGCGGCCATTAAAATATATAGTCTGCTTAATTTCAAAAGGGTGTTTTGGTGTGCTCTGACTCAAGCACCAAGGACATGCTTGGTGTTTGAATTTTATTTGTGTCACTGCAGCACTCACCTGTCACCGGCTAAAACAGCATTAAACATTACAGCTTTTCCCTCAAGAAGGGAGATGTACTCCAAGAGCTGAAGTTATTGTGCCTTAACAGATTACTAGTCATCAGCTTGAAGTGAAGATGTTTGCATGCTTCCAGCACATTATAATATAACATAAAAGCTACCTGAAAGGAGGTTGTAGCGAGGTGGGGGTTGGTCTCTTCTCCCTAGTAACGAGTGATAGGACAAGAAGAAACGGCCTCAAGCTGCGCCAGGGGAAGTTTAGGTTGGATATTAGGAAAAACTTCTTCACCGAAAGGGTAGTCAGGCATTGGAACAGGCTGCCCAGGGCAGGGGTTGAGTCCCCATCCCTGGAGGTATTTAAAGAACAGATAGATGTGGTGCTCGAAGACATGGTATAGATGGACTTGGCAGTGATAGGTTAATGGTTGGACTTGATGATCTTAAGGGTCTTTTCCAACCTTGATGATTCTATGATTCTATGATTCTATAAAACATATTAATTTAAATTAAAAGTAATATCTTGCTAATCTGTGATAATTCAGTCACTTGCAAGCATCTCTGCATACCCCTTGGCTTATGTGACCACTCTCACTGGGTTGAGGGAATGAGGAGAGATTCACATACAAGGAGCATTTCCCTTTGTAGACTACCTAGAAAAATATCTTTATGATGTTCTTAAATACATCTACTGAACAGAAAGGAGACTCGTAGTGTTAGGATGAACAGGCCAATTTTGACAAACTTGTGGTGGGATGATTTCTATGACCAGCACAGGACTTTTTTGTCAAAACAGGAGAGAAATCTGTGCCTCAGCAGCCAAGTGGGCAGAGTGCTGAGCAGATGGAGGAGGACAGAAGAGGAAACCTTAAGCGCAGTTCTCCCACTTCTCTGGGTCACACTTTGCTACTCGCTTCTAACCTATTGCAACCCATTGCTTTTTCTTGTTCTGTCTCCCCGTTTCAGCTGTTGTCTCCCCAAATTGGAAAAGTCTTTTTTTTTTTTTTTCCTTCTAGTGTGAAAGACAACTTTGAAAAATGAAGAGGGATGGGAAAAGGCAGCATGCAGGGTTGCTGAAGAAAGCCTTTCTCAGGCAGTTTTAGAAATTCAGCTTCTGAGAACAACTCCTGAGCACAGGGAAATGAATGAGAAATACACCCAAACTGTGGATGTAGTTACCAGCCCTGAGTTACTTTGACTCTGTCATGTATATTTGGACTGATGATTATAAATGCTGAGAATCTATATTTCCTAGGGGCCTCCTTGGGAGCTGTGACCGCTAAGCACATCATGGGCTGAGGTCTGAATGTGTTAGAGTAACTTCTGGTCTACATGGCTTCTAAGAAAAAACAAGATCTGTGGCTTCTCCTAAAAGATTTGCAGACTTTTTTGATCTGTCAATCCAAGACAAGCAGCATTTTTGTATCCAGATATGTGTATCCAGAAGACAGTATATTTGAACTGGCTTATTATTTTTTTGCCTCATACATTTCCTCCACAGAGCCAGCTCAACGCAACTCTTTCCATTCCCTTCTCTGCAGAGTCCTGGCACTGGGCACAGTCCAACGCCTGCTGTGTGCCATCTCAAAGGTGTCTGTACTTCAGTAGTGGGCAAGAGGAATGTATCCTCACTGACTGATGTAGCAATCCACATTAAGCTTTAACCACAGGCTCCCTATATAGGTAGGAAACAATTTCTTATGCAGAGGGACTAAATAGATAAGGTGTGTTCAGACTGGGAAAGATGACAGAGGGAAGATATGATCAAAGTGTATAAAATCATGAAGGACACAGAGACTGTGAATAAAGGATTATTCTTTTTTAAAATTACTTTATGCTATAACACCAGGACTAAGGGCTATGCAATGACATGATGTGGCTGCAGATTTAGAATGAGAAAAAGCTCTTTTTTGCACAGCACATGGTGAAAGTAGGGAAAGTATCACCAGCAGATGCAGGGGAGGCCAATAGCGTAAGTGCTTTGGAAATATAATTAGGCAAATTAACATAGGAAATGTCCATAAAGGGTTGTTAAACATGATGAATTGAGGAAGTGGCTGAACGAGCAACTCTTGGGCAGTGGAAGGATGCACTAGGTAAGCGTCTCTCGAGACTTGCCTTGTTTTACCCTTCTCCTAAGTGTTTGTAGCTGGCCGCTGTTGGAGGCTGGGTATTGGGGTGTATGAACCTTGGTTTGACCCAGCAGAGCTGTTAGGTCACGTCATGCTTCATGTTACCTCAGAGAGAGAGCCCTCCCAAGTGTGATTCAGAGTAGGAGTGTGATGCAGCTTTGCCTTCCCTCCCACGCCCTGCACGGACTGCAGAGTGATGCAGGGACATCGTAGTCTATTTAAGCATGTTCATTAGACACCTGAAGTTACTTAGTTTAAATGTCCCCTTTTCTGACTATGATTTGCAGAAAGCAATAGCGAGTTCAGTGTCTAAACCCCACTGCTTTTAAGAGGACTTACGTGCACTTAATCTGCTTAGATGTTTTTAATAATCTCTCCAGGCACCTCCACGAAACCTCTATGAAAATCAGGCCTAGAATGATCTCTTCCCTTTTATCTTCTGACGCTCAGATAATACTTGCAAAATGTCTTGTGACCCATAGATAGAAGCTATAGTTTCTTCACACTTTGCAAGCGTTATTAATGAGGCTTTTCAAACATTAGATTGCCTGGAAAAGGCATATTTTGTCTGTTTGCAAGAAGTATTTCAGCACGTTTTCTTCCCACAGATTACAGACAGCAAATGCATTCGGTGCAGCAAGGCCCACTGGTGTTGCCTCCATCAATCTCTGGCTTTTAAAGCTGATTCTTATGCCTCTTACCTTCCCCATCTTATACGAACAAGTTGAGAAAAGAGGAGCTTTCAAGCTTGGCTGGGCAGATTGCATGTAACCATGCCAGGCTCCAAACAGAACCACAAGTGCTAGAAACATAAATCAGGTCTGTAACGTGAGGCCGCTGGAGGAGAACTCTATTTTATGTACTTGACCTGTATCCAGGGTTCATTTCAACATGACCCTGGTGCAACTCGCTTTATCAGCTGTAAAGACAAGCTCACCAGCTCTACATTATGTTCACACTCCAAAGCCACTGGAAAAAGCAAGCAAAGCCCCAGAGCAGACCTATGGGAACAGACTAAGAAAGTCCCTTCTAAATCTTTTGCTTTCCTTGCTATAAAGCTGAAAGAATTTTATAATTAATTTAATTTGGGGGTATGTTTTTCAAAATAAAGAAATAAAATCAAGCTGACTTCTAAAATGAAGAGTTTTCTTAAGTGAGCAAGTTAAATGTCTCATGTTGAAATGTTAAATTGGAGGTTTTCTGGTTTGTCAAGAAAAAAAAGGTCCCCCTTTTTGTAGCAGAAAACATTAGTTGAATTCAACCTGAGTCTGTGGATAGTTTCAGTCAGCCTGAAACTGCGTTTTTTAACAAATAAACTATTCATCTGAAAAATGTTATCCAGTTCTACCCCAAATGTTCTTCCCATTGCTTAAATGTATCCTATTTACAGACGAAGCTATTGTTAAGTGTAGATTTAAGCTGTTGTACTTCATTGTCTGGCACAGCATCTCCTTGGGAAAGCAAACCAATTAAGCTATTCTATTTTGGAGCCTCGGTGCCTGTTTGTGCAGTTATTATGTCATATAAGGGACTACAGTCTTATAGTCTTTGACAGATATGACTGCACTTCTTATAAGCAAATACCCTGTTTTCAGTAGCTTTGGGATATAAATGGTCACAACACAGCTTAGGAAGGCAGGAACAGCTGAGACCAATGAAGCATCCTGTATCCAGGTCTCTGTCAACTGCCTGTACCAAAAGCTCCCTAAAAGCCCTGCCAGGTGGTAAAATAAATGCATTGTTCCTAACCCCTGTTGGTAGGAGATGGCTTCTGGGTTGAAGCATGGGGAAACATGTCCTTTTCGAACTTTTCATTAGACAGCCAAAAAAAGAGAAAAAAGAAAAATGAAGAATGGAAAAAAAGCATTAAAAGCTGCTGCTTGTAACAGTGATGCTTTACATTATTTTGAGGATCTTCTAAAAGCCTGATTGCTTGCTTTGGCATTTGAAGTTTTCTCTCTCTTTCTGGAATAGGTATAGCTCAGATAAAATGAATCACACCTGTCTTGCCAAGGTGTCTGGGCCTTCTGTTGCAGGAGGCAAGAAATCTCTGCAATGTGCCCTTTGGGATGAGGCTGATGGAAGCAGGCTGGAGATGCACTTTTTACTGTGACGGTGACTGAACGTTGGCACAGGTTGCCCAGACAAGTTGTGGAGTCTCCATCCTTGGAGATATTCAAAACCCAGCCAGACATGGCCCCAAGCAACCTGCTGTATGTAGGTGGCCCTGCTTTGAGCAGGTGGTTAGATGAGAGGATCTCCAGAGGTCTCTTCCAGCCTCCTATGATTTTGTGATACGAGCATAGGTCCTGAGCATGGCTCTTTCTGGCAGTGTGCTCTGTGAGCACGCTCCCTCCAGGACAGTTACTGGGCAGGGTGTGCAGGTCCCTTAACACATGCCTGCTTATAGACCTGCACTTACTCTCACAGGCTCGACAGCTTTCATTTCACAGGCAGCAGGCTGAATCCATCCACTCATTTTATATTTATTTCACCAAGCAGACAAAAAATGCATTGGCCAGTTTTACTGAATTGCTGCTTTTGCTTTGCCCAGCTAGGCAGATGGACCAGGTTCACAGCTGCCTCGTGCCCCTGGGTGACCAAAACTGGCCTTCTCATCTGCATCTGTTGGCTGCTACTGACTCAGGACACAGCCTGGTTACCTAAACAGCAGAAACCTCTCATTTCCTTACCAATCTGCTACATCTCATGGCTATTTTCCAGCCATCAACTCAGGAATGGGGTTACAAAGGCAGGCACAAGAGGACAAATTTGTAAATATTATGTTTGCCCATAAATTATTTGGTTAGTTGTGATGGGGAAAGGGCTGCTGGTCAGTCTGACTCCCCGGCTGTGGGAGTAGTAGGTGAGCTGGTCCAGCCCTGCCTGCACTGTGTCTTGGGGAGCTACCACCATTTATCACCTGCAAATTATTTATGGAGCTCATCTTTTTTCAGCTCTCTGAGATCCACAAAACATGTCCTGTGGCTCTGAAGCCATGTGAGGTTTGTAGCCTGTGGTTAAGGGCAGCTAGTGGTTTGGTTCTGTCCGAGAACATGGTTCTGCAACACGCTTGCTAGTAAGTGAAGAGTCCTCATCCCGCGATTTGCAGAAAAAAACATTGTCACTGAAAATATCCAAACCTTCCTCAAATAGGAAGTGCTGCAGAGACTCCACGAGCAGACAGAAACCAGCTCAGGTGATCTATGTTTAGGCAAGAGACTGGACAAGAGGCTCAGGATGGTCCCAGCTGCATTAACTGGACCAGACTGGAGTGATGGAGTAGCACACACAGACATGGTGCGCCTATAGCCAGGCTTAAGAGCATGAGGTGGCACTGGCTGCTGCTTGCAAAGCCATTTCTCTCCAAACTGGCAGTTTAACAACGCCGTGGCCTTGTGTTTGTCAGGTGCAGGAGCAATACACAGAATGGTCTTTGAAGTGCCACAGCAGCTGCAACAGCTCCCTGCTAAATTAAAGGAAAATACTTAAAGCTCCTGTGTGTTGCTGAAGTGTGCACACAGCAATGAATTTTGCAGAGCTCAAAATCCCCACACTGATTTCATGTGTTCATTTGAAAGCCTTAGGGGGCACAAGTCATGGTTTAACAGCGGGAACACAAAGAAACTCTTCTTTGGGAGCAGAGAGTTTTCTTTACTGTGCGAGGGAAACAAAGGCAATACAGCATTCATTTGAGCTCTTTCCCTACTGAGACACAGGATTACTTTGCAGCAGTTTGCTAAATGCTCAGCCTTAAGGTAGAGCGAATTCAAGTGTTCAACGCACTTAAAGTAGTACAATAGATTCAGATAAAGCCGCCTCCTTCCCGTGCCCAGATGGCATTCATTTGTGCTTCACGTCAGCACACAGTCGAGTTTGTATCCTAAGAGAATTCCCACTTTACTTTTCCCCTCTTAATGGGAATAGCAGGAAGGTTAATTAAACCCTCCAAAGTGTTGCTGTTATTCATCATTCTTTCCCTATAATATAAGCAGGGTTATCTCATGTTTGAGTGCAGGAGCTAGGGTTCCCTCTAAAGACCTGCCCTGCGCCTTTGCCTCTGTGCTCAAACCATTTCATGCAGCAAATGCAATTAATTTCCTTGCAAGAACACCCAAACAGTGTGATCAAAGTTCTCTGCTAACCCATGGCAGAAAAAATCCCTCAGTCCCTGTGAGAAATGTGCAATCCAGCCCCAGCATCGCTGCGCAAGAATTTGGGGAAACAGCACGACCTAGTGTTCCCTCTGCTTCTCACTGCCTCTCGAAGACGATGGTTCATGGGGCACGTTATTGAGAACGCTACCCCTACCAAGCTCCCAGGAAAACAGGATTTCCTTCTGTAATCCCATTTTCTTTTCTTCTCCCCACTGAATATCTCCCTCTAGAGGTTTATATCTCTACCTTTGGCACATCTTGCCTCTTTGTCCAAAGAAGAAGGATCTTACACAATCCTGTACAGCATGAATGGGTTCAAAAGCAGCATGAGCTTGGGAAGGAGTCTGTTTTGCAGTCACACTGCAAGTGATTTGGGTAGATTTTCCTTTCCCTCTATGAGCACGTAGCAGGAGATGTCCATGACCATCACCGACTGCAGGAGGTACAGGGAATGGGAAGGTGCTGGCACTGGCTGTCCTCTCTGCACCTTATTCGTGCAGGCCATGCATTTTGAGATTACCCATACTGACCTGAAACATAGCACCAGGCATGTCACTGCACAGCATATAAAATGGGTCCATAAAATGCCTTCTCGAGCAAGCCAGTTTAGCTTGGCATCCTTTCAACTAAAGCCCATCAACAACTTCTACACTGCTGGTGTGGCCATACATTTCTGTAATGGCAGGGCTGTCCACACACTTTCCTGCTATCAGCATGACCCATAGAGAAAGGCTCCACCACAAGCACCCTCATGTGAACGTGCAAGACAGTCTGGGTCTGCTCTGCTCTGCCATCACCAATACATCACCAGAAAAAGTCTGGGTAGCTTAATGGGCAGCTGCTGACTGCTGTCTGCTTTGCAGACAGACCTTATGCAAAAATTGGTCCTTCTCAGGATGCATGTCCACGCTGGAAAAGCCTGCCACTCTATCTGCCAGAGGCTTAGGATTGTGTGCTTTAAAAGGCCCTGGAATTGTAAAGCAGCCCTAGCTGTGCAATGCTGCCCTAAGGAACAGTGTTTCTTCCTGGCCTCAGGGTTGATCACCTTATTCCCTGGAGGCTGAAGATGCCTGAGAGATTTTTGTTGCAGCCCGTGTAGTTTCAAATGTTACTGCTATTCTGGTAACTGCAACAACAGAGGACGTCCCTTCCACATGCTCCTCAACAAAGATCTTGATTGAATGCACCATTAGACTGAAGCCAGATCTCTCTCCTGCACAAAATCAGATACGTAGGGAGCTATAAAAGACCATTTTTGACTTTCGCTCTGGGCAAATTGCAGCTAGTGTGTGGACACTGGCAGACCTGGAAAGGAAAGGCAGATTGGTTTGCAGATCATCATAGTTATGGTGGGATGACCACCGTGTTTGTTATTTGACAAAGGAGCAAACAAGGATGGAGCTATTCTTTGGCCAGGGCTCCCACAAGCACTCTACAGGGCCAGAGGCTCGGTGAAGGTCATCCCTGCTGCACCCGGCATACACAGCGTGGTATGGGAGTCACGTGTGATGCTCCCATAGCCGCTACTCCCAGCCGCTACTCCTCTAGAAAGGGGTGTCAACCCATCTCCACCCTGGCAAGAGTTTCTCTCTTCTCTGTTGTATAAACACAAAAGGAAATAACCAGACCTCAAAGCAAGACACAACTTGCCTAACCTTTAATCCAAGCTGGAAGCAAGGCTGTCCTGACAGCTCCACTGGCACAGAGCCCCGCATGTCGACGGAGATCTGAGTCAGCCACAAAACTGGATGAACGGATGGCCTGGCAAAAGATAAAAAGGATGACTCCTTATCTATCACCCGTACCATCTGGGAACCTCACTCCTTGCCTTCCCAACCCTAATTATTTTTACTGCTTGATCTCAAGAGGTGTTTGTGGCATGACCCATAACGAAACAAGCCTGCTGTTTCTTGCCCTCTCAGTGGAAGTTGGATTTTCAACCACTTTATTACCATCTTCACCTGTGAATCAGATAATTGCTCATGTGATCCCAGAGTATTAGTCCCGCTTGTGTCGTCGCAAGCGTTTGGACATTCCAATTTTCAGGGGATTATATGCAAAGCAGAAAAGACATCAACCGTGCCTTTCATGCTCTCCCCCAGTCTCTCTTTTCCCTGAGGACAATTCCTTTATCTCATGGAGCCTTACAGAGATATCAGCAATTCAATTGCGCAATTTTTTTGGCCTTTAATTTCATATACTTACTACTGTTTGATCACGTCATGCAGCAACTCACAGGAAAAGAATGAAATTGTTCCTAGTTGCAGATGCCAGTTGCTCGCTAAAGCAACAGCAGACTGCAGTCTTTTGTCTACTCCGTCCTTATTTTATGCGGTCTTTCAACCTGTCAGTCTTGAAGGTCTATTTCTGTGAAATACAGACTTTAAGCTATTTTAGCTGTGAGTTCACCAGATCTGACCTGGCTTAGCTTTAAGCTCATACAAAAATCCTGCTGATGAACTTCAGTGAAAGAAAAGGGTAATTCTAGGAGGCAACTTGAGCCTGGCTCCAAGCAGCCCTCCTGCAGGAGAGATTTGCAGGAGCGGATCTTTCCTCACGCTGGCGATGCAGGAGTGAGGCTGTGGGTCTGTGTCACGTTGCAGGGCAGATTAACTGATCATAATGATCCCTCCTGAACACATAATCTATAGTTAATCAATGGTATATTAGATATCTATAAGCCAGCTCAAACTTGCCTCCAGCCCAAACTGCTAACAAGCATGGATCTCGGCCATCTTCCATACAACCACATCCTTCAGGGATGGGGACCTGCAAATATTGCCATCGTGTGCCCACTACATCGCAGCCACTGCTGAGGTGAGACTGTGCCTTCAAACCCTCCAGTGTGGGTCTTGATGTGCGGAGGAAAGGCTGAGGTGTGGGTGATTGAGCTCATGGGGCACTGCCTGGTGTGAAGCCCTCCAAGCCTGCAGAGCAGAGGCAGAGGGGAGCACCCCGCCGGGTTAGGAGGATGCTTTTGACCTGCCCTCTGCCATGGGAGGGAAGCTCAGCCAAGCACAAACCTCACCAAAACTCTGTGCTGAATCAGGGTCTGGATAGCAGAAAGCAGAACAAGTTTGTTAATTACTGCTTTTACTGGTAAATCTCTAACTGAACTGAAAATTATAAGGCAAGTAATTTATTTTATGCGCAGATTGTATCTATTTTAATGAGATCCAAAAATAGAGCTTTAACGTGGTGGCTTTAAGCTCTGACGTTGCACAGGGGTTTTTTCCATGTGAAATTTTCCAGGGTGTTTAGTGAAGCTGTTCTTTCCTAGAGATAAAGGAACTCATTTTGTGTCGCAGTGCACCAAAGGGACCCGTGGGCTGAACCCTGCCTGACAGTCCAGTCAAGGACTTGAGTTGCTCTTCATGGCTCCTCTGATTCAGGCCCTAATCCTGCATTGCTAGGGAAAGGGATGGTCTCAGGGTGCAGAGGTACCTTCAGGGTGTGAGGCAATTACAGCTCCATCATGAGTTTTCATGTTCCTATACATGAGACATCCTTGCCTCAGTTCCCCATCCAGAGTGTGAGATGGTAAAACACAGGACTGAGATGTCACGTGCCACTTGGCTGTACCAGTGATGCCCTGCCAGTCTGCAGGAATTTGCCCAGTATTTACTGGTGTAGGAGACTTCCATTAACATTGCCACTCTGCACTTTATACAAGGGGCCACAGAGAGATGTTTAACCTCAGAGACAAAGCCATTGCTACCGTGACCCACCAGAGAAGACCAAGATGAACAGTTGGGAGGTTACTTCAGCATCTCTGGGGGAGGCTCCCAGCAGGTTCAGTCCCCAAGAGCTGAAGTGACCCTTCTGTTGTCAAAGCCATGGTCACTGGCAAAGGGACTGTCGGGGTTTTCCTTGGGGCAGGGAAAGGGGGAATGGGTGTTGTGAGCACACAGACTGCTCTATCAGCACAGCATCTGGAGATTTCTCGATGGGCATGCCCCACGTAGCTTCATTAATATAATCAAGGCCAGGGCTTATTTAGTGGTCATCCAGTCATTGCAAAAGGCCTGATTACAGGCTGCGCTCCTGAGGCACCATTTCAGTCTGGGACTTGACAGGGGAGTATAAATATCAGGGCAGCTGCACTGAGGAGGTATTCCTATGTGATAGAGAACCTAAAGCCCATGTCAAGGCCTCGCTAATTGCTCAAATTATTGCTACTGTTAACAGGGCAGCAAATTATGTCAGGGAGCCTTTTAGTAGTCATACTACTCCACCTACAAATGATATACACTCCTGAATTAATGCTGACAAACAATAATAAAAAGAGATTGAATTAATAAAATCTGAACTCTGGGAATAAATGTCAAATTAAAAGCAAACAACACCTGAAATATTGACTTCAGCAAAATAAAGTGATACTAAGAGAGAGAGGAAAATGTTATGGAGAGAAGATTAAGAGCACAATTATGTTCAGGGCAAGTTTTACCCAGCACTTTAGAAACAGAGCTCAGCCCTGGTTGTTTGCAGCCAAGTTCTGGTCTGCAGTGATTCAGCTGCAAATGTCCTCTTCTGACAGAAGCTATGGGAACAGGAGAAGTGATTCCAAGAACAAGACCCCAGGGCTTCATTGCTGGAAGTATCCTCTCTTCTGATGATAGTGGAATACTAAATATCACCAGTCTACCTACTTCTTCTTGTTGCGTGGAATTCTTCCGCATTGTGATGTCAATGGATCCAACAGGTTGCGGGTGTATAGTCTGAGTAATACAGTCATTCTCCTTTGGACGAGCAGGATGGTTCCCCTCATTTTATTGTGGGGTAACTGAAGCTAAGAGATGGGGAGAGCTTTGCCCAGGGTAACTGAGGAGGTCAGAGACAGTAACAGGAATTGGGTCTGTCATACCCTAGCTCTTCTTTCTCCATGGGACAGCCACCTGCTTCTGAGTTCAAACAACGATGAATTTAGTGTAGCCACTATGGCTACAAAGGACCTGGCTGATCTCAAATTTACAGCAGTAAAAAGCAGGAGTAACTTACCAAAAACACTGACTTACACTGTTTCAGGTCCAATCCAGGTGGAGACCCAGCTTCACATTTGCAACTACCTGTTCCTGAAAGCTGGAATGATTGAGTCTTCAGGTCTCATCCCTGAGTGATAAACCCTCTCCTTCAATTTCCCATTGTTATAGCTGCCATAAGCCATTCAATTCACCATAGGCTGTTCTTTTAATAAGTCTGTGCCCTGTCTTCTTGCTTATGCTGTCAGAGACTTTCAGTATAAAAGATAACAACAGTATCTTCCTCCCCCCACGTATAGATGTATAGATGTCACAGTAATTTAAGCAAGCTGCTATAACTCCTTGGGTTCACGGTATTGTAGAAATCATGATCTTACACTGGATCACATTTGGCTTGACCACCTGCGTAGAATCATAGAATCATTTAGGTTGGAAACGTGTGAAATAAATACAGCTAAATCAGCATGGACCCTGAAGATGCTCCCTTTGTAAACACTGGCAGCTCTTGCACCAGGACAAATAGACCTGTCTCTTCAGTGATGCTCAGGGGAGGTGTGTGTTGAACTCATCTGCAGATCAGGCCCAGGAGAAGCAGCTTTCCAGTGCCAGTTGCTGAGGGCTAGAGAGATGCTCCCACACATTCCCTTAGTATCACAGCAGGGATAAATAAGAGCTTCAACAATTGACTTGCAGTGAATCCCACTGCCGAATCAAGGTTGAAATGACTCTTTCACTAAACAGTGCCATTTCTGGCATTAATTGGGTGGGATATCTATCGTTATTTGTTCTGTGTCATGCAAGGCTTGGATCTGGGCTGCCAAAATGTAGGAACATGCGGTCCTAAAGCAGTTGTGGCCTAAAGCATGTGACACATGGGATACAGAAGGGAATATAGAGGCTGGAGAGCCTCTGCCATTTTTGTCATAAACTTGCTTCTTTGAGGGTTTTTAAGAGAGATTTTCTTGTTTTTTTTGAGAGGGATCTGAGAGCAGGGACTTCTGGTTTTGATTTGCCCAAAATCTAGACCCGCTCTACCTGAAATCCAGCTTAGTGCCATGGGCCATATACTCCCCTCCTCCGCTGAATGACGTCATTCCACGAAAGCAATGGAGATCAATATATTCTTGAGAGCGTTTACCAGTAATTCAGAAGCTGACCACAGTGGGATGGAGGAGTTTGCAGGTATCCCTCGGTGTGTGCTGTAGGTTGTCCATGATGGGGGATAGGCACTGCTGTGCTCATCTTTAATCATCCTCCCTCTGTTTTCTAAGTCCTCTACCGAGTGGGGATTTTTGGTGTCTCTGGGGGGCATTAGAGTCCATAATCTCATTAGCAAGTAGCAAGCTGTGTTTCCATCTTCCTACATGGCAACCTAAAAGCTTTTAGAAAACAGCTGTTCGTAAGGATGGCATCTGTGAGTGAAAGGAAAATGCTGATGCTGTCCTTTTCTGGGTGGTATTCTCAGTTCTCTGCTAGTTTTCCATGGACTCCTTTTTAACTGGGATATTAAAATGTACCTCATGTCTCTTTGCTTCCTAAACCAGTGCAATCAAAAGCTGAAACAATTCTTGTGGCAGAGACCAGTGGCTTTGCAATAATTAACAGCAGAGTCTTGCAGAAGATGCAACAGTCCACCACTTGCAGTAACCTCACTTTTACATATTTAATCTTAGTGAGGTGTAGGTTACATCACCTCAAACCAACCTTGAAAGCTCCTGATCAGCCACATCAATAACACGAGCATTACAGGCAATTCAGTGCTCTGGTCTTGCTAAGCTCTGTAGTAGCAAATTAACACAGCACAGCTGGTGCTTTCAAAAGCTTCACATTCAAAGTAACTGATACAGATTTGGAGTCCCTGCTGGGTTATGGCAGAAGATGGCTGTTCACGTCCAGGGCTGCAAGTCTGATACTATCAACGTCAGTGTTATTGCTGAAAGTTCATTTTTGTCTCTTACTTTAAACAAATAGAAGCACTGATGTTGCTTCATTGTAGATATTTTCAGAGGCTTAATAGCAATGAGATTGAAAGATTGCTGAGGCTTCCTGGGAAAACATCTCATGGTTTCACAACAAGTATGTATAAGGAATAGTTGGATTTAATATATTTATTTAATGATAGCAACTTCATTCGAAGTGGGCATAAGGAACAAAAGGGAGTAATTTCCTGTTCCCAGTACTTGCCCTGGAAAGTCATGGGAGTGGCATCCTCAATATCAGCGAGGCCGTATGGATTTTGCACGGCCAACCCTCAGGGATAGCCAAGATGCATTTGGGAGCTGTTACCGCCCATTAAACTAAGGTTGATTTTACGTGACTGAAAATGACATTGTGTTATTCATCTATATGACACTTCAATGTCCCACAGGAAAGGAAGGACATCAAAAGGTGAGAAAATCTCTGCATAGTGTTACCTAACTTGTAAATCCATCCAAGCAGCAAACATTTAATTTGAAACCATGTTTTAGAAAGGACTTTCAATTCAAGATAACTTCTGAGGGCTATAATGAAACCAGGGAGAATTGAGCCTTGCAAGGCTATTTATGTTTGTAAGAGAAATTGGTATGAGACATATAGCCTTGGGCTTTGGGTCCATTCTGTCTCACTCAGGCAGTACAGTACATCACCTAAATGTGAAATGATTAGCCCTAAGCAGGTCATCTAGTCCTCCTAAAATAAGGGTCTAAGTTCCCCCAAAAGCCAACAGAGAGAGGGAGACCCCTCCAGAGACCTTCATAGGTAACACCCTCCATCTAAACTAACCCATCTCCTGATTTTAACCACCTGCCATCTATTAGAGATACAGGCTGTGAAGCTGGGAGATTGGGCTTCCAGGGCTTCTTCAGGGGGTGTTGCAGCTGATGCCCATGAGGAACACTCTCACCACCAGGCTCCTGGGCTTTCTGGATGCAGACACCCTCTCCACTCCTATGGAAGATGGTCCTCCACTTGGCCATGAGGAAAGAGCCACAGATCCAGCAAGAGAGATAGTAAGAGGGACTCTTGCCTTTAATTTGGAAATGCTGGGGACAGACCAGACCACTGTTGTATTCCAGACCTTGGTCCTTTGAGTCTGTGTTAGGTTATATTTAAATTGGATGTAAATGACAGCAGATGTTTCTCTGTAGCTCAGAAGTCCTCCTTGTCCACTGCTCCAGTGAGCTCTGTGTTGACATAGTCTTAGCTCATTACAACCAGTTCTCTGGATTTTTCACCTCAATGCTAAAATGTGAAATGACATTCAAGCTTTGTGTTTGCACCAGGGACACTGTGCTGTATTCCCTGGGTCTGCCATGGAGCTGGGTGCTTTGTGTCTTCATGGCACAGAGGGGTTGGTTGATTTGCTCCTTTGTGGGACCTGGGATGAGAGCTGGCCAGAAAAAAAAAAAACCCAAAAAACCAAACAAAAAACCCCAAAAAATTCTCATCCGAGTACAAAGATGAGATTTTAAATTTGAGGTTTGTTGCATTTCTACAGAAAACAAAATGTGAGAGACCTCTGGCCCTTCCCGCAGGAGCTTGGAGAGGAGGTGTCCCTTGGCCAGCACTGCAAGACCTGCCAGGGACAGGGGCTTGAGGATGGTGTCTTACTCAGGGACTATTCATCCTGCCACACTCCTTCTCACAGCTGGCCTGGGAAGCCTCCTGTGGAGAGTTTTGTTAAAACAATCCTATTTTGACAAATTCTGTTTTTGACAATCTGTCATTTCTGACAGCACATCCCACAGTGACTTCTCCCCAGGTCTCTTCAGCCTGCTTTGACAATGTTCACGGGGAACCTGCAGGGAAAAGTCTCCTGGCAGCAATTAGCACCTCCTAGTCCAACACAGCGAGTGGTCAGATTAATCTCAGATATCCCCGCACGCCGTCTGACACAGTACTGCAGCCCTCAGATGGCACACATGGTGTTGAGCATGGCACTGCTGCCAGCCATCGCGCCACCAAGGAAGGAGAGGAGAGGGGCAAGCCAGGTGCCCAGCTTCAAATCAGAGGGTTACAGCCACTACCAAGCTGAAGACCTCCTGCCCAAATCAAATGGCAGATGCTAAGCATCTGATGTGCAGCAGGGAAGCCAAACTACTCTGCTGGCACTGGAAAAGCTGCTACAAGTCTCATGCCCCCATGCCCTGGGGACAGCAGGGGGGTCTCCCAGGGTACTGGGCATGAAATATCCCTGCACTTTGGAGTCCCTTTGAGGCTGTTTTGGGGTTATGACAAGCTGGACCCCCAAAGAAAAAAAACAGCAGAGCAATGACCTGACAAACCCTGCAGAGGGAGAGGCTGTGGGGCAAGCTTCTGTGTCCCTGTGAAGGCAGGAGTGTTCCACCTCAGACTTAGTCTCCTGACAGTCACAGCCTTCACAGGGCTGAAGAGACATTGACGGTAAATAAATCGTGAACTTATTTAGGGAGCTGCTCCTTCAGAGGAACAGCCTCTTGTTTTGGGGTGTAATGCTGGAGTAAGCAGCTGGTCATTGAGGTTTATGGAGGCCTTCTAAAACGTGGTTTCTAACTCATTTGCCTCTGCTTACTGCCATCTAGTGAAGCTTGCTGGGAAGACGATTAAGCCCCCCCACCCCCTTATCCCCAAAAAACATTAGAAGGAGAAGGATTTCCTTTTAGACAACAGTTGTCCCAGGCAAGTCAGCGTGCAGCAGCACGAGAGACAGAAAGATAGGACGATGCTCTCACCGGGGGGTACTTTGCATGTTGCAGAATCACTCAGGATCGAGCACTGATCACAGTGCTAGGCACCACCAGAGAGTCTGGGCGAAGAAAATTAATTCTTCAGTCGTGGAGCTTTGTTTTAGTAGCAGCCCAAACATAGAATCGTAGAATCATTAAGATTGGAAAAACCCTTAAGATCATCAAGTCCAACCATTAACCTATCACTGCCAAGTCCACCACTAAACCATGTCCTCAAGCACCACGTCTACCCTTCTTTTAAATACCTCCAAGGGTGGAGACTCAACCACTTCCCTGGGCAGCCTGTTCCAATGCCTGACTGACCTTTCAGTGAAGAAGTTTTTCCTAATATCCAACCTAAACCTCCCCTGGTGCAGCTTGAGGCCAATTCCTCTAATCCTATCACTTGTTACTAGGGAGAAGAGACCAACCCCCACCTCACTACAACCTCCTTTCTGGTAGCTGTAGAGAGCAATAAGGTCTCCCCTCAGCCTCCTCTTCTCCAGACTAAACAACCCCAGCTCCCTCAGCCGCTCCTCATAAGACTTGTGCTCTAGACCCTTCATCAACTTCATTGCCCTTCTCTGGACACGCACCAGCACCTCCATGTCCTTCTTGTAGTGAGGGGCCCAAAACTGAACACAGTACTCGAGGTGTGGCCTCACCAGTGCCGAGTACAGGGGCACTATCACCTCCCTGGTCCTGCTGGCCACACTATTCCTGATACAGGCCAGGATGCCATTGGCCCTCTTGGCCACCTGAGCACACCGCTGGCTCATGTTCAGCCAGCTGTCAACCAGCACCCCCAGGTCCATTTCTGCCAGGCAGCTCTCCAGCCACTCCTCCCCCAGCCTGTAGCGTTGCATGGGGTTGTTGTGACCCAAGTGCAGGACCCGGCACTGAGCCTTGTTGAATCTCGTACAGTTGGCCCCAGCCCAACGATCCAGCCTGTCCAGGTCCCTCTGTAGGGCCTTCCTACCCTCCAGCAGATCAACACTCCCACCCAACTTGGTGTCGTCTGCAAACTTACTGAGGCTGCACTCAATCCCCTCATCCAGATCATCAGTGAAGATATTGAACAGGACCGGCCCCAACACTGAGCCCTGGGGAGCACCACTCGTGACGGGAAGTGTGACTCGTGACATTTACAGTCCCATTTTGTATAAAGACTAACCATTCGGCGTGTGTGCATACCGAGCGCAGTATCCAATTAAGTACATGTAATGCAGTCTCGAGCATGCTGACTCGTACATCAGGTCCTCAATTACACCAGACTTTATTCCAGTGGTTGAAGATATTGCCCTTCGGTGAGGCCTAAAAGCACCAAAGGGAGCTGCTGGAGCCAGTGCTTTATCCAGATCAATATAGAGGGGAAGGATAATATGATTACTGGTGGATTAAATTGGAGACAATAGCAATATCGTGATGTATTGGGAAGGTGGAGCATTTCATCATGAAGAAGAGAGGGGGGAAAAACCCAGCATGGTAAAATTGCTTTTGAGAGAGGAAGAATGGTTGCATTCCTGGAATACCTTAAGGATATTTTTCATAGGTTATTAAGGCTACAATTTAAAATTTTGATTATTTAGTCTGACCTGTACACACCAGGTCATAGAATTTTGCCTCATCATTCTTGCTTTCAAAGACTATTTCCATTTTTACATTAATTCAGTGGCAGAACCACAGATAACATGATTTTCCTATTCCCACAGAATCGTTTTGAAGTCTTCTGTAGGAAATACTTTCTAGAAGCTTTCCAAGACATTTTGTATTCCAGAAGCACTCAACTTATGACCTTTTTGTAAAACTCTATCCTGGAAGTAAAATAACAGCACATATTGATTAAACATCTCTGAAAAATAACCGAAACTATTTGCAATTTTGGATAGAGTTGAATGAGTAGGTTTATCTCCAAAAAAGGAGCAAAATTGGTAAATATGCTAAAATGTTTTGCCATTTCAATTTGAATTTTGGTAATAATTGGAAAATGTTTCCAATCGAACCATTTTTGAACTAGAAGCTGATATCAGACTGCAATTATGCACAACCCATATGCATGCCCAGCACAGCCCCAAAGCCAAATATTACTTCAGGTTTTTTTTATACACAATATTTATTTTTTCAGCTCATTGCTGCCTCTGCCAAACAAATATTTTAGTAACTTCATGGTGTTCTATTACATGAAAGATATTATAATATTTGGAATCACCATCTTTATTTAAATTGAAGGCCATTGTGTTTTCCAATCTGACAAAAGTTTTAAAAAATATTCCCTTTTAAGGCCAGCCCAGTATGTTTCCTTTGACCTGACCAGACCTTTGTGTGACATACTTTAAGGGCTGATGTCATCAGTGGACTTAATGGTGCTGAAGAGCAAAATATTTTTAATAAATACATTTATTAAGAAATAGTGGCTGTCTTCATATCTTTGCCTCTTGCAGTTTCACCTCTGGATTTCTTGATGGGTATTTTTGTGCTGGTGTTAGAGTTCTAAAAGCTTTTTTTTTTTTTTTTTTTTTAAATAGTCTGAAGACATTTCATCTCTGTTCTCTGCATTGTCTCAACTTCTTTTTGTCAAGCCACAGCATTTTTGACAGAAGGAGCTGACCCCACTAACCTCTGCAGATCTGCTGGGGGTTTGGGGTAGGGGGGAAAGACACTATTTCATAGATCATGATGAAGCAAACGGCTTCATCAGTGCTGTAGTCGTCTTCCATCATTGGCTTTTGGAAACACTGCTGTGGGGTGCAAAACCTGACATCTTGTATTGCAGCTCATCTCCATCACCGTCTGTTCTTCATCCTCCCCTTGGAACAACTCCTTGTCTCTGCTAACCTTGAAAAAACCTACTCAGCACAAATTTTCCACGTTCATTTCACTGAGAATCAGGCAATACCAAATACAGATAATAGCCCATTTATGTTGACTCTTGTTTTCCCACCTTGTAAACACCCTCTGAATTTATATTCCCGTCATTCTTGCTATAATATTGTTCCCTAAGCCATAAAAAGAACAATTCTAAGCTTCTTGACAGCTAATATTTCTGTTGAGCGATATTAATGCATTGTAAGTCTGACCTTAACACTGATGCATCACAGTCTTATTCTACTTGGTCCTGAGTTCCCACTGTGCCTTTTAATGTGCCCTGATGTTCACGGAAGGAGAAGGTGCTCAGCAATCGGCAGGATCAGACTCCAAAGCAGTGGTAACAGCACAAAACAGAACTAAGATGCTTACTGTCAATCTAATGTAAAGGCGAGACACACGTTTACAGGAGCTAAACTGTACTGGGAAGGATTCCTGTAAGAAATGGTGTCCCCTTGGGACAGATATCAGCAAGAAAATAAAAAGCTTTACATCTTCATGCTGCTGTGGGCAAAAGCAGTGGTCATAAGTGAGATCTGTGTAATGTGTAATTCTAACTAAACACTAATGGCTCACATGCATATCATGTTTGTCTGAGCAAAGTTTAGCTTTGGGTTTCTTTAGCTGTATGATCCATTTTTACGTTAATCATTTCATCTGCAAGAACAACGTTCTTAATAACTTTGCAGCGTTCACGCTGCATGAAAACCATGATGACACTTGGAATCACAGTCTGCTTAAAGAGCAATAGGCATCTATTAAAAAAAACAACAATTATGAGCTATAAACACACACACCCCTCCACACATACCGCATTACATCCATTTCTTCCACATATACAAGAGCCAACTTGTACCTGAAAGTGTAATTTACACACAAGCTTATCCCAGCCTGGTTTCATCTTACTGCCTCTTGGACTAGAGGAGTCCAAAACCTTCAGAAATGAAACGAGAGAGCTCACGTGGCTGACTTGATGTACAAAATTAAGTCCTGATTCTTGCTTCATTCATTTCCGTGCAAAGGTGTCTCTAAGCACTTCTGGTGTTGCGTACTGGTCTACAAGCTGTGATCCTGGAGGGCACTGGAACAACCGAAATGCAGAGTGGTGGGGCCACCCTCTCATTTCTGCTTTGTCTTTTTCTCTCTCTTTTTTTTTTTTTTGCTTAATTTTAGTGTCCTGTTAAGCCCTGAGCACCCTGGCTAGGGAGGCAGAACCAACGAAGACATCCCTGGATGATTTCCCTTTCCTTCTAAAGGACCTTAACACAATCAAAGCTGTTTGAAGCAACTCTGTTTTCTGGCTACTCCAGCACTGACTGATAAAGTCATTGAGATAATGAGAAGATTCGCCAAATGAGAATTAGGATTTCCAGCTGTGCTGTATGCTGGGAAAGTTCGCTTTGCTCTGCTTGCTGCAAAGCTTACCCACACCGGTCACCAAGGCTGGGAAAGCAGAGGTAAGCCTTCGCCAGACCAGCTCCCTTCCTGATCAGCTACTGTGTGCACCCCAAATTCTGCAGATGGGGAAGCTGATAATGAAGATTAAATCCTGTATTTTCTGTAATAAGCTGCTTGGTTGTTTTCCTCATTTTGTCATCTCACATTTGAAGTAACACCCAAATTGGGTCCCTGGACAATTTATTAGAAGCTGAAAGCTGCAGCCAAAGATTGACACATTTGGGTACTTTGGAGGAATTAATGGATTAACTCCCAGTCAAAACCACTTTAGCATTCTCCCTTCATAGTCCACAAAGTTAAATTACTCTGGGCAGCGAGGTAGAGCTACCAGCTTTAAAAAAAACCAGAAACTCAGCTATAATTTTCTCAGGCCTCCAATATAGAGCGATAATTCTTTTCGCTTCTGTAACACTTCGCAGTGGCAACTTTCTAAGCTACATAGCAGGCACGGGGAGTTGAGGAACACAGTGTCTGCGTCAGGACCCAGCACCGCCACGACCCACCACTGTCTGCAGGGAGGAAAGGTTCAGGGTAGGAGAGGGCTGAGAGAAGAGATCCAACAGCTGGGCATTGCAGGCAGAAGCGTCGGGCTGGGAACGTGGCACTCATTTCTGACTGGGAGGGATGCTGGCTGTGGGAATGGATCTCCCACAGTCATATCGTGGATTTGGCAGCACTTGAGGCTTAATTTTTTATTTTTATTTTTTTCAGAGATCACCGCAGCTTCTCCTAGAGAAAAGAGCATGATCTCAGGATGGAAATGCTTGTTCCTCAGCTACGCACGGACTCAGATGAAAGTCTTCACTGGCTGAAATCTGATCTTAATGAGTGAGTAACACATTGGGGAAATACACTTTTCTCTTTCCCCATTAACCCAGGCCACAGCAATGCCTACTGCCTGCTACCGGCAAACCAAGGGGCCACTCAGCTTGATTTTCAAAACAGACCTTTCAGCCTTAAAAAGTCTGTGCCTCTGTGGTGGGAGAGACAGCAGCAAAGGGAAGGGCTGGATGAAACATCTGCTGTCGTACCTGCGACAGCTTCATGTGGCTTCACACACAGCAGTGGCACTCAGGCATGATGTCCTGGCCGTTATCACATGCAGGTCACCAAAAACATGCCAAAACAAGAACGGAGTGAGCTGTGGTCTTTTTCATTTTGCTGCAGACACCCCCTCACACACACAGAATATGAGGTCCATACCTGCAGCCCATGGCTGCCTTAGGCTAGAAACTTAAATGCATCAGCAACCTTCTCACTGGCAAATGTTTGTACACACATGGCTTAGGTGGAAAAAAAAGACACCCGCTTTCAGAATTACTTTCTGAGCATCTGGCTTATGCAAAAGACTTTCTTTAACACCTCTCAAGAACTTTGGAAAACGTTTGTGCCAATGCCTGCCCTTGGTCTGCTGAGTCTGGAGACCTCTGCTTGAATTTCCTTTTTTTTCCTTTGAATGCCCTGGATCACAGCAGCTACATTTTTCTGCAACACCATCTGCTGTCATGGCTTACTCACTGGGATCCTCAGATGGGATGTACAGTTCATGTCATTATCGTAGTAGGTAAAATTTTAAGTGCTGAAATGTCAACTGCTGTAATCAGTGTAAGTTGTGTTGTTAAAAATGTCCAGGTCTCTGGGTTTTGTTCCTCTAGGAACTGTGCGACTTTGCTGTCCTGAGACAATTTACAGCAGTTGGGTGTCTACCTTGTGCCTTGAGCCATACGTGCCCTACACTAGCCGATGTGATCCTCAGACCTCTTCCTCTCCCAGGGCCAGGAAGAGATGTCCCATTTATTCCTTACCTTACAGGAACAAGGATGTCAATGCTGACTAGTCTTGTACATCCTGGATATGAAAATTAGCTGGATTTTTGATGCTAAGGTAACTCCATTATAGCATCTTACTTGCATGTGTGCTGAAGCCTTTTTGCATCATTTCTCCCAGCTAGAAACAGTCACAAGTGCAACACTGAAAGCCAGAATTCAGGTCCTGAAGGTTTTTGTTGTAAAAGAAGCATCTAAGGGTATCCCTGTCCACACTATGCCATTGTCAAGCCAATAGACATAGACAGAAACACTCTCTTTAGCAGTCATATCTGGAAATGCATTTCGTGGAAGGAAAGAGAGAGAATAAGGAAGCTGAAGAGCAGTGAAAGGAGAGATATGGCTGAAAGCCTTCATTAAACACACTGTGGAGACATACTCTGTGTCCTGCACTTAACTGAAAAGCTCGTTTCAAGTTTCCCACGTACCATGTTAGAAAATTAAGCTGTCAGATCTGCTTATGGGCAACATGCTAACCTATGAAACACATTTTCTCTTTTCGCCAGGATAGTGCATTTTAGCAAATCTTCCTTCTATTATTCCCTCAACATTATTGTCATTCCTAGAGTAAAAGTCATCTTCGTTGAGTGGGGTGTTGAGGTCTGACTCTCAAGGTACTCACAGTGGATAGGTAGTCATAATGTTGTAGGTTTGAAAGATGCCAAGGACCTACATCAGAGTTTCACGCCAGATCTCAATCTCAAGTTGAGCAGAAATATATTGAAAAAAGAAGGACTTGTGACATTCAGTCTAACTTCTGCTCCCCTCCCTAGTGTGCCTGTCTCTCTCCACGGAGTATACAGGGAGCCTAGAGCAGACTGCACTTCTCAGTTAGGTATTTCAGATAGTAATAGCTGTGATTGATCCAGAATACAACTTTCTGATGATCTTCATGTGCTGTGCACAGAAATTTATCCCACCCTCCCCACCCCAGGGTATGGCTGTATCCACAGAAGAAAAGAAACCACTAAATGCTGGGCTGTGTCTCTCTGTTAGCTGTAGAGGAGCCTGATCTCAAACAGCTCTACATTCGTATGAAGCAGGAAAAGGTCTGATTTTTGTCAGTGTACTACTCCAAAATACATAGAGCTCAGTACATCTTCCTGCAGGTATGATTTTCTTTCAGCTCAACCACCTGGTCCAGAAATCAACCTAGACCTCTATTTTATCATTCCAAAGAAATCAATATTACTGTGCCAATGTTGTCCTTCTTACCAGCAAGTTAATGAAATTAGACAACCCAAGCTGTAACAAGTAAAGGATTGTCAATGAAGAACATAAAAGACCTTTTGGCTGAGAGGATTTTGATGCCAAAGGGAGTAACTCATGGAGCAGACTGGATTGCAGGAGGGTAAACTGAAGGATTTGTCATCAGCTTACTCTTTGTGCAAAAGTATTCCAAGAGCTAAGAACTCTTTGTGAATGTGCTGAATATCTAAGAGCTTTGAAGAATTTTAGCATGAATAATTCTGCATGTTACTTGCTTTTTGCTACTCTCCTTTTGAAAAGGAGAAAATAAAAAGATCATTGCAGCAAATCAGGGATGTCAACATTTTTAGGGTAGGTCCTCCACTGGTGTAAAATAGCTGTGTCTCCTCTGGCCGCAGTGCGCTCTGTGCTGGGAGTGAGGCAACTTAGACACAACCGACCAACTGAAGTTTGTTAGCATCAACTCTTTGCTGAATAATTGGACGTAAGTAATGCATTACTGTAGGGAAGAACAGATTATGGAGCCCTGGCCATGGCCAGCATCCACCTGGCAGAAGGTTGAACCGAGATCTCTCTGTGAGGTCTGGCACCAGGAACAGCATAGAAAGTGAGGGACAGCATTAGGATTTGGTCAGTGGCCTCCTTGACTTAACCCCTTACACTAAGGTCGAGTAGAGCACCTCAGTGATGAGATGCTGCTGCCTCTGATAATGGGCAAAGCTGTGAAGAAGGGTACATCTGCTTTGTTTTTTCAATATAAAGGCTTATCCTTAGTAATGACTTCAAAGCAATGGCACTGAGCACCCCTGAGCACTTTGGACACCTCTTCCTCCTGATGTGACTTTTCAACTGGCCAAGTATTGTCACCAGCACCAGGAAGCACAAAACTCAGAAAGGGAATTGAGGGGGCCTGATGGACCATTTTGCTATTAAGATATGATTCCTGCCTGAAAAATATTTCAGTACCATGCATTAGGAATGTGCAGATCAGTTTATGAACAACCTGTGGACTTGGAAGAAGTGTAATTTTCACGCAAATTTGCAGAGCATTACTTCTAAAGGGTGTGAGCTTGCTTTTCTGGATTTTCCTAATAGGAAAATAATCTTGATAAGAAATAATCTTTTTATTAAATACACTTCTGTCTTGTCCTTCTTTAGCTCAAATGCCACTGAGACAGCTGCTGAAATGTAGCTTGTAGAGAAGTGCGTAATGAATTGGAGGGACTGCGGGATAATTTTTAATGCCTGTGGAAACCTGTGCACTCTAGGCTTTTACTCTTATCTGTAATCCTTTGCAGAGCTCTCTCTGCCAAGAAGTATGTACAGTGTGTTGGTGATATGTGAACAGTTAATAAGAGGGAAAAAAAAAATAAACTAAACATTCATTTTGGGGAGAAAGCATTAGATTTTAGCCACCGCTGACTCAGCCAGAATATAACTTTGCTCACAGTTCCTATTGTCCACGTACCCGGTCCAAGGCTTTCTGCAGTCAGGGTGAATATTCCCAGTACTGGAGTGGCTTGTGTGTTGGGGGACGAATCAGTCCTTGGAAGGACCTCATGAGGACCTTTGTTTCCAGGTGTGGTTGAGCATTGTGTGGTTTGCACAGGCAGCCCGGCAGCCTGCACCTGGAATCTCCTGGCCAAATCTGGGTGAGGAACTGGTTACAATTCATGCTGTTCTGCATCACAAGGACATCCTGTTGGATGCTCCAGTTCTGCATTCAGTCACTGGCATAATTATAATCATTATGTGGAACACACAGAGGGGTTATTAAATAGCTGTACTGTTTAAGTATGCACTAATTATATAAAGCACAGTACAAGGACAGCACAGAATGTCTCCTAATAAGAGTAGCCTGCATCTCTGGCATCCATCTAAATTAAAAACCTTCTCAAAATGATAACCTTAAGTAACTATGCACTTCAGAGGCAGCTGTGAAAGAGTTAGAACTAACTCAATCAACTAAATTATGTGTAAATGGCTCAATTTTTATCAGCGGTCTCCAATGTATACAAATTTCAATGGTAAAGCAGCCACAACAAATGGATTACTCCATTATCTATTATCATCTCTTTCCTCTCTGTCAAAACATTTCTCCAACCCTAAAGACTAGCTTATAAATTAAAAAAACAACCAAACAACAACAACAGTAAGAAAAAAACAAACAGAAAAAATCCATGCTTAAAATTCCATCCCTTGGTTGGTTTTCCTGAAGATAAAAGATGCACTCTGCACTGAGATATTTCAAAATGCTGTGGAGGGTAAAGCAAAAGGCCATTTTTACTAGGCACACTTTGGTAAAAGCACTCCAGACAATTATGATACTTGTAAATGCAATTTACTCCAAACACTGCTTGCATAAAAAATACATGGGAAATAGAAATCCCCCGTCAGCTTCTCTCTCTCTAAATATAGACTGCCATGCCTCCTAGCAGAAAAAAAGGATCAGTACAAAAGAAATTCTCATTGATTCAACAGCACAAATGGGACTTCAACTGTTTGGACACAGCTGCCATGTGAGGTACTCTGTGGTCTGGCCAGGGACGGGGAACTATAAGGCTCATAGCCCAGGTGGTGGCTATATGCCATAATGAAGGGGTTTGGATATAGTCTGAAGATGCATATGCTGTTACAAGAGGCAGAATATCATGGAAGATAATAAATGCATGATGGGTCTGAGCAGTTTTTAATTGAGATGAGAGAAGAAGAAAGATGTCTGCCAAACTCAGTACCAAAACTTAGCGTAAATTTGATCAACAGTTTCCTGAACCAGAGGCTGGTTCTACGGCATAATGTTGTGGAAGAGATTGCCTTTAGTCGGTAAAGGTTTTCAAGACAAGCCAAACAGATGACCCCTCTGAAGCACTGAGAAGGACCCATGCTTAGCCATAGTAGAGGGACAATGTTTCTTTTCATATCTTATGCCAGAAAGGCCAAATTCAACTCCAGAAGACCCAAGTGTCTCTCCCACTGTGCAGGGAATGCATCGGCACAGCCATGGTTTTTGACATGTAGTTATTTCATGGTTCCAAGAGAAGCTCATTTTGGATGTCCCAGAGATGAGGCTGTGATGTAGAAAAGCAGCCATGTTTCAGTTCTCTGGGTACATGTGTGCTTGTAATGGAAGATATACTTGAACAAATAAATATCTTATGGCTCACGCTGCACCTGACGAGGGAGCTCCAGGATCTCTGCCTGGAAGACCATCTTTGCATATGCAGAAGTACATTCATAACTGTTTCCCCCACACCTTCCACTGCCAACTAAGCTCAAGGGCCTGAAGTTGTAAATGAAGGCAGCCTGGGAAAAGCCAGTGCAGAAAGTAGACTCCAGTCCTTGGTAGACTTGATATGCTGCATTTGCAAGTGCTTCGTTCTTATTTATTTTCATAACACATCAGTTCCTCAAAGTTGTCCATTATCCAGCTCAACAAAAATGTGCCAAGACTAAAGCAAGGAAGAAGCTACTAGTTAGTTCAGTAAGACAGAGGGGACAGAAAGAGTACTGGTCATGTTTCACAGATGGGGTATGGAAGGACAAGGGATAAAGAAAATCAAAGACACAGAAAATCTCCCATTGGGGACGGAGCCCACTTTTGCTATGTACCAGTCTAGCATCTAGGATTATAAGTCTCACAGTCATACTTCAAAATCCCCAGAGTAGATGCACTCTGCACTGAGCATCATTAGATAAAATAGTGGGGAGCTCCTGGGAGAAGACCTCTGCTGCTCTTGAATGCTCCTTTTCTCTCCAGGCAAATGTGGTGGGAGGGCCTCACAAGGGACAATGGAGAGTGGGTGTTGTCTGAGGACACCTCTGGCCAGGTCAGACCACGCTACTGGGAGATGAACAGTGAAGGTGTGACACCTCCTGACAAATGTGAAAACTGAGCCTTGCTCCCTCCTTTATTAGGAGAGCACAACTGTGTAGGACAAGAGGAGAGATTCTTTCACCTCTGTAATATTTCTCTTTAAATAATCCCTGCTTAATTTTCGAAGGGAAGGTTGCAGATAACTATTTATTTATCAGATTTCAGGGTGTAAGCTCCCTGTCTTCTGCATTGTCTCTTGGCTAGGTGCAGATCACATGTTGGGGATCAGTCAGCATCCCTACTGGCTCTTATGAGCCAGGTGTTTTGATAACCTGGAGCCAAACACTAAAAAATACTAGGAACACATAGGTGGGATTTGTGATGCCCGAATATGACTCTGAAAGTGTTACTTCAGGTGGTTCCCCACTCAGCCTGCTCATAGTTTCTGTTCTGATTTTCCCCAATCTCCCCTCACACAACATAGAGAGTCTCAGTGCCCAAAGCAATCATGTTCTGCTCAAGACATCTAAGTCCTTTCTCAGATCTGAGTCTTAGGCACAAGACCATTTATTCTGGGAATATACAGTGAAAATATAATGGCTTTCAGTATCAATTGTCAGACAGTGATTTCGAGAGTTAAGCTGCAAGCTTTGCATAGGGAAGGAACAACCTTTGGCTGATATTAGGGTTTCTTTCATTTGGATAGCTTTTTCCAGAGTTTTCTGGCACTGATTTATCAATGACATTGTTGCTCTGTAGTCCGTGGCTGGTAAGCCTTTAGAACACTGAAATGCTACTCCAAAAACATGGATATTCCCCCTAAAGCCATTGAGAGTCATCTAGAACACCCAAGCGTGCAATGCCAAGGTGGAGTGTATGGAAACTGGCTCACCAGGGAGCTTATCTGCAGCAATCCTGACTAGAAACTCTCCCGAAAATGCAACCAACAGAGACTTTTCTGTTATCCATGTCTTTAGTAACTTCCTTCACATTCAGACAAAACCAGCAATCAGAAAAAAAAGAGAGATAGAAAGATATACGGGAGCTGAACCTTCCCAACCACTTTGCAGAGATATGGTAGGAGCTGGGTCCTCCAAAACACCTCCAGAACTTGTTCACCCCTCCTTTAATGAAAAGCTGGCTATAGTCTACTGTTGTCCTATGAATGCTTTGTTCACTTAACTCCTGGTGGGTTCACCCAGACTTCTACCCACAGGGATCTCTCAAGGTTGGCCTATAAATGACATTACATAGAGGGGAGGGTATGCCCTCCAAAGTTTGGGGTAAATGACTGGGAGTGAAGTAATATGACTGCCACTATTGGCTTTGCTAAAGTCTCGTTATGTGACCTTGGAGAGGGTGCCTTTTTGTGCTGATCTCCACCTGTAAAATACAGATAATAACTCTTCTTGTACTGTACATCATAGGGTTGTTGTGATGCTTAATTAAAGCATTTAGAAAGTCTTTCAGGAGCGGCAGTCTATAAATGCTAAACGAGGCTGTTATTCTTCTTCTCCCATGGTTACCGTCAATTGTTTTATTGATCTAGTCCATTATAGACTCAGAAAAGAGTTGTTTATTACAGTGAGAACTTAGAGTCGAAATATTTCTTTTCTCCTCACTAGACTCAAAAGTTGCTCCCACAGATGTTTTTAATCATCAATCATGTTGACTTAAGTCTACAAAAAGGGGCAGGAAAATACTGGTATCATTCCCTACTAACTAAAAGCCTTTTTTCTGATCTTTCCATAACAACTGACACGCTCAGTTTATTGGCATCTATTGGGACTTTCATACGAAAGAATTTCAACAGAAAAAATATCTCTGCTCTTCAATTATGGCTGAATGAAAAACTAGTTGATAGGAATAGGAGGCTTCCCACTATTACACAAGGCTTTGAATCCAGTTATTAATGTCCTGCAAGTGGATGGTACATAAAAATCTCAAATGATTTCAGTGGGAGTTTTGCATGCAAAGAAATTGCAAAATCAGTCCTCAGTATTTAAATGCTTTTAGGACAACTGAATTGATGCCAGTGTAAAGAAATGATTAATAGCAAAAGATAATTTAGCTACATGCACTGTTAAATTTTTTTTCTCATTAGTATGAACATGTATTCATGCCAAAAATGCAAACCACATTGTTCTAGCTCCATGCAAAAGCAGCATTTCTAAGATGTCAAAGTATCTTGACAGTCCAATTATTACTTATAGAATCCCTGAGAATCCTACATACTTATGTTATTCAAATAACTATTTTAATTAGTTCACAAGTTAGGCAGTAGTTGATAACATAACATTTAACATTTCAGAGAAAGCTGAGCAATAAACAGGTGCTTTGTTACTGTGCTCCTTTCTTTTTCAATTACAGGGAGAATAACGTTTTTACAAGGAATCAAACAAAGGTTAATTTACAATTAGAGCTTTATGCTGGGAAGAGGCTCTGTTGGTGAGTCCTATGACTCACAAGTCCATCAGTGAGACACAAAAAGGAAATGGAGGTCAAAAAATACTCCACAGACATGTTCTGATGCTTGCCCATTGGTTGGCAGTTCCCAGCTCAAATTAGGTCCTATTAACGAGGCACTAAGCATGCACATCAGAAGTGGACTCTGCAGAGAGAAGATGAAAATTTACCTACATAAAATAGAGATTAGGAGAAAAAGTGTTATCATCCCTTGACAGAAATAGGAAACTGGGAGATTAGATGGTTTGCCAAAAATTGCAGTAGAAATAGGAAGAGAACTCCTATCACTTGGCTCCTAGCTTGGTGTCTCATTATAAGATAAATCCTGACTTTATGTTCTTTCTCCTATGGTCCTAAATAAATCACTGTGGGCTAGGCGAGGGTTTGAATTCACAGGATGGCAGTTAATCTGCAAGAATAGTCCATGGCCATTTACTGTGATGTACTGGAGGAATGGGGGGGTGAGAGCCTGTATTCAGGTATCTGCTGGAGACCAACTCTTGTCTGTCCATACCCATAGTAGCCATACCGTTGCCTGCATGGCGTATAAAGAGCTCTATGCATTTTGGGTACTGAAGCGATACTTGGGTAACTTCAGTGAAATAACGCTGCAATAATGACTAATGCTCAGTCATTCCTGAAAATGAGATGTGTGCAGGAGAAAGAGGAAGATTCTCCTTAGAAAGGAAAAGTCTAAAATAAAATGAGGTGTAGTAAAGCCCCAGGAATCGTTTGTAATGGGGTCCTGTGATCTACAGTGTCCTTGGCTGACATGAGTCACCCTTCCCTGATCATTATGATAGGAGGACACCTTACTCGCTGTCAGTAAACTAATGAAAGGTGATCTTTAACCCTCCTTAGAAGGCAAAATCATCCTTGCTCCTCCTGACAGACAGGACACACATCCTTCTGCTGCTAGCATCATGCCTGGAATTTGGCCTTATGGGTATGTTTAACATGCAGGATACTGCTACGGCTAATGAGTCTGAGGCTCTTGTCTTTTCTCCAATAACAGAAACTGTGTGAGAAAGCGGAGACAGTGTATTTGAAACTGTAGGTACATCCATGTTCTGTCACCCAGGGTTGGAACAAGGTTTGCAACTCTAATCAGCCACCAATTTCCTTATTCTAAAATAAAAAAATAAATAGATCTGTAAGACTTCCTTGCTATTCAACTACATTTTTTGAATAAAGATTTCATTATAAATGCAAGGTATACATTTACCTCCGGTGCAGCACAGGCAAATTTGGACACTGATTTTTTTTTTTTTTTTTCTAACCAGCTCTTGAAATGGCTGAACGAGAATGGTTAGCAGAGGTAGACAAAGCCAATGCCAGGTATGGCCACACAGTGGCAAGCAAACCAATTATGCAGCATGAGGATACAACCTCAACAATGGGAAGCTTCTGCCAGGAAAAAGGAGTGTGCAAGTGCTCCAGATACCTTGGCTATGAATATTTCTGCATACCCTAAGTCATTGATATTCATCATAAATCAGGAAAAAGTAGTATACATGAAAAATAAAAATTAAAGTTTGTATATGCCATCTGACTTTTAAGCCTGTAATAATCCTTTGGGTTTTACTGTTAAGCTTCTCCTAGCAATCACGAAGTTAAATTGTGCTTTAAAATCAAATCTGGCAGCCAACTTCTGATATAACTTGACTCCAGGAGCTAAGGATCTAAAAACAATTCCAATAACATAAGGTTCATTCTAAAATTGTTTTTAAATTATGAGAGTTGGCAACTGCAGTCTGATAAACTGGCACTTTCCAAGTCCTAAGCAGAAGGTGGGGAGAAAAAAAAAAGGAAAAACCAGTCTGCATCCAGTCTGCACCCAAGTTGGAGCTAACATCTACCTACCTCTTCCTCGCACCCTCATTCACCTGGAGAAGAGCACTCCAGCAAAGTAGGATGCTTTATTGTCCATGCATGCTTATTCGTCTCCCTCCTGAACCCTAGACCTGGGTCTTGCCTAGGAGTTTAAAGAAGGTAGGGAAATGACTTCTGCTTGGATGTGTACTCCAGGAGCTGAGTAGATACGATCAGACTTGTGGCAGCATGACAAGTTACCAAGCATCTTCTGAGCAACTGCGTGCATGCTGGAAACTTGCATGCACTTCCTGAGGTAATGAAACACGATGGAGGAGGGTTAAGGTAAGGCATCATCCAGTGCTCCCGAGGAGTGTGCACCATCCCAGAAGATGGCCCCAGAAGAGGGACCATCATAGTCTTGGCTGAAATGGGGCAACCTCTCTTCAGCAGCCCTAAGTCAATGCCGTTTCCAGATCCTCCCTTGCTATCTAGCTTGTGCTTTCGCTTGAGCCCGTGGTGGGTTTCAAACTTCATGATGAAATTTGGAGAAGTAGCCCTGGAGGAGCCTGAAGCAAATCATGGAGTGGCCCAAACACCGGGTGCTTGTTGGCGGGAGACAGGGCCAGCCCTTGCCATGAGCAATGGCCCCAGCGCTGGGGCCAGGCAGTGTGCACACTGGAGGGGTCACCGCCACGCAGCACCTTAAATCAACCTGTCTTCTTTCACATTTAAAACTTCCCTTGATTAATGGTGCTGAAAGCCTGATAAATGAGAATCAGCTGAGTTGTGCATATAGATATCTGGGCAGATTAAATAATTAATCATCCTGTAATTAATGAAGACAGATACTGTTTTTTTCTGAACTTTAGCTCCTCCTCTCCTCACACAGGCTTTCAAAAGGTTTTTGACAAAAATATCTACAGACACCAGCAGCTAGTCTTCCTTTGTGAGGGAGGGGGGGCCCGCTGCTTCGTTAGCGTGGCAAAATCTGCGCATACATTTAGGCAGTAATGAGATCTCCAGGGCAAAGTATGACATCTGCTCCAGAACTTCTAAAATACAGGTTAATTTACACCAGCCAAACCTCTTTGAAGTCAGGCGGTTTGATTTTCACTTGTAGACTTAATGTAGTAGCGTCTGACAAGCATCCAGCACTCAAAGGCCTTGCCATTACTTAGCTCCCAGTAAACGAGCCTATCAAAGCACTTTATAAATAATACAACCAAATAATCCATTGGCAGAGGAGCAGCCAAGTCCTTGGGCATCATCATGCAAGTGGTCACTTGCCCCAGAGGTGGTCATGCCTACAGGGATGGACCAAATGCTCACAACATTGCCATTATTTCCACTATGATCATCAAGAAACTCAAGCATGTGAGGACTAAATAAGAAATGACATAAGGAGGATCTAATAGAGCTGGGAGTTAAAAGAAAAGGTAAAACTGGAAGTCGGAGTTGCCTTTCTTCAGGGTAGGCCAGGCTACTTATTCCCTTTACTTTCCTGGTCAAACATTGCATTTCCCTTTTCTTCTTTTTTTAAAAAAGAAAGAGGAAAATAGCCAAGGTATTACAACAAAATTCTCAGGGTAGTTAAAATATTTTTGATACATTTAGAAGGCAGATTGAGCTAGAAAATTTGCATGGGCAGGGATCATTTGTGGTGGGTGATGGCTGAACTGGGCTATGCATTCAAGTGTTCTAAAGAAATGCTTCTAAGTCCGTTCCTGGTGGTCCCTCCACCCCTTTGCACCTTCTTATCAGAGTATACTCATTTGGGACCCTGCAGTTCAGGTCCCCATGGGACTAGAAATGGTCCTTAGGTGAAACACAGCAGAGGCTAAACGGTAGTCTAGAGGCTGTCTAACACAAGTTCAGACACCTGGGTCCCAGCAGAACTTTTCACTTTTGTTAAACCAATTTATCTAAAGTAGTTTATCCTTGGGAAGGTTAAGAGATAACTCGATTCTGACCTATTAGCACTTGCATGAGGAGATTTTGCACAAGCTGAAGTAAAAGTCGTAATGAGCTCTAAGGGAAGAACAGTTGAGGTTGAGCAAATCCAAACTGCAAATAAGGATTTCAGTTTTTTCTTAATTTCATTTTGTTGGGTTTTTTTATTGTTTAAGAAGAATGGTTGCTAATATCTAGAACAACTTACTAGGGGATGTAGTAGCTTACTGACAAGCTGCAGCCCTCCAAGATGTTCTTTCTAAAAATATATGCCACTGCCCATTCAAAAGTTATGGACTTGATACAGAAATTACTGGATGGGTTTCTAACACAGAAGACTAAAGGCTCATAATGTTCTCTGGCCTTTAAGAGCCACGAACACACAAATTTGACTGAGATAAAGCAATTGAAAAACACAGGCCACTAGGAGAAGCAGAGAATGAGTTGGGTCCAGATGTGTCTTAGACAAATCAATTTATTTCCCCGTGTCTGAAAAGCCCTTCCAACAAATTGTTTAATAAGATTATTCTAAATCTTTTTCACAAAAGTCTGTCTCAAATCTGATTTCAGAGATTACCTGCTGTAATAATCCAGACATAATTCCTAAAATACACTCAGGAATGCTGGGTCCAATATAGGACATATCTAGGCTACATCAGAGCTACAGATACCCCAAAAGGTCTTGCTCGCTGGGATCCTCTGGGAAAAGGTGCTGTGTATTTTGTGTACTTGCCAAACACAAATGAGATTTAAAAAAAAGAGAGAGCAAAATTAATGGAGCAATATGGACACTATCAGGAATGCAGCAGGAAGTAATCAAGTACAAGATCACGTTGCTTGTGTGACTGTTGCCATGACATTCAAAAAGCACTTACTATTATCATGGACTATGAATATTCTGTCAGCTGATTGATAGTCTGTGGCTTTTTTTCCTTGTAAGCAAATGCAATGACAATATTAAGCAATTACTGATAATGTCATCCAGCTGCTTTCCTACTGCCTGGGTGATGGGATTTCTGAACTGTAGAAATAACAACAAATTTATTAAAGCGTGGAGCGTCCCCCTCTGCTCGCTGGCATTGCATTTGACCACTGACAGCACAGCAGAAGGTTTCATTACAACAAATTAAAGAAACACATCCTCACTAAACTTTACTATGGGAAGTACCATGGGGCTTATTTAGCTCTGATTAGATCAATGAGACTCTCTAAACACAGCAATTAAAAATACAATTGGTAGCAATGTAGCCTGCTTTAAGGCATCTGCATGCCTGAGAAGTTTATACAGGAATAAACTTGCTAAAGTACATTTCCTGATTAGTAAATAATCAATATACAAGCTATTTGGTAGATTCACATGGAACAATTGTGAGGGCCAAATTTTCCTCAAGTAAGTGTTGTGCTAGCAACCTGCCAAGAGCCATTGTGTTGGGCTCAATTTATGGGTGATTTACCCAATTGTGTCCATCTTTTCCCTTAATTATCCAGCAAGGACTGTACGTCCCAGCATGCAATGCTTTGCCACGAGCCAAGAAGCAGTTTGGGCTTGGATCAAAGACTGAATGTTGGCTCCTGCTGTTTTTGGGTGCGATGGAGCCATTGGAAGCATAATGTGAAGGTTTGCAACCAACCTCAGTGTGGGATTTGAGGTTGCTCTTTGGCCACAAGCTAGACCTGCATCTGATGATCAGCACTAATATCAGCACCTCATGTAACTACTTATAGCACTGAGGAGTTGGAAGATACCTCTGTTATTTCACACTTGAAAGAAGAGGGAATTTTAGCTGCACTTTTGTGGCAACTTTTTATTACTTGTCCTGGAAAAGCAAAATCCAGGGCACACTTCAGAGATGCAAAGAGGCCATGTCTTCCCATCACTTATGCCATGTCTTCCCATCACTTATGCTGCTCCCTCCTTGCACACATAAGGCTTGCAAGGTGTGAGAAGATCTGGTCCAAAGTGTACGGTGTCTCAGTCAGCCCTGAGAAGCACAGTTCCTATGGCTTGCAGTAGAGATTAAAGGCTGGCTTCTTGCTTGCTGTGAATTGGTATGGCTATAATGCAGTCAAAGCAGATATGGCAAGCTACACAAGCTAAAGATTTAGCCCTAAATTCATCGGGGTTTGTTGGAGTCACTCTAAAACCCTATAAAATGTAACAGAGATGAATATTCTGCTCATGGGGTTTTAAAGTGTTTTATGGCAGGGCTTTTTTTCTTAATATTAATTTTTATAAGATGGTTAAAGTAAACCTGTAGCAATAGTAGCATTTTCTGTTAAATTTTACAACATTTTGCCAATAAAAATTGACATGTGGATATATGCAGAGAGAAAAATATCGGAGGTTGGCAAATTAGAAATGATGTGAAAGGTTTCACAACAATAAAGGGCAGCAACTTACCGGTAGGGTAAATCTCCATGCTATGTAGAATATGATTTAGATTGTAGTGTTTTGAATCCCAAACTGCACATGAATCAAAAGCATGATGCTATATTGCAAAAAAATAATAAAACTAAAAAGGCAGATCTCATCTGAGGACTTGTTCAAAGTAGCAGACTTCTCTATGACCTGGAGATTGTGTCCACATGTGCACACCACCTTCTGAGAAATTATTGGACAATTTCTGGAAGAGGCCAATGGGAATGATTATGGTTTAGAAAATGTGACTGTTGAAGAAAGGTTAAATTAGGTCCAGAAAAGAGAAGCCTGAAGGGTTGTGAAGAAGTTTGTCATAAAAAGGTGGTAGATAGGGCTGGGACTAATTGCAAGGGGACAATCTGGCTTACACTGCAGAGAGAAATGAAGTGGGCATTAGGAAACCCTCTTTAACCATAAGACTAGTTAAGCACTGGGAGAGGAGTTGGTTACCTGGGGGTCAAATCTCCCATGCTGGAAGTATTGAGAACAGTTTGGACAAACTCCTACTGTGAACAGTGCAGATGTGCATATTTTGCCTCCGAGCCTGAGTGCCTTCCCGCCCTAATTTTTTTATAAATGTCACTATATACTGAGAGAGTTTGGCATATGCTATTTCCTGAGCAGTTTACAAACAAACAGAGCTTCAGAATATTCTTTTGAAAGGTGAGTAGGTGGGCAGGTATTACAACTTCAATTTAGAAAACTGGGGGAGATAAAAACAGAAATTTAAGTACTTTCCCTAAGGCCAGGGAAGCAACAAGCATGTCAGGAGAGGTTTAACTACAGGCGTTTCTGAATCCAGCAATCCTCAGGAGCTCACATTCACCCTTTCCTTCTCAGAGCATCTATCTTTCAGGGCTTACTTTTCATCTGGCTCTATTTTCATGCAATTGCCTGGCAGCTTCCTTGTTTTTTCCTCTTGAGCACTTTGCTAGTGACCACATTACTAATTGCATACCTTGACTCTGTAGCTGCCTTAGTACAGATGAATACAGCTGCTAACCAGCCTTCAAACCCTATTATCAAAACTCTGCTGAGCTGCATAAAGCATAGGAGTGACCCATGTTTTTGCCCCAGTGGGCAAAAGGCTGCCACCGATGACACCACCAAACCTTTGGTACCAAGAGCCTCAGACCATGACCTGGCTGGGACTGGAGAAGAGGTTGCTTTCTTGCCTGGAAGATGGTCTGGCCAGCACATAGCAAGAACGTGTATCAGTGCTCATTGCTTGCCTGACCTGTTCCTTTAAACACATCCCCAGAAAAACCCCTCCTGGCCAGCTCAGAATACCAGTTTCATAGGGGAATAAACAATCTTTAGGACTTAATCAACTTTCATACAGTGTTGGGATAAGGTGAGGGCTGATGCTTTGTGAATTTGCTGGTGAAGGAGGTTGCTTGCTCTGAGCATGCCACAAATGCATTTAAAGATGAGAGCTCTGCCCATCAAAGCAGCAAGCACAACAGTGGCATCACTTCAGATTTACAGCCATTGCTTTTTTTCTTTATTCCCCTCATTATTTTTTCAATTCATTTATAAGGCATCCACGGCCTTGGGGGACTAGGAACAATCACATTAAGAATAACACAGACGTACTTCAATACTTTTCATCCGTTCCTCACTGACACTTACTTGCTCATTCACCAAAATATCTTTCCACCTTCTTCTGCCTTTCTACATAAGGTATGGAATATACTCACGTTGTGCTAGGTATTAATTAATCTCTCATAATGGGCTGGCTGGAGAACCCTATTATTACTGTGGTATCTTTTGCATTAGAGTCAAGCCAGAAAATCTTTATGCCTTGTGCCTGAGGATTAATACCAAACCATGGCTGACTCCTCTATGGAATTACCTCTTGTATTTGCGTTAATACCAGCAGAGATCTTCCTGAGCAGCACTACCACTGTGCACACCGGCAATCACAGCTAATTTGTCCATATGCTTCCATTGGACAGAAGCCATGCAATTAAGAGGACGCCCTCGAGGCATTAACATTTCTCGTCTCTCAGTAAGTGCAGTGGGAGAACACAGCAGAAATTTATAGGGTGTTATCCATGGGAGTGTGTTATTTCAACAGTATTTCTATGAATCTGTGAGGACGACTCAGAGCTGGGCAGGGAGCCAACATAAAAAGGTTTCTGAGGCCACAGTGGAAATCTCTTAAGTCCCTGTTTGGTGGAAGAAGAAGATGAAGCAGGATGGGGCACTGATGATGCTGGACTGGAAAACTTGTATTTCCCTACTGGTCTGTTCCCTCTGGGACCTGGACACCAGGACCTTACCCACATTCTTCAGGATGTTTGTAACCCCTAGTCCCAGCAAAAGGCTCATCAGCCAGATCCCTGTGAAGCCCTAACTACAGAAAGGGTATCAAGGTCTTCACCCCTCCTGGGGAGGAACTGAGATACTTAACAGCAAGGACACTAGTGTGTTTCAGGGCCTCAGTACCAAACCAAACAACCTGCAAGCTCCAAAGGACCAGGGGCAAGACTTAGCCATGCTAGATCCTTTCCCCTGGAGAACCGCTGGGGTGCAGGGAGCCTGTGGGTTTTCTTGGGCAATTGCAGAGCCCCTGGTCCTGGGGAATCCACTGAGTGCTCTGGGATGCTCCTGAAACCTTGATGGAGACTGGGAGAAAGTCCGAGGCTAACATGTTTTGATCAAGACATTGTGGAAGCAGGCAATCCGGAAAAGTTTGACAGGAAAATTTTAAGCCAAATTTCCACCCTGTGTAGCTCTTAGAGACTCGGTGAATCCCCATTACTCTCTGGCAGAAGGATCTTGGCATCATGGTCCATCCCAAGCTGTGTCCAGACGGTCCATTTCTAGGACAACCTGGGAATGGTAAAAGTATTTGCCTTTGCAAGTCTGGCATCGGCAGGACTGTGTCTATCCTCTTTATCCATATATTATAGGGAGGAAAGCACTTGATCCTGCTCCCTTCTCCCTGTCTCACTCCTACATTTAAAAACCCACAAAACATATGGAATAAATTCATTCACAATACTGTACTTTCAGCTGCACTGATTTTCAGAGAATAGAATTCACCCCCATCATGAGTGCATTTTTTCCCAGGTGCTAAAATGATGTATACTGCGGCTTCATTTAGGAGTGGCTAATTCATTTAGGTACTGGCTAATTTAGGAGTGTTGTCATCATCATAAAAGGAAGAAAATCAATTCAAATCAAAAGCCCACAAACAAACTATGACCTTATTCAAATCAGAAAAAAAAACAATCCCAACCTCTGACAGCTATGGTAGGATGTCAGAGAAGCCAAGAAGCCTTGCAAGATGCACAGTATTGATTACTGTGTAATAATGATTTCCCTTCAGCCCACAGACTCCACCATATACTTCATTCTGCATTCCAGAGCATGTCTCTGAGCATCACTGGGGCTGGGGAGTAACACACACCAGACATCACTGCGGGTTGCAGGTTAAGTACTGTGCTTAGGTTTTATGGAGCAGAAGAGTAGATAAATTCTGTCAAATGAATGTAAATGCTCAGCATTCATTTTTGCTTCTGAGAGTCTTTAACTGTTTCCTTAGGTTTTTGGAAATATTTCTAAGATTTCTCATTTTGTGAATCGTCATGAATCTCTCCTTGGTTCTGAGTTTCAGTTTGGTTTGATTTTGGTTTTGTTTATTGACACCAGTGCAAATATTTCTGATTCTTTGCTAAAAATTTCCATGGCTTGTCTACAAAGGCATCATCTCTGGTAAGAATTTACCAGTTAATCTCTAGAAGTGAAAGTTTTAAAGAATTCCTAATTTTTGGTCCTTATTCTGTACTGTCTGGAGCATCACACAGACAAAGGAGTGGCCACATTCCTGACTGAATACGAACTGGCACAGTTCCTTCAATGTTGGTGGTATAACACAAGTTTGCATTGCTGAGGCTCTGCTCTACATTTCATTCCCTTTGGGTTTGGTCTTTTCTTCACCGACACTAATTCTTTTGCAACATATGTAACAGGCAACATAGCTTTATTTCGTCTTCCTGTTTGTACTGTGGGTGATATTTCCCGGGGAAGATTAATGGCTTAAGCTGATTTAATGGTGTACATACTTTTCACAGGGAAAAAAAGAAAAATACAGAAATCTTTTCTCTTTTTCTGTCCAGATTGAAAAATGTTATCTTTTCGTATTTTTTTCTTTGGTATTTGTTTTTTTCCAGCCTTTGATGGCCTCCCAAACAACTTTACCATCTTTCTGTGCATCTGTGATGTTCCCATATTAACGTGAGTCATTCTCACAAATAAGCCTGGGACTCAGTTGCATGTATGAGAAACTACAGTTTATCTCTATTGAGCTTCAGGAGTTATGCCAGCAGAGACTCTGACCCTACGCAATATAATCTCAGTCACCTCTCGTTCTGCCACCTTTCCTATTTCTTTTTGCTGCATCTAGGAGAAATGCCGGCTCACTTGGTGAAAGAGGTTTGTGATGTCTGTGGGAGAGGTTTGAAACATTTGGCTGACATTTCCCCTTGCACTTGCTGAAGCACCAGAGCGCTGTTATCACCCCTTTAAGAGGATCTTCAAAAAAATCTGAAACCCAGGCATATGTGACAAAACTGTGGTCTAATAAAAAAAAATGTATTTAGAACCTGAAAAGAGCTGGTTGGCGGTTAAATGCCAAAAAAAGTTTTTGCTTAATTTTTAATTCTTAATCTATCTGACAATCTACCTGAATTATAATATTGTGTTTACTAATTAGAAAATCTACACTCAACAAGAATGCAAATACCATCAGCACGAGTGATTTAAAGTAGAGCAACTACTGGCATATGCAGACACATATTTCTAAAAATGAGTTGCAACATATTGTAAAAGTCACACCCATTTTATAAAGCTTTCTTTACTACCCTATCAAATGAGGGCAAATAATCAGATGAAGCTTTCCATGTGGACAAAGACATTTATTCTGGGCAAAGATGGCGTACAGAGAGATGCAAATGGAAGGACACAAATTCACGCCCCACACTCAACATATGGTTTTGCCACAGTGCCATATTTTTATTTATGCATTCAAAAGCTGTCTGGCCTTTTCATACAGTCAGTTCAGCTCTGCTCACATCTACTCCCACGACTATCTGTTTTGTCAGTCTGGGTTACTCTGAAAACGTGCAAGGAGGAATGATTAACTGCACTCAATTTATCTTGAACTCTTAGAGGGAATTAATAACAGGAGGTTAAGTAAAAAATAGCCATATGACAATAGTCACATGCATGTTGGTATTATACATGTGGAAACTGCATTGGGTGAATATCAGGGTGAAAAGTTAGAAAATGCCAGGCATAAGTGGATGTTTTATGATGCAATTTTTAATGGCATCATCATACGCTCCCTTCACCCTAACCTCTGCCCCCATGGTTTTCTTGTTCCTTGTGTAGGGTGGAGCTGTTGTAAGGATGAATCAGTGAAGGCCTCTGCTTTCTAAAGGGCTCTTTGGCATTTGTGGCAGACAGAAGGTGCACAGGGAATGAGGCTGAGGAGCACTGCAGAAGATGAAATGGTCTTTGGATGAAGACTGTTGGTGATGGGTGATTCATATATCCCAAACTTTTACTAATGATCCCTGACATCTGAGCTTTATTTTCGGGTTTGTGAGTGACACCCTTGGCACATGACTTGAAGAAAGCCTGGGCTCTGCCAGGGGCAAGTGGTAAGGGGCACAATGAACACAGAAAGTGCTGTATATTGTTAAGGATGTGGAAAAGTAAAAAATGGCCCAAAACTGGAGGAGACCTTTAGCAATTCCTTCATGGCTCAGTTCTGCATCAGTTAAATGGGTACAAACCCAGAGACTGATTACAGGTTTTGATGAGCTTTGATACTGTTGCAATTAGTGCTACAGAAAAAAATACAGGAGAAAATGAATAATTCTGTTTTCAGGGCAGTATCCAGTAAATAAGACCTAGGGTTATTCACTGAGAAATAAGGAGAATACAAAATAAGGAAGAGCTACTCATTATCTGACTACTGTCCATCTTTGCACAAGATGAGAAGAAACCTGTGGAAAAACAGTGTGGGACTGCATAATTAGATGGGACAGAGCTTCAGGGATGTCCCTTGCTCTGGTATTTCCCAGCTTTGCATCTTGATGGTGTTCACTCTTTACTAAGCAGCTTTGCACATCTGCATTTTACCACCCACATACATCTGGGACACAGGGTCTGGGCAGAAGGAGTTTTCCACACCAGGACACAAGTCCTCTGCCTCGTCTTTGCCCCTCCACCCCTCATTCATCCTCTCCCGACCTCTTCTATTTAGTCCTGCTTGCCACTTCTCAAACTCCTTACTCCAGTCCTAACCCTCTGTCTGCATCCTCCCCTGCTTCCTAGACTGTTTATTCCAGCTTGGGTTTTGTTTATTCTGCACTTGTGCCTTATTTTCCACGCTGTCATGGGTGTCAGCAGGGATCCTGGGGATGCAACACAAGCTTCCTGCCCCAGATCTTGGGAGCCACCGGTCTAGTAGAGACAGGGACAGGTCCTGGCTTAAAGCTCATATGAGCTGGCTTCAGCCTGGATGTTTCTTAGGCATCCCTACCCTGGTCCCATCAGTGCCCATACATGTGCTACCCAACTACCAGAGAGGGTGTGAGGATAAACATTGAGGCACTGGTGCACTGGAGAGAGATCTGATCTTACGAAGACACATTTAATCTCTCATCTCACCTGATCTCTCTCTCTAAAGACCCCACTACATTATGGGAGGGGTTGTGCCAGCTGTAATGAGGCTGAATATTGCCTTATTTGTACAATATATTTCTTGGGCCTGATCACGGAATATTTACTGAAAAGATTAGTCCTGTAAGTAATTAGTCTTGCTGCAAAAGAGTTTCAGTGGCACTAGATAATACTCTAATTCCCTCTGTCCAAAATAATTTAATCTCTTCTAAACCAAATCCATTTTTCTAAAGAAAAATTACTTCCACAGTATTAGTCCAAACCTGGCCATGGAGACATCCAGCTTTAGATGAAGCAGTAATGATTTCACCTAACTTCATCTTTCAGCTCCTAAGCTACTAGAATTAATTGACCGTGTAATTAAGGAAGGGTTTTCTTACCAATATGATCATGTCTATAATTAAAATCTCACACAAATGTGTTTGTGGAAGAATAGGGCAGGGAAGAGCAGGGAAGAGACCAAAGTGTCTGACAGGTTTACATCAAAGGACCCGAGCTCCCGCAGCTCTAAGCCAGAGGGAGGGGAGGAAGGGAAGACGAGACTGGCTGATAACCGACTTGATATATTGTTTTTGACCTCCTGTCTTCAAAGCCCCAAGTGGTTTGAGTGCTGTCTACCCAGGAGGTTGCTTCTACCTTTAATGTTCCTTCAGCAGAGTCAAGCTTTGCAAGCGTTTGTGCTACCAAGCCCTGGATGAGCAGAAGTGCAACAATATCTGCATGTTTTCAGAGAGACTGGAATGGGTTTGGCTGCTGCTTTGGGCTGTGCCCCATCAGTGCTGCAGCCCAGGGGACCCTGTGACATGCCACGAGAGTCACCACTCTTCTCTGGGTTTTGTTGCATGGGAGATCCATGAACAAGATTTTGTAAGAGGAGTGGTGCATCTTTATTACTGTTATTTATACTGCATTTACTATTAAATCAGACTTTAATAGCAGTGTTCAGCCTGTGATATGTGACCCGAGTCAATGGCTGGGCCTGGGGATTGCTGCATTTTGGGAGATTTTGCTGTTCTGAACATAGGGAGAGGCTGGGTGCTGGGAAGCTGCAACACAGCACTTCCACGAAAGCTGAACTCCTGCACAAAAGGGACAAGCGCTTTCCCTAAAAAACCCAAATGGGGACCTGGAGCTTGAAGAGAAGAAGGGATTGACTCCCTTAGCTGGTCTGCCATGTGTTGTGATACCCTGTGACTGCATTAGGGAGGGGAAAAAACCCTCCCTCATAGTATAACCAAGCTAAGGACCACGGCACTAAGGAAAAATACAGGTGTGGTGGGTGTTGCATGAAAGAAGGCACCTTGAGCAGGAAAACTGCCCTCTCATTTGTTTGATACCTGCTGTGCTCAGGGAAACAGGACTTTGTATGTTTGTTGACATTATTATATGTTTATAAATTACATCAAAAAGGCACCTGTATCTGTCCTCAGGTCTCCTCTGAACTGGAACAACCTGCAGGGCCTGGGATTTTTGTCTTGCTGGTTGAATTCTAAATGGGGTCAGACTTTTGGTCTCGTAGATTTGATGGGGTTTATATTGCAATGTAGATGAAAGAGGAATGCAGGGAAAGTTGAAGTACATTAGGTGTGCATTCTCAGGAAGAAAGCCCACATGCCCAGCTGTACACATATTTTTACGTTCATCTAAAACCAGTAAAATCTTATAATAGCTGCCCACTACTGAAGTGTGTGCTGAGGTGCTTAGAGCTATGCTGGTATGCACTGGTCATGGATCAGATGTTTTGTACGTGAAATGCACATTGTGCAAGTGCTTTATTGCATTCCATATAGTTCCAAACATTAAATGCACACAGTCTCTACCAATAACTGCCTTCAAAATGATCTAATATATCAGACAGCCATGAAGGAGAGCTGTTTTCCTCCATAGATAACTACTATGCTAACATTTTGGGACAACCATCATTTTTGTTTCATAATCATCCTCGCAACTTTCCCATTTTTTCAGCTTTCCCATTTTTACAGCAGTTAAGACATTATGACCTTCCCCAGTGGATACAACCCAGCGGATGGCTCAGTCTGAGTTCTGCTTTTGAAAAGAATGGCCAACTGCCTCACCAACAGCTGCCCATTAAGCAAACTGCTTAATGAAATGACTGGGAAGATGGGTGCTCACCAGTATATTTTCTCTGCACTTAAAAAAACCCTGAAGCCTGTAACCCTCACACTGAGCTAGTGGACTTTATGCTCTTAATGGTGTCATTGTCACTGTTTTTGATTCCTCCAGTCCATCCTTTGTCCTGCTGCATTTTAAAGCTTATTATTATTAATTCTTATTATGTTATTATTGCTATTGTTGCTATTATTAATCCCAATTTGGTATCATTGTGGTCTTTACATAACACCCCAGTGTGCTTTTCTGTGAGGTCCTGTGGGAGCCAAGAGAAGGTCCTTGGGCACTTCCAGGCAACATCAGCTGCAGGAAGGTTTTGGGAACATGAGATGTTCCTGGACACCTCTGCTACAGCCTTGGCTTTACACAGGCTTAGCAAGACATAGAGAATCAAGGGCAGGGTGCAAGCTGGCTTGAGCTGGGACATGGTGTCTGAACAGTGGGAGGTGAGCAGGGCACTTTGGAGCAGTTTCTTTTTCCATCCCCTGAAAGGACCCAGTGGCGCTTTATATACAATATGAGAGTTTTGGCTACAAAGGCATGCTATGTTCATCCCAGGCTCTGACATGACAAGGTACCAAGATGATTTGCATCTCCCAGCGATGTCCTGATGCTTTGCTGGTGATGGCAGAGGGAAGACCCCAACCAGGTGACTGTGAAAGGCAAAGCAGTTCCAGCATTGTGGTCATCCTGGTCCATCTCAAGGGCTGTCTGATGGTCATCATGGGAGTGCTCAGCAAGAACTGAACCAGAGCACCCAAGGGTGCCCCGTGCTAGGACAATGTAGCCTCAACTCAGTTGTGCTGCTGGGACTGCTGAGAAAGGACAGCATCACCCAAACATTGAATCATGGGTGAGATATCAGAATCTGCACGGCAACTCTTCTTCCTTAAAAAACAGAGGCAAAATGCCCCCATTTCCCCCCAGCCCTTCAGTGGGGAGCATTTGGGGACAAGGATTGTCTTCTCATCATATGTTTGGCCAGCACTAAGCATATGAGGCCCCATGCTGGACTTGGACCTCCTAGTGCTACCTCAATGCAATTTTCATTAACACTGCAGTGTCCAGATCCTGCCCAGGACATGCAAGGACGCTTTCCCCCATACAGTAAATAACCCGCCCCTGCTGCGACTGCATTTCAGGGCAGGGCCCAGTCAGGCATGGTATCTCACTGCACTGATACAAAGCACAGCCGGGGAGGAAAAATAACCTTTCAGTTTTATGTTCAGTGATATATTGTTTTTAAATCTGGTTGCGTTTAGGAAATGAAAGGGCTCTGCTTTTCCAGAGGCATAACGTTATGGTAGAGTTATTCCAAAGCCAAACTCTGCTCTAAGTTATGCCCCTACATCCTCTTTCCCAGTTATTTATAAAATTATGATTAACAGTAGCAGACACAGGACTTCATTATTTCTTGAATTGCTTTTCTTTTTAACCATCTACAAGCTCAGAGAATTACATATGGCCTGGTTAACCTTTGAGTCAAACTGCTAATAATAAGGCTGGGAAGGAGGTACCCCCTGAGCTGCTTGGCAGACGGTGCGAGTGCGCTGTGGAAGGGCTGCTGAGGGGGCATTGGCGCTTCCCAGTCCATACTTCGGACTTCATGTGGCCATGTCAGCTCGTGGGTGATTGCATGGGAACCCAAAAGGTTTGGGTGCTCAATGTCCATGTGAAGTTACTCCAGGCAGGAGGTCTGAATCCCCCAAATGACTTTGGAAATCACAGTCTCTGAGTGTCATTAGCACCTGTATGTGGCTATCTCAATGGGATGTTCAAAATGGGAGTTAAATACACAGTGATATCAAAATGGCGATCTGAGACTCCAGAGGAGGAATGTGTGTGCTTTTGGGCGGACATCTGCCCCCTTTTGCCACTTGGTCTTTTGCCATTATTAAAAATACTGGGAATAGTTTCACAACATATGCAAAGGACTTACTCCGCATCTTGGCTTGTCCAAGAGTGCCGTAAGGTGATTTTAAGATGCGTAGCTCTCCATACAGTGCAGGATCCTAACTTTAACTTCCACAGGACAGCTTGTGAGTTAAAGTTAAGAATCTGCTCAGATGCTTTGCTGGGTGCAGCCTCATACTATAATAAAAAAATCTGCTTATGTAAGCCTCTTTACAGTTATTATCCAAGGCAGTTAAAGACTACAGCAATCCCATCCGTAAGTGTAACTCAGACTCCAGACTTCCCTTTCTCTGGGGCAATTTTCCCTTCCAATTTCCTCTGGCAATCTCCAAGGCCAGCTGTGACAGCCCTCTGCTCTTCAGGACTCATGGGGGATGTGGTACCTCCCAAAGTTTCTCTGCTGCGAGCTGCTGTGAACTTTTTTAAGGCACAAAGGACAACTTAACCATTCTTTTTGAGAGATCTAGTGGTCAAAAACTAGATTTCTTTGAAAGTAGAGCCAACGGGGTATAACGGATAAACAGTAACACCATGGGAGTTTGCTAATCCCCCAAATCTATAATAAACAGATAAAGTTAATAAGATTCAATGAGAGAACAGCCCCATTAACATTTTAAGAGCACTATCTAAACATTACACACATTATTTACCGAGTTCCCTAGCTGAATTCTCTGTACACAGGAACACTCAAAATTCATTATCTTTGGACACAAAGCTTAGTAAATTCAACGGTAATTAATCTCCATTTACCCTCTGTGTGTGTTTCTGAACAGACGAAAAGTTCATTGAAAAAGTCCTTTCAACCAGTCTGAAAGAAAAGCAGTGCTTTGATAAACAAAAAACTGCCAAACACAGGCTTCTCGAAGGAAAACAGAGCAGCTAGCCAGTTCTGCATGGTTCAAGCCAGGTGCTCATTGCAAATTCAGTAGCATGCACTGGCAAGTGTCAGCGGCAGAGAAACTGAAATTACTGAAATTCTTATGCCAGTGTAATTTGCTGAAGGCAATGCACAGAGGGTTAAGGCATATTGTGCATGTGTTGAGGATTATAAAACAAATTAAAATGGAGGCTAACAAAAGCAGTGCAATATTTATGCATTTCTTCATTCTTTTCACTCTGTGGTACTCAATCAACTTCACAGTCTCTTAAGGTGGCATGGGGACATTGCTGTTGTGTACATTCATTTGCTCTTAAAAAAGGGGCTCAGACATACTAGGCTACAGAATTCAACTGATTCTTGCAATATTTATCAGTATCATCATTAAACCACCAAATATTTACGTCCCACTATTACTTCTAGTCATGTGAAATGTAATCATCAACACCAAAAATGCAATGTGTTCTTTTCAATGCATTCCACTTATCTGCTTCAATTTTGATATACCAGCCCATTTTACCATGTATTCCTCCACTTTCCCTTAAATTCCTACATTTGAGCATCCCAGTTATACAAAAGTAGAAATGTATTAATCACCCATGACTTACTGCAGTGGAGTCCATTACATGGTGTAATGCACTTAATGTCTGATATCCAATTTACCTCAACAATTATTTTAAAGAGCTTCTAAGTTATTAAACACCTCACTCTATGATTACCCAGCCTGACCCAGTAACTGAATAGGTTATCACTTTGTGGAATGGGAAAAAAATCCCCTATGAAATATGCTCTTGGTTGGGTATTCCCAGCCCTCTGCTGGCAAACCCTGTCATGGAGTTGGATGGAGAGGCAAGGACATGTGCCCATGTCTCTGCTCTGCACGCTGTGTCCAGCATCTTAGCTCCAGCCCTCCTGCACGATAAATTGGGCTTTTGAAGTCAAGATGTGCCCTCCTTTCCCTCTGCCAGCTCTGACGTTGGCTGGGAACCTCTATGAGCAAAGGGGACAAAAGAGCTGACAGCAATAGTATTTTCAGTCACCACCACGAGATTCACCCAAACCCACCTGCAGGAATTTGGATCTCATTTTAATTACAGAGACCTTTGCATGTTTGGCTATGAGAGGCAGATGCACGTTGTCCTGACCCCCTGGTGACAGACTGAGAGAGGTACCTGCAAGAGTCAGCCCTTACTCCTACCTACCCATGGAAACAAAGCAAACTGTTGGGTTTTTTTTTTTTTTATTATTTTCTGTCTAGATTTGAGCAGATTGAATATAGCTGCCTGGGACACTAAGGAGAAAATAGAGCATTTATTTGCATTTCACTGTAACATGGAGATGTTTTCATGCAGGTTGAAGTCTTGGAGCTTGCAGACACTCCAGGCTCGCTCCAGGCAGCACTGCCAGAGATGACTGGGACCCCACTGTCCTTCGTGTCACCATACAAACCAAAGGACAAAAAAACCCTTACAACTAGCCTCCAATAGTTGCAGTCCAAGTGTAAAACAAGCAACAACAGATGGGATCAGACAGACGGGGGAGTAGAGGGGAAAAAATGAGGTAATATTAGGGAGTGCGACAGGCAGGGGTCTCGGCACATCGGCAGCCTTGCTGTTGTCAAGTTTTTTTGTAGGCATCACATATTAAAATTGTATTTGGAGAGTTATACATTTTACACTCGATTTTCTGGCAAGAGAGCAGTGAGCCACTGCCAGCTGTGAAGCATCTTGGAAATGAAATTAGTTTTCAAATCTATTCAAGTGATCTTGTTGTTTCTCTGAAAGGTAAAGATGTAAGGGCCAAATCCAGATCTTTATTACACAGAGTCTATTTTAATATCTCCATCAGCTGCCATGGAGCTACTCTAGATTAACAGCAACGTAACACCAACGTCAGGATCTGGATCTTCAAGAGCATCACGTCAGTTTTACATCATTGCAATCGATGGTTTAAAATTGCATTGCTTTGGCTCGAGAAGCTTTTCCCATACACAAGGATCTGTCCCGTTCTCTGATATTAGAGCAGATTGGGATCCAAAGGATCATGTCTATATTCTTCTGTAGGATCAATAAATAACCTGATACTGGTAATTGAGATTACACTTTATGAATGGCATTATTAGGATTTACATTCCAGCTGCAGCTACCAAGCAAGTCAGATGAACAAACATAATACCCAGTCCCGGTCCACTTCCCTTACTCTGTCATTTTTATAGCTGCACGCGTGCTGCAGGTGCTGATAGTACACACGTCTGACTGTAATCCACGCGCTAACCTGATAGCGCACCAATTCTGGGAGAGACTGCCTCCAGCAATCATTTCAAGCCTGGTTAAAGGAGCAGAACGGAAACACCAACTAAAATGTTGAAAGTTACGTTTTCTAATAATGGAAATGAGATCTGTTGGGCAGATTTTTTTGTTTCCTATTCTCTGGTTTTAAAAAAAAAAAGTAATGCTGAGAAATGCCTTACAAAGACTATCACTAATGTATGTATTCCTCAGTAATGAGAGGTATGAATGGCTGGGTCTATAGTCCCATATAAATCTTTCATTCTATAAACTGCCCGTTAGCATTATTCTTGGTAATGGAGAGATATGTGAAGTTGGTATGTCCTTTTTTTAATCCCTAACTTACTGGGCAAGACAAAAAAGAACTGAATGGAAGTGGAAAAAAAAATTCTCCCCCAGAGAATTATAGTACAGCCACTTGTTGGCAAATTATTATTATTTAAATCACTTTTCTAGCTTTTAATATTAAAAATACGTTCAATCATTGAAGAGCCTTTAATTTAAGATAGTGGATGGCAGGGATGTAATCGAGGAGACCAGACTAGCTGATCTGCCTCAGCACAGAGGCTGGACCAGACAATTTCTCAGAATTTTTTCTAGTCTGGCGTTTATATGAAACAGCTCTGGTCTGACTACACCTTCAAAACTGTTTGCATTTAAGACATATGAAGACACCCTGTAGCCAACAAGAATTGTCATTGAATTCCAGTTCTCCCAGTCCTGAGATACAATACAATAGGGTTGGATTGCATGTGGTGATGGACCAAAATCAAAAAGATTTACCCAAGACAGTTACCACATGGGATGGAGGCAGCGACTAAATAAAACACAATCAGGATTCAGTCTATCCCCCAGTACCACGCAGAAATAATAGCACAGAAGGAGATTTTTACAAACTAAACCATCACTGTATTTGTCTCTGGCTTTTCCCTGCTGGAATTCAAGTTTCTTTAATAACGAGGATTAATGGCAAACCTTTAAAAAGAGTTGGGAGCGTGAGAAGGCAGCAGACAAGTGCAGCAATTCCTTAGGTCTGCATGCTCACTTTCTCTTTTACAGCTTTCTGGTCTGGGTCCACACCAAGAGGTCTCCCACCCTGACAGGGTATTTGGGCACAAAAATCACCCTCTTTGCTTGTCCGTGAATCCCTTGCTGCTGAAAATACCATACTGGGGTAGCCCACCAGCACCATCCATCCCTGCCCGCGCTGCAGGTACGCTTTCCCTGAACGGCTCCCTGGGGAGCACGCACAGACACACAGACACAATGAGAGCCTCCGACTGGAAATTCAAACAAAAATATGGCTGTCTACTCCAAAAGGCAAACTCATTTACAAAGGTCATCTCTGTCGAGGAAGAGTGATAGGTTACTCCCCTCTTGGAGGCAACTGCTGTCACTCCTCTGCCGAGTTACATTCACAAGAGTAGTTTTGAAAAAGAAGGGGGAAAAAAAAAGAGAGGGAGAGAAAAGAAAAGAGACAAAAGCTCGGCAAGCCCCCTATTCACAGAGCTAGCCCCGCACCTCCCCTTCCCCTCCTTGGGTAAAAGCAGCTTCAAAAGACATTAACATCTTCCCCTACCTTCGTTCTCATCGGAGACAGAAGCCCTTCCATTTTGGTCCGATCCTCATGCCAATCCTCGTTCCCCAACTTAGTCTCTCGTTCCTGTCTCAAGCATCCCACACGAACAAGAGCATGTCAGGGTCCGCCAGTGACACCCTCACGGCAGCTCGGCCAGCCGCCAACCTGCCAACTTGCAATCCTCAGTTGCGTGGAGCACCGTTCCTGGAGAGACCTTCCTCCCTCTCCCTCCTCTCTCTCTCTCTGCATAATCTGCCTGCAGCTATGTTTGTACCATCACGGCTGACAAACGATCCCTGCCTTACGTAATGCATTCAGCACAGGACAAGCGATCCCAGCCCAGCCGCGGGGATCCGGTCGGCGGCAGCGATGGGAAGGTGTGGGACTTTGCCCTGCCTATTGTGCCTCTGGGTTTAATCTGGCAACGTCCCCGTGCGAGGCTGACGCTCGTCGGCTCTCTGCGCCAGCTAGGAAAGCACCGAGAAAACTTCGTCACCGTGGAAAGATTGTGGATTCCCTGGGATTGACTTAAAAGGGTGTAATCCTGATCCCAAGCTTTAGCCAAAATGGTTTTACCCGCTTGGGAAACGCTGACAGTTGGAGCATTTTCTGCTGGGTGCGTTTGCTGTCAGCAAGTGACCAAACCCACGCTGAAAGGGAGTTCCCATCAATTGTCAGCCGGGAATTGAGAGAAAGAAAGAAAGAGCGAAACAAAAGGAATATAGTCCTGCAAAGTTGTTCAGCAAAAGATACTCACTGAATGCATTTCTGTTAGCATTTTAATTTGGATCAGAGTGCGTCTTTGTGGAAAATTCTCTAATTGCCCCCACTTCCCGCATTTTTGCTTCCATCACGGAGTGATGCTGGGACTGAATCTTTTTTGGAGAAAAATCTGACTGGAAAATGGGCTTCAGACCTGCAAACACACCGGCATTCACTCCACAGGGCCAGACCAGACCAGGTCAAAGTAAAACCCCTCTGAAACGTCATCAGATGAGCACCAGCTGCCCATCACTGCTCCAAAGGTCAGCTTCCCCCGGGGCCACCCCACTTCCTACTACAGACACAAATAAGGTTCCCCTTCCCCAGCCCAGGGGATAACCTTCCACATACCAGTACCCAACTGCTGTCCAAAAATGAAATTAAAAACCCTGTTACACCACTAGAATCTGATTTACAGTATTAAAAAATCACTGTCAGGCTGGTTGGAGCAGACCACAGATGGAAATTTCTAACGCCCTTTAACATTGGCTCTTCTTTGAGGCCCCAAAGCTACACGCTTAGGGAGGGTCACTGTCTGATTAATGCACTGAGCTGGGATTCGGCAGATCTGGTTAAACTCGTGATATTGTCACATATTCCTGGATGTCCACAGGGATTCACCTCATTTAGCTTTTGTCATCTAAAACTCTGCCCTCTGGTCCAAGCCAGTCACCGAGGCTCCTGCAAGGCCAACAAGAGAGACTCCTTCCCAAAGTGATTTGCCCCAAATGTCCAAAGCCAAGGAGAATCCTGTCCTCAGATCGTCTGTGGCTCCTCACTGCTCCATAAACCTCTCCTCTTGCCGTGGTTTTATGCTTTGGCTGCTCGAGGCAGGGACCATCTCTGCCCACAGGCATCCTTCATCCTCGACGGAGGCTCCTGGGGTCTACACCGGCATGGAGAAGATGCGAGGGAATATGTTCATGGTGGTGTATGAGGACACAGGGTGCAAAGCCTGGGATGAACCCAGAAGTAGACACGACCCCTGCCTCGGCAAGCCCCAGCAGAAGTGCACCCAGGCAGTGACACAGATGAGGGTGTTCAGCCCCACACGTCCCTTTTCCTCTCTATCTCTCCCAATCCTTTCAACCCTGTAGATCTTGCAGTATTAGGGCATTTTTTCTTATTATTCCTTATGGGGTAAAAACAGGGAGGGGAGGTGCCCCCTACAGTGATTAATATTAATTTCAAAGATAATTAACTGTTCTCAGCCAAACTCAGCTCCTTATTAAATGTGAACAAATCTGATCATATCATATTGAAGGCAGAGATAAGTTTTCCAGAGCTAAAGAGACACTGTACAATGCTGGCAGGCTCATCTATTTCTTGCTGGATGTATATAAATATGTTTTGCTATTTGTATTTGCAAGACTTTAATAAGACTTTGAGTAAATGGCAGTAAGAATTCCAGGCTCCAGTAAAACATGACCATTGTGATTTTTCTGCTGTACAATGTCACGTCAGACTCTGATGTGAGGTTTACAAGTCTGTGCATCTGCGAAACATTGTCTCCTCCAAATCATCAGGGTAATTTGACTCTCCAAAGTGTCAAGAGGAATGTAAAGAGAGAGTAGCGTTTGGGAATTTTGGAGATCTCAGGCCACATGGTCAAGCTCTAACGCAATATGATAATGTGGATAGTGAACCCATGGCAGCATATGAACGCCCAGTTCTCTTTTAAAGCTCGGTTCTGCTTTGAACTAGGCTAAACTGCAGTGCCTCATGAGGTTTCCTGTGTTATCTCTGTTTACAAGCAAAAAACCGAAGGTAGTTTTCCTAAAGGCCAAAAGACCAATTCAGTCTGGGACCAGAAAAGCAAGCCGGAGCCTTTCTGGTTCAGCAGCACTCAAAGCCTCTCTGATCTGAACGGATTCGGGAATTGTGCTGATACTGCATGAGTCAGAGCAGAGCCCAGCTCAGCAGGATGAGCAGGAACAGAAAAGAGGACGGTGCTGTTTGAGCAGCACCTGTGGCAGCGAGCCTGCCCGTCTGGGGCTGCGACCCCCAGCTGCATCCTCGAGGATGCTCTGGGCCCCCAGGAGAGTTACGAGCCCCCGCATGGCATTACCGTGAGCTGCAGCTGAAGTGGTGTGTGACAGCAAGGTCTGTCCACATCCACCTTCACCAGTGTGGCCAGGAAACCCAACTGGCTCTGTCTGGGCAAATTTTGGCATGGCTCCTCAGAAAGCATTGAGGCTGGCAATTTCCAGCAAATGTAAGAGCTGGAGCGGTAGTGGATGGATGGGGATTGTGCATCATATTTCATCCTCCTCTCAATCTCCAGGCACTAGGTAGGACTTGAGCTCTACTAGTATCTGGTCAGATACTCTGCTTTAGCCTATGCAGCCACCAACCTCTCCTTTGCGTGCTACAGGAGCGGGACGACCACCCTCTGCATGCATCCAGCCTGTTTGCAAATCCCTTTCACATTCAGAGCAATAACTTTACAACTGTGAGAGCCAGAAAAGTTTATGCTCACTTTAAAATGAAAGCTTTAGTTACCATAGCCAGGAGCACAGTGCCATGATAGTGTGTACCATGGTCTGACACTTTGTTCCTCCCCTGGGCTGCGACTCATGGCAATGCTCAAGTTACCACAGACTCGTTCGACAGCCTCCGCTCCTGCGATTTTCAGATCAAAGGCACTACAGAGGCAGAAGGAGCATGTGAACACTTGCTTTCTCATCCTTTTTCTGGGGAGGGGAGCCGCATTTGACTCAGAGCCTGGTCAGCTACACCCAGCATATCTCAGGTTCTCCATTTGCAGAAGAGGGGACCCACCTGTCTGGTTTGCACAGATGTTGCAGAGGTTCATCCTGTCCTGGATTCATCCCACGTCATCCTAGAAGAAGCGTTTAAGCTGGGGATATAGTTTCTCTTGGCTCCTTAGCTAATCATGGGAGTGAGACAGATAACTAGAAACCCCTTTATATTATCATAATCTAAACTTCTGCAGGAATCTAGACAGCAGACCAAGGTAAATGTTTGCTTTGGAGCTGAATCTCTTTCTAGGCTCTGCTGACTGCATTGACAGACCTCCATGGACCAGAATGAGAGCGGAGATATCTGCTGTCATTTAGCCAAGTAGTCATAAAAGGCTGAATTTAGGTGTTTGACTGTGGAGCTGAGTCTTGCCCCAGGTACTCAGGAGTGGGGAAAATGGCCAAAAAAAGCTTTATATTCACTGTTAGGTTATAGGCTGAGGGTCCTATGAAAAGCCAAACTCTGTGGTATATATCTGACCCCTCAGCTTTCCTTTTGTTTACCCGCTGTGGGTGTGTCCAAGCCTGTATAAAACTTCTGTAAACTGAAACCCTTCCTAACCTTTGGGGTGGGGATCCCGATACAAAGCCAAGTTGTGCTGCCTGTAACAGTTCTGAAGAGCAGAGGGAGTTTGGATTTGGACCCAGTCTCCATTGCTCTCTGATGCAAAGAGCTGCCATCGCCTCCTGCCTGCCACCCCCCCCAGACCTGCTGGTGGCCAGGACAATAGGCACTGCCACAGCCCAGCTGTAGCTTGCATGCATGCCGCTGGCCGACCTCGCAACTGGTCATTTCATCCAGCGAACAAAAGGTAGCATCACGGTGTTGCCATGGTGACATCCCGCCATCCGAATGGCTATGGCATCATATGAAGGAGGGGGAAACATCCCAGTCACATACCGGAGCTGCGCTGAAACGTATCTTATATTTAGAACAGGCGGCGTGGGGAATACTAATGAATATTTAACACTCGGAGCGCCTTCCGTGCTCACTTTTTTATTTTTGTTGCATATTTTCCATAAGCGCAACATTTGCCTCCAAATGGTATGAATATTATTGCTACTGTGCTTCTCTCGTCACCTCTTCTCCAGTTTTCCCCTGGTTTTCATTTCTTTTTGTGAATAAAAGTCGAAACCAGCACACAGCTCTTACAAAAGTAGAATTTGCAAATCAGGACCGATGCCTGCAGCAGGTCAGGGGGTTGAGGAGGGAACTGGGACGTTCTTGTGATCCGGTTTCCCAGCCTCTCTCTCTTGTGTTTAGATTATGACTTTTACTACAAGTCTACTGATATGATAACAAAGGCAAACTCTTCACAGATTAGCTAAAAATGGGTAAGATTTGCTTATGTCCTACAAGAACCAGCCCCTTTTAGGGCTTTTTTTTTCCTCATTAAAAATAGCTGCTTTCAACAATTAATTCTCTGTGTTGTGGAAAAAAAAATATCTAACTTTGTTTCATTCATCCAGGAAAAACACACAACTGGAAATGTCCTGTAACTCCTGTCTTCTTCTGTATTGTTTCCCTAAAGGGTGAACAGTGAAAAAAAGAGGGTCAAACCACCCAGAAGCCCAAACTATGAATATTTTTATGTGCTTTTTTATATGACACACTTTTAAAAAAGGCAAAAGTGGTGTGCATGGCAGGGAGTTGCACCCACTACTCCCAGGGCTGTGCAGGGGGGGCAGACTGAGCACCTCCTGGTGATGAGCAAGCTGATTTTTTTTTGAGGATGGCATGGGGAAGCAAGACCAACACTGGCTGGGGTGGCATGGGGCGTAGGTGCCCACCCATTTGGGTGCAGCTCGTAGCACTGCCTGCCTGGGGACTCCTGTCTCCAAGAGGTGCGGGGAGGACACGGCACACCACAGACTGCAGGTTGTGCTGATGGCTGGGTGCATCCTCTCTGGGATGGCACTACCTCTCCAGTCTCTTTTTCAGCTATAGATTAAGTTATAAACAGGGTTAAAAAAAGTGACTCGTTCCAAAGTCATCTGCTGGCATATATAAAGCTTTGTTCTCAGAAAAGGCCAGATTCTCAGTGATGATTTTTAGAGCGAAATGAGCTAGCCAGTGGCAAAGCATTGGGGTCTTCTTTGAGCCTAGCAGTGCTGCAAAAGCTGCTGAGTTCCTGAAAGCTTATCTATGTGCTTCCTGCTTGGTACCACTCCAAGGCACCAAGGATACAGGCGCAATTCAGCTGGCAGCTTTGTGAGTGATGCAAAAGGAGGAACTGTGCTGTACTGGGTGTGTTGCTTTGGCAGCACTGAGAAACTGGAGCTGTGTTTATTTGTTGCCAGTTATAGGGTGTATTTTCAAAACTGAGAAAGGAGGTTTTCCTCTCCAAGATTGCCGATGCAGTCCTGTGAGATCTGCCCCGTGGCTTCAGAGGGAGAGGAACCTGCCTCTGGGCAAGTAAAGAAGGGGCAGACCCATGCTCCTTGCAAGCTGTTCCACCAATCCAGCATTTGCATGAGTAAGTGTTTTCAAAATCATTTGCCAGCTTACCCTTATATGGCACCAATTCTAGTGAGGGCTGGAAACACCAGTTACTTTTCTGGAGTTCACCTTTAAGGCTCTAATGACCTGCTTTTTCCCGAACAGTTATGCTTTTTTTTACAAAAGCAAAGCAATATGATGAATATTAAAGTCTCAAGGTATTAATAAAGATTGATTTAGCTGCCTTCCAGATTTGGAAGGCAGACATAAAAAAGTCATATCTGAAGACCGTAGGTCTCTGTACAAGGCTGAGAGAGACTGAGAGCAAAGCCAGTTTAGCGTCCTGTCCTGCTTAGCACAGCCATCAGGGTCTGTCCATCCTACTCCAAAAACTGGAAGACATCTATCTCTACAACACACCAATGATCTCAGCTATTATTATCTTGATTTCTGTTAAGTCAACGTGGTAGTTTAGGAAGGAAAAGCTGCCTCTCAACTATGCAAGTAGACCACCCCAGCAGAGATGGGGACCGTTGTGTTTGAAGAAGAGATCATTCAAATCAGCAAGCTCCCCAGCACCAAGCTCTGGCTTGGTGACCTCAGCAAGGTGCTGACTACCTTGTTTCTTCTCGCCTCCATCTCAGCTCACCAGTGCTTTGAGGATCTATATATGAAAAATGAGATCTGTAGAGATGAGGCTTATAGACTCAAAATAATAGCTTCTGTCCGGAGTCTCTGCCCCTGCAGAGAAAATGGCCTCTGGCTGTCCTGGCTCCCAGAGGGTGCAACCACGAGGCTGAGAATCCTGCTTAGTCTCCTGACAAAGCATGTGCTGGAAATACAAAGGGGCTTCCTTCCTTAAGCATTAACTGGAGCTATATTTTCCTTTCGCTACTAAGTATATTTGCTGTTGTGGATGTTAACAGTCAAAACACATACAAAGCTTTTTACTAGAGCATTAGGTCTATGTATGCGTTTTCAACAGTCAGATAGATGATTTATTCATCCACTTCAGTAACCATTCAAACAGGGCACGACGTTCACTACAGCGTAGAAAGCAGCAAACACTGAGTGTGTTTGGTTTGCAAGAACAAATCAACAGAACAAGATAAGAGAAGCTTTTTTTCCCAATGTAAAGAACTCCGCTGCCATCCCTGTTAATATCTCTGTCAAATTAAACACTGTTTCCCAAAGCTACAACTCCTCTAAAACACAGCTATTAGGGTCTCAGTTAGAAACCTGATTATAGCCATTTTATGTCTGTAAAAACACAATCTCTGATGCAAGGTGCCTCCCAGATACTCTGCAAATGCTCATAAATGCACTTGATGCTCTATAGACACATCTGTCTGTGTATTGGGAGAGGTGGCCCAGCTCTCGCAGGGCAGACAAGGCATTAGGTGAGAAATAGCCATTTCTCTGAAGTGTGATGTCATTACAACTGTGCAAATCCTGGACTGTGGTCGTTTTGGCCTGGGGAAGAGGAGACAGGGAGGCAATGAATAGAAGTGCTTGGGATGAAGTAGAAATAGAAGACAGAGACAAGGGGAAGGAAGGGGTTGACAAAGTACAGAAGAATAATAATAACCTGGGGTTGCCCAAAAACAGTCCTGTAAAATACTATTTCATGCTGAGATTCTTTAACCATCTTTAAAGGCTGGGTTATTTGTGAAGCAAATCAGAACCCTGAATGAAAAGAGCAACCAAAGCCTACCTCCTCTCCAAAACATCCATACAGTTTTGGTGCCTCTGAGAGTGAAGGCTGGGGGAAAATTTTGCAGATGCTCAGCTCTCAGAAGATACATCTACATGAAAAAACACCCTGTGGGCAGGAGGATCACCTGAATGACAGAGTCCAAGGTAGATCCTGCACACCCCTTATTTGATGGAGACGGGCTGCCTCACAGGACTTGATCAGATGCCTGAAAACAGGACCGGGGAAACAAAGGATATCTTTTTTTCCCTGTGATGATCCTACATTTTTTTCCTTTTACATCTTTTTTATCTTGGTTTGTTCAACCCCTAGTGAATCCCACCCTCTTGCACCTATGCACTGTTTGTAAACTCAAAGTCATCACTATCGCTGTTAAATTTACCTTCTGGCATAGGGAAGAGGCACTCCTCCCCTTACAGCTCAATTGAGGCCCTTCGCCACCTCCCCAGATAAAAGCTGTATTCAGCTGATGCCAGCAGAGTGTTGCTGCCTTATGCTGTAATGGATATTTCTAGCTACACACATGCGCCCGCTTGAACAGCTGCCTGTGAACCCCTCCTTGGGTTACCATCCCCTGTGAGCTCCAAGCCTCCCTGGGGATGCCCTTTGGCTGACCAGCTATTGGTCACTACGTCCCAGCTGTGACGGTTTCTGAGCAAGGTTTCATTGGCTTTGGAAAGAAGATAAGGACTAAAGAGACTCAGAGGTCAGAGATCGCCTCTTGTTATCTTGCCCATCTACTTTTTGGAGCCCATTCAGCTCATTTAAACTCTTGGTCCTCTCAAACCCTTTACCCCCTGGATTCAGCTCTTTGAGGCAGGGGCTCTAAGTGTCTGCAGAGGTGCTAGTCCTTTTCGGGTACTCCTCTCACTGCACGAGCCACAGTCATATAGATATTCTTCTTAGAATATTTCCGATTCTAGGTCTCCCTGTTGTCTCATTTCTCCATCTTTACAGGGCTAATGGGACATTTATCCATCTCCCAGAATGTCAATAAAGATGTAAAATAATGATGCCAGCACAGCATCCCCAGCAAGGCACAGGAGAGCTTGTACATATAATGAATACATATCATCAGCCTGTTTTCAGCCTAAGCAACAATCTCCACTTACATCAAAGCCTCATCTGAATTAATATTTGATGCTGGAATTCATGCCACTATTAGACGCTGTTAAAATTCAGGGACCCCAATCTTTTTTCAGCTGGAAACAACAACAAAATTCACTGAGCCGGGGCAATCTTCAGAGGTGGGATTCATCTCAGCTGACTTCAAATGTCTACAGTGTGGCTGGCTCCAGCTCAGCTGGTTCATTATAATTTCTTTATAGTACGTGGAGTGAACTGGCACTTTTAAAGCTTAATCCCCTTGACCTGTGTTAGGATAAGGTGATGTGTGTCCTAGTTGCCAAACTGAAATGTGTTTTTTGTGTTTCCCGTGCCACAATCCTGGCAAAAATAAGGATGAAAATACCTCGTTAAGGTTTCTGCTCATTATCTTAACACTGTGATTGCCTGTCTGAGTTATCTTGCATGCAATAAGAAGGGCAGTCATCGTGCTGGTGGAGCCAAACTTTTAAAAATAATGGTAGATGATATACAATATGGGGCAACAGCCAGAAACTGTGGTTTGAGGAGATGGGGTCCAATTGTACCAGTTGCCGGAAACCTGCCTGTCACGCATGATATTTTCAAAAGTAATGCACAGCAGTTCAATAAGCTAATCAGCTAATTCACTTTACCCTAAAGTCTTGGCATCACCTGGATGTAATGACTCCTGGAAACCCAATATTTCTAAGTGTTTCCTCACCCACTTTTTATCTGCTACTACATTTGCAAGGTCATCACCACTTCTTAACTATCCTCCCCTCTTTACCTTACTTTGCTTATTAAAAACAATTTAAAAGGCAGTTCAGCATCATTCTGCAAACACACAATTGAAGGTCTTGGGAAGGATTCAATTTAGGAAAAGAAATCTGTTGGGTGGGGGTTTTCCGCTATTGATTCAAAGGAGGCTGATGTTTGTCTTCTATTAGTGCTTAAAGGAGTTGTGTGGACATAACCCAAAGTATGTATTATGTGTCTCCCTCTAACCCATAACAGGTAAAAGTCTCCCACAGCTTCCAGAGGGATGAAGTTCAGCCTTATGACTGGAGGACTGAGCTTTGATCCCCCCGAAGAGCTGTAGCCAGAGCTGTTACAAATATTGATCTTCAAAGCATCAGTGCGATCAATACGGCCTGTGCTGTGGTGCAGTTATTGATGCTGGGATGACTGAAAATAAAAGCCAACCGCGTGACGGTGGCTATGGCATTTCTCCATGAGCGCTGGCCTGACTCGTGCCTCAGGGCTCACACGTGGGACAAGAGCAGCTCCACGCTTCATGCCCTGGCCGGGGCCAGCAAATCCTTTGGGCTATGCAGCGATCCACTGGGTGCAGCACGTGGTGGCTCTTACCCACATGGAGCATGATTTCTTGTGCATCTCCGTGGGGAGAGGGAGCCCACCTTGGCGGTGTGGAGCAGGGACCCAGGTCTACTCTGTCCCCTGCCTTGTAATCCCTTGAGGGTTTAGGGCAAGTTACGTTGCAAACCCCTACGCACACTGTTTTATCACTCAGAAAGTGGAGATAATCTATACCTCAGAGGAACATTGCATGGATAAGTCAATTAACCATGAAATCACAGATGGAAGATGCAAAAGAAATGCAAAGGATTAGTTCTGCAGAACAACCCTGCCAGGCACAAGTACATTTTTAGATCCTTTTATTTTTATTTTCCCCCTAACTGAAAATCACTAGCAAGACGCTCCTTATAGTCCTGCTTAACCTGTTCATGGGCCATCCGTACCAATACCAGCTGCATCGGTAGCTGACCATGGAAAAGTGGGAGTGAAGCCACCTGGGCTCAGCACCCTTACCTGGGCAGCCCAGCGTGTCCTGGCACAAGGTCACCAGTGGGCTGTGAAGCCCACCGCTCTGTTGCCTTTGCCTGTCAAATACTGCGTGTCCAAGAGAACAGCAACCTCTCCTTGTCTGTGTTGCAGTTCTGGACCTAAAACAGGCAGAAAACCATATCAGGATGCAGAAAGCTTGCTGCTGGGGTTCGAAGGTGTGATGAGCTGAAGGGGACCCCACATTTTGGGCTTTGTGTAAGTCCCTGGCTCTTGGGGCCCAGCTTAAGATCAAGTATGGGCAAGGTCTTGCTAAGACAGATGCTGCTTATGGGTTAAGTCACCTGAGCCCATAAACTGTAGGAAGTATTGTCAGCGATAAGTTCTTAATGGCAATGAAATAGGAATAGCAATGGGTCTAATTTCAGGAGAAGCTACTGAGCCACTTCTTGCCCGTAATCACTGAAAGCATTTTCTTCAGATGGTTGCAGACTCCATTCTCTCTTGCATGGCAGTTGTCTCCAGCAAGACCAGCACTGATATTGTGGCATTGACTCCAGCCTCATGCTGTCCCATTGCTCTTACTAAGCCAGAACTTGGGGTACATTCCTGGCCTTGGCCTCCCTTTTCCTTATAATGAATCTCTCTATTTGTTCCCTTGGAACTGGTCTTCCTCCATCCACGATCCTTTGAAGCAACCTTGCTGGTGTGTTCCTCAGAGGGTCTCCAGGACCATGCTGTGGCTGGGCTCGGGGACACCCCCTTGAGGGTACTGGACCATGGCTTTCATCCTCATCGTCAGGGTGCTTTTATCTGCCAGAGCTGACCACTGCTGAATTGCTATAGTTTCTCCTCGAGGTGCTTTTTATTCCTGCAGGGCCTCACATAGGTAATCTGGAAATCTATTAAAGGATTTATTTTATTTTTTTATTTTAATGCAGTTTAAGAACATCTTTAACATATGGGATTTTGAAAAAAACTGTACAGACTATATAGATTTACTCTAAATCAGTGTTTCATAGATAATTAAGTGGTCCTCATTTTAAAAGGTCACTTAGAAACATCACTGGATTTATTACCCACTAGTGATAACCACCTGGGAGGTAAAATTATCTCACCCAAGGAAAGCTCATCCTGTAGTACTGCAGCCTGTAAGCACTAGTGTCAGACATGCAGACTATGGTTTCATGTGATGATATATCTAGCAGTAGTAAGTGAAGGGGCTCCTGTCCTTCCACAAACTCGCTGAACCCAAATCCATCTGCCAGTCCTTAGAGCTGGTGTGCCTCTTTATCCAGGAGATATTGGATTAGAAAAACAATCCCAGCTAAAAGGAAAAACATGCAAGGAAAAAAAAAGTGAATAAATGAGGTTTATATTATCTGCCCTGCGAAGAGCAGTAAATTACAGCAGAAGGAGCGAACAGCCATGAGGAGGGGAAGGCTTTCATCTGCTGCTAGAGAAAGTCTAACACAGGACCCGTGTTTCTGCTTGAAAAGTTGTCATTTTTCAGATTGTTGGTGAGAAGTAGCTTACTGTATTTTGTTGTTTGGTTGGTTGTTTTTTTTTTTTTTAAATCGGGGTTTTTTTATATAGGTGAAGTCCTTAGGCACACTTGCACTAGCAAAATAATGCTTTTGCTGGTAATCTATTTTGTTAGAAAACTCCAGTAAACTTCATCAGACAAAGACCTCCTTTGCCCTGGGCTGCCCAGCCCAGGAGAGTTGGGCTGTAGATCAAACAGTTGCCAATAAGCCTTTAATAATACAGAATAGGCTATTGTGCAGATCAGTTGCTTTCCTGAGTTTCATAGAGAAAAAAAAATTTTACAGTCCTTAGAGTAGCCTCAGGTATCTAAAATTTCAGCATCACTACATTTTCTAAAATGCAAGGGTCAAATACTTGGTTGATTAGATGTTGACAGAGCCCACAGTGGTTCTGTATTCTCTCAGTGGATATCCTATAAACATGTTTGTAATAGGAAAATACTCCAAAGTGAACAATCTGCATGCTGGCTTCATACCTACTTGTCTTTCTTAGTTTGTTAGCAGCATTTCCAGCTGATGTGAATAGCCCCCTCTTATCCAAATGACATTAGCTTAGACCTGGTGATGACATTTCCAGAGCAAATGTGCATTCCTTCTGCATAAATATCACTATTTCCTTGTCAAATCCATTTTGTTACAAAGACGGGAGAGCGACTGTGGTCCAGAGAAGAGACCATCCTCTTGTTTTCCTGATAGAGCGATGCTCAGTTTATCAGAGCTCTGTCTGGGATCTGCTGGATATAGAGCTGTGGTCCCAGGACTTTCTGGCCCCCAGGTTAGCACTTCTATAGCAGGACTGGCTGAGCTGGGTCTGTGATGACTTCCCACTCACCCTGGTTTAAGTGCAGCCTGTTAACTTAAGCCATCAACAACACTGCAGCCCAGGCAACTTTGCAAAAGGGAACTTGGTTTGCATGCTGTAATGCTTTGTAGGAAATGCAAATGTGGGTACCTTTGCAAATCTAATCCTCCCTCCTGGACACATTGCTTCCTGCTTCTTGGCATATCCCTTTTCCCTTTGCGCTCTTCCCCAGGGCTGCAAGCAGAAAAATATCTGGACCAAGGCTGCGTACGGCCACCACTTTATCGTATCTCATGATTTAGCATGCTTGGCCCTCTCTGCACAAAGAAACCGTCGGTCCTGCCTTCACAGGGGCCAGTCTGTGAAACGCTTCCTTGCACTGAAAGAGAGCAAACTCCAGCAGAAATGACAACATACTGAGTGCTGAAAGCAGCCGGAGAGATCTGTCTCTCCCATTGCAGATGCTTAGCCTCCAGGATAGCTGTGAGGGTGACACTAATTTTCAGGCATTTCCAGCTTGGTTTTCTAAGCAGTTGTTTGTAACATTGAACACTGTTTGGTTTCAGAGCAAAGAGTCTTCCACTGAAGCACCCCATCCTCCCAAGTAGTTTTGCTCCTCCTTTCTCTCCTGTTGTTTTGATACTTCAGTCATGCCGATCAGTGCTCCCTAAAATCATGGCTCCATCAAGCCAGGGGAGGGTTTCTTTACACAAAAAAGGCTTATCAGGACAGGGGAAAAAAAGTAGATAATCAACAGTCTAGTCTCTCAAAAGACATTTACCAGAAACCAAATGATCAGATACATACATTAATCCTAATTGTGTGTCACCATCACTTGAAAAGCACCTATGGCCTAGCTCTGCATTTCATTTCTTTTCTGTTCCCTTGTCTCCTGAGGATAAATAAGGTTTGGCTGCAATTATGTGTTAGAGCAAACTGAAAAAAAACCCCATCTTTCTAAGGAAATACATCATTATTGTGTGATCATGGCAGGACTTTTATTATTTAAAAGCAACATCTTTCTGCCTATATTTTTTTGACAATCACATTTTTACAAACCAAATTAAAACCTGCATATTTTTCTACATACGGGTATTGTTGAAACTGTCACACCTAATAAGAGCACGAAAAGAAAGATGAAAGCGCCATGCTCATTTCTGAGCAGCTGGGAACAGCGCTGAGAAAAGCACAGCAATTGAGATTAAGAGAGAGCCTTCACAGTGCAAGATAACCCAGCTGCTTGGAAAATCAAATCTATTGAACATACAGATTTCATGCAACAAAACAATGCCTTGCTGATAAAGGAAAATAACAATGCTCACACAGAGTTGTATAGTCTTCGATTCAATTTGGAGATAAATGAGCAGTCCTATATTTTTCCTTTTTAGAGAAGTCAAAGTTAGCTTTCTAATTGTGACTATTCATTGCCTCTTTTTGCCAACTCTGAAAGATCAGCTCAGAGATTTTCATTTGATGATAACATACCCTACAATTTACTGGAAAGGGCACTTGCATGGGGACGTGCAGGTTCCTTTCCAGGGTCTCATGCTGTCTTTAGGTACCTCCTTCAGCTCTCCATCTCATCAGTCTTCCTATGCTAAAGAGACATCAACGCCTTTGTAAAATGTTTTGACATCTCTAGAAGAAAAGTGCTATACCACTACCCCATCATTTCTGTACTCCTAGCTAATTCATGATAAGAAGTCAGGAATAATAGGATCTACAAAGCTGATCAGAAAATGTTTTCCCCCCTGATGTAAGCTGTGTACATCATAAGATGCCACAATTTTCTCTGGAAAACACTATTTGGGCCCAAATGTTTTAGCTTTTTGAGAAAACTGGCTATTTTCTCCTGGAAAGTGATACTTGTTTATGATCTTTAAATCTTTAGTTGAAAGCTGCTTTTCCATTGAAAAATGATTTTATGTGATCATTTTGTGATCAGGTGTGGAACAGCAAGCTGCTTTATCAGGATTTTAAATTTTCATTAGCATCCAGTTACCATCCAAATATAACACTTCACCTACAGTGAATTTTTGGCCCAGGTGTAAAGTGTTGATCATTCCCACCCATTCTCTTTGTTGCACTGTGGAAACTATGAACACAAAAGCACTTTTCCAACACCAAGACCCAGCCTTCCTTCCCAGACTCAAGGAATACATCAAACCCTGGACAGGGAATTACAAAACCTGCCTTTTTCTTTACTTCAGTACTTTATTTTCACTAACCTTCTAATAACCTATGTATGTGTAAGATATTAATTGAGAAAAGTAACACTTCTGGAATTTTAGTTGGATATCAAAGAAATATAATAGTCAATTCCTCTAAATGAAGCCTTTTATTAATGCATGAAAAGATGGCTAATGTGTTCCCCCTAATAGCCTTTTGTTAGGCTTTTGGCATTGTAATAACTAACTAGTTATTTCTGTTCTGTTTTTTTGTCCTGGCCAGTTTTTTAATCAATGACCAATACTTTACCTTTCACCAAATGCCTCTGGTTTCCTTAACAACCTTTGTAAGAAACTTTGTCGAAGAGTTTGCAAAGTCCAAGGAAATAATTTTTGACCAGTTTTATTTTAACTCATTATCGTATTGGTGTTGAAGACTCCAGATAGGTTGGGGGAAGGATATCATATTCCCCAGAATAGGCTGTTTAAGTTACAAGTAGAGTCCCTTGCAAATAGCTACTGGAGGTGCCACAGTCGGAGTTCTTCCCTGCTCCTGCTTAGACCAGCAATAATATATATTACAACTTGTAGCCCTGAAATTACCCTCTTGGGATGAATTCCTAGCACCACGAGTCCTTTCTTGGGGATATAATTAACAATGTTTTCATTTTCCCTCCCTTCTTCCTGGCAAATCTGGACTCAGGCCTTTACATCTTTGTCTTGGTATCCTCCAGCCTTTGTGAAAACAATGTGAGTTTTGGCCTTAATAACAAGCCATGTAAAATCTACATAATTGACCCCTTTTCTGAAAATATTTCAAAGCTTTCTCTTTAATCTTTGAATATGCATGTTTGGAAGGAATGCCCTCATTTCAGCAGACCCCTGTTGCATACAGCAGCCTTCTTGCTGCCATACAGAAAGAACAACTAGGGAGTTGTAAGAAATGGGGGGTTTTGCCTCCTAGATGCCCTACTTTTCCTTTCTGTGTGATTTTATGCAAAGGAGCTCAATCTCCTTATTTCCGTGCAAGGCATCCACAGCATTACTGCACATATTATAATCCACATATCCATGGGATATCAGGGTGACTGCATCCCATGTTGAGATCCATGGGCCACTGGTGATCTCTGGGGCTTGGGAGAGTGGTCTGAAGTTATTTTACAGCACCACCCAGGACAGAAACATTTCTATGGCTGTCTGCCAGGACAGAGAGGTACCCCAAGCAAGGCTCAGAGGTGAGAGCTGGATCCTTGACCCAAAGATCTGGAAGCTGCTCATCAAGAAGTGGGAAGTGTTAAGGCACTTCTGCCTTCATTAAAGGCATAAGCTGTCAACACGACCATTTTCCATTGAGTATCGTTTGACTAATTTCAGTGCTACCTGGTCAGGCTCAGGGCTAATCTCTCACAACTTGTGAGCCCAGTTCGAAGTCCACTGAGTCCATGGCACCTCTCTGTTGATCCTGAAGGGACCTCAGAGAAGTGCTGGTGTGGATCTGAAACAGTGGGGGAAAGGGTGGGAGTTTTTTTGTTTTTGTTTTTGTTTTTTTTTATTACTTATGAACATTACTGACCCCAATGTGAGCTTTTTTGCTGCAGCCAAAGGCAGAGTTACACCTGTGGGTAAGATCTTGCTGGTCTCCATGTGTTAGCCAAGTTTTTCCTGCTCTCGTTCTCGAGTAGGTTGCTGAGAGCTGCCTGATCACAGGCAGCAGGTTTACCCCCATGTTTTCTGCCAGTTAATGTTATTTAAAGAGATCTACAAACATTGCCTCCATGTCCCTTTTACAGAAATCGCATCACCATGGGAATCTTGTGCAACTGATTGTGGGAAATGATGGCATGTGCCATTGTGAATAAAAGAGAGAAGATTACTGCAGTGTAAATGGGAAGGAAGGGAATCTGCTGTAGAAATTTTGGGAGAGGGCATCCAGTCTGCTCTATGCAGGTATGACTCATACCTGGGGATCCATCCATGAGCCATAGATCTACAAGGAACTCTTTGTCAACCATGGATGGAAAATCACAGTCCCAAGTTTTCACTGATTGTCTTTCCCAGCTTCTCACAGCTATGCTTCACCAAAACCTTTCTTCTCTTTCCCTTTAGCATTTTTGTATCATTCAGATGTCAACCTCTTCTCAACCACTGGACCATGGCTCTCTCACCACTTGCTTACTCTGCTCTGTTCATTGCCCCCTTCTTCTACCAATCCATCTAAAACACTTTCTTTATTCTTCATTCAGTTACAAAACCTTGCGGTTCTTATGCCTTTATCTGCCACAGGACTGAGAAAAAAGATGCTGAAAACAGATGGTGCTTTCATATCTGTGTCTGAAACCTGCCTTACCCAGTTCCAGAAAGGGACTTCCACTTCTCCATCCTTTGGAGCCAGTCAGTCCATCCACTTGTTAAGAGATGGCTTCTCCAAGTCAATATTACTCACGTGTTTATTCAAAATCAATACTGCTTATTACAGCTTCTGCAATTGTGTCTCACTATCACTGTCACCTAGTTAGCTCACAACCTTTCTGGCAGACTCCTAGCTTGCTGTGAAGTGTTGGAGTTGCAAGATTGAGAAAAAGGATCATAAAGTCAGACAGAAATAGAGACTTGCTGATGGGGGATGTCACATAAGAGAAGTTGCCAAGAATTCCCTCGTCTGCTTCTCATTGCTTCCACTCAGACACATATGGCCAGATGAGAGACAGTCCTGAACCTTGAAATCTCTGCGTTACTCTCAGTTTCTGCTTTTCCTCCTGAAAAACAAAAGTTAACTCATACCTAGTTCAGGGTCACAGCAAGGATCAGCCAGTGCTCAGGAAAAAGCATCGTCTAAACAGTGCATAATATTTTTATACCTTGATGCTGCCCCTGCTGAAGCAGATGGCAAGCTCCCATTGACTTTAATGAGGCCATAAAAAGCCTGTTGTGTGCATGCAATATGTAACAGCTCCTCTTGCAGCCCACACGCCGCGAGTGCTGCTTTCCCTTTTGTTGTCTACATTGACTGAGCAAGCCTCCACCGACCCCCTGCGGAAACCCAGCCTCCTCTCTGTAGAGCTGGAGAAGAGCGGAGGCCAAATTCACAGCAACAGCAGGGTCTGTGCTGGCACCTCTGCTATCCCCCCTGCTCCTAGCCAACGCCAGGTGGGAGAGGCACACGAGTGCTACAACTTGCAGGTTGTCAACTCCAGAGCCAACTGTGAGGGGCTACAGGAGGATCTCGGGGCTCTGAATTATATAGCATTAAAATGGCAGATGAAATTCAGTGTTAATTAGTGCAAAGAGACTCATGGGGAAAAAAATAAACCTACCTACACGTATGCAATGATGATTTTGAAGTGCTGATATCAGTCATGAGGGAGATGTTGGAGAGACTGTGGGTAATTTTCTGAAAACATTGGCTCATATTGAGTGGTGATGCAAAAGGCAAAGTGAACTTTAGGAAATCTAAGGGAAGGGGATGAAAATAAAATGCAGACTTCATTATACCACTGTAGAAATCTCTGTACACCTGTATTTTGAAGACTCTGTGTTGTTCTGATGAGTTCATCTTGAAAAACTAGAGAAGAGAGACAGAGACGAGAGGCAGAGATGATCAAAGGTGTAGAATGGCTTTCAGAAAACGGAGGAAACTGAACAGAACTTTTGAGCTCAGAAAAGTGATAAAGAGGAGCTAAAGATAAAGGTCTGTAAAATCACAAATAGTGCAGCAAAGAGGAACAGAAAAATAGTACTGATTTGTTTCTCATAATATAGGAACTAGTAGGCATGTAGCAATATCATCTAGCATTAGTATAAAATGAACCTAAGAGAGCATTTTTCGTATGGTATGTCATTAAACTGAAATCTATTGCCAAAAGATACTGTGGAGCCCAAGGTGTAAGTGATTCAAAAGGAAATAGATAAAGGAAATAGATAATTTTAGAGTGGTTAAGTCCTTTCATGGCTGTTAAACACAAGGGTCCAGCTGCAACTTTTAGTTTAGGAAGAAAATCTATTCATTGCTGGGAAGTAGTATAATATACATCCTTATTCCTCTCTGTAAGCACCCATCAGTGGACACTGTACACTGGGCTTGATGGCTATTTGCCCCACAGTTGTGGGATGCCTCATACACCTGCACACATTACAGACCCTATCCTATGAAGGTAGCACAACTGCAAAGCATAGTTCTCTGTGACAGCAAAATAAAGTCTGGCATAAAAAGACACCCCTTGTGTCACCAGCAGAGCTGCTGTTCCCCTACATCAGCTGAGGACTTGACTCATGGGCGGCCCATGAAATAAATGTTTTGTGTGGAAGTTTCCAGTGAAGACCCCTGCCCCTTGTGTCCGCAAAAGACAGGAATAAATACATATATTCATAACATTTCAGACTCTGATACTCATTTTTCCATTGATTACCTTAAAAAACAGGCGCTATTTATACACATTACGGTCTATAACTGTCAACCTTGTGACAAATCACCCACCCAGTGCCTTGTCAATGATGTGGAAAATAGTGGCCATATAAACAGATCAAATGAAGTGGAGGTTAGACGGTACAATGGTGTCAGACAGTAGCCTTTGATCTTTAAAGGCCAGAGGTCATATCTGTTTGCACCGAGGAGTAAAGACGACTTGAGGAGTTCACCCTGGTATGTAGGGAGCTATGAACCAGCATCTCTTCTTGGGAGGGGTGCAGGGTTTGTAGAGGTAACACCTGGGTTGCATGTGGAGTTTTGCACTGGGATTGAAGGAGGTCTAGTTAGAGAAGAGTAATTCCAGTGGTGTTACCAGACTACCTGATCAGGAAGAAGGTAAGTACTATTAAGAAATTTGAATATCTGGGAGGAGTCCTATAGGACTAATAAGAGGCTTGTGGGGAAAAGTTGCTCCTGTGTGTGGCATGTTTCAGTTGAGGGATAGTGGAGAGCAGCACTCCGAACTGCAATCGGGAGAGCCTCTTTTGCTGTTTGCTTTGTAGCAGTTTGGTTTTATGCAGTTACTGTGGTGCACTGGACAGTGAGCAATCTCAGGCTAAGTCACTTCACTACTACTTCACCTGTGTTTTTCTATATAATGAAACACCCTTGATTATTGGGGGAGAAGTAGGTTATTTTCAGACTAACAAAAGCACTGGCTTTTCCATCCCACCCAGGGGACCATCCCTCTTATTTATTTTTATTGACCCACTCTGCTTTTCCCATTTGATTTACAATTTAACAATTGCCACTAACTGCACCTTTAACAGTTTCTCCTGGCTGCTTTCAACACATGAAAGTTAAATACTGGGACAAGAAATACATTAAAAACCATTGCAACTTTAAATCCTGGCATGCTTTCTTTTTTTTTTTCTTTTTTTTTTTTTTTCTGCAAACCTACCAGCCAACAATCATAACATTTTCACCTACATTACCTCTTATACTTGATAAAAGTATACTTTGGATATATCCAAGTATACTTGGATGCTGTGCAGCGCTTGCGGTACAGAGAGGGGAGGAGGCAGGACAGGCAACACCTCTTCCACCTCTGCTGCTGCCTGCATGGATGGCAGCGCTGCCATTGCTACCCTGGGACAACATTGAGCATTGGTTGTATTCTGCACTGGATGAAGCATCAGGGGTGCAAAGGGCCTCCATGTTCCTCGATTTTGAACCCCCAAGGGACCTCAGAAAACTTTTCACTCTGCCAGAGCGGCCAAATAAAAAAAAATGTCATTTTTTGGATTCCAGACTCCAAGGGGTAAAGCACTTGTCCTTCTGCTTGACAGCAGACCACCTGTTCTGCTACACGCAGTGAATAATCAGCTCTGCAACGTGTGCTCACTGTCTGGGATTAATTCTCTTGCAGTCACGTGTGCTTAGACTCAGCAGTCAGGTACAGCTGGCACATCACTGAGGTTGTCATCACTGCTTATCAGGTAGGAAGTTCACGGCCTCTCGTGACGGTCCAGGGGCTCCCAGCAAACTGTTGTTTCAGTGATGGTGAAGTTGATCTACAGTGCCAACACAGAGCGACATTAAGCCGTCTAGCTCTACAGATGCAGCGGAGTAGAAAGGAGCCCCTCACAGCACCTTGCAGTTTATCTGTGGGAGGGACCTGCCTTTCTCATGGGACCCTGACCAGCCTCCCAGACCCTCACCTCTACGACTCACCACCACCAGTGGTGGGAAGAGCTGCTCCGCTACCTCTGTCCCCATGCAGAGGGGGACAAAGCAATGTCACAAATCATGGCTCTTGGTAGAAACTCTAATACAGCAGGGCAAAGGGACAGGTCCCCAAACTTTCTCTTCCCTTTACTCCATCTAAAAAAAGGGACAGTCAACATTTAGCTCTGAAAAAACCTAATATACTCCAGAAGGACTTCAGACATCCAAGACAGAGCTTTCCCAAGTCCAGCCTGAAGGTGTGAGTTAGGCTTACTCTGAGTAAAAATAGTAATTAAGAGAAGGATTTCTCTCATTTGAACTCAGACATGTCAAAACTAGAAGCCTAATTTTAAGTTAGTCACCCCACACTATGCTTCCTCCTAGCCACAGATGTCCAGAGGCCACTCATCTGATCTTAGATGCCAATTTTAGGATGAGATGAATGACCTGTTGGAGGCACCTACTACTTTCCATTGACCATAGGGAGACAGTAGGGTGAATAGCCCGGAATTAGATGTCTAATTTTTAGATGTCCTAAACTAGGTCAGAAAAATCACCTCCTGCCTTTATGGGCAGGGCTGAACTGCTTAGGCCAATTCTCAAGGGACATGAGCACAACCAAAGTGGGTGGTGGGAACGGGCGACTGGATGAAGGGAAGGAGGAAAGTGCCCTGTGCCATGAACGAGATGAAGGGGAGTCAACCCTGAATGACCTCTGGTGATGGATCCTGACAACCAAATGGGGTGCACTAGTTTGGGGATCTATCCAATGAATGCAATCTCAAGATGATAGAGCACTGAGAGTGGATAATGAAGCAGAAGAGAAGGCACTAGGGATAATCTAAGTGCAGGGTCATGATCTTTTATTTCTTTTCACCTGTTTTTTCCAGCTTTGCACCTGTGTTGTCTACTTTGGGTTTTGTAAGTAAATGGTTTTTTCTATTTACAGCTTAACAAAGAATGTGTTAAAGGCATTTTAGGGAAAATAGGTAAACATGGAGGATTTCATTATGTTGGAGGAGCATAATGATATTCTGGGTCTGGATTGAGCCATGACTAGCCTTCTCTTTAGCATATTGTGGTTTATATATAAAATAAATACATATATTTCAACCTCATGGTCAGCACCTTGGTGGCTAGCAACAGCAGTTGTATTAAGAGTAGTGTCTTCCAGCGAGCACTGTCAGCCTGGCAAACTCTCCAGAATGTGAGAGAAGAATAGGAAACAAGCCTTAACATCCACTGTCTCAAAAGGGCTTGGCCACAGCCATGGAGCAAGTGGCTATATCATGAGCCAAAGCAAACGGGGGCTCACGGGACTACATTCATCTACTCTTTCCCAATCAATTGCTTCAGCAAGATTATCGCAAACATGATGGATCAGATCACTTAATCCAGTTAGATGGCAGCTCAAGCAGATGGGTAAATAAGGGAAGCCGGGAGTCTGATGGCCTCTACTGACCCGGAGCAGCAGCCAGTCAAGGTGGCAGCTTTCAATGCTGGTCTTGACCTGCTTCTTGGGATTGACATTGCTAACAAAATACATGCAAGTGAACAAAAGATGTGTAATTTCAGGCAAAGTATTTGCCATCAGAAGGCCAGAGGATGGAAAAGGTAGTGGTAGCTATTTCTTCCTTACCTTGTGCACCTTTAGGAACAAGTAAAATATTTCTCATTCACAAAAACAACAACAACAATGAGAAAGAAAGATGAAGCTTGACAACCTGTTTAGCTACTCCTGTGTAAGACAGAGGAGAGTGCTTTGAATACAGGGCAAATTGATATATAATGCTGGAAACAGTAATTGCGCTACTGGATTTCAGAGGGTAATGCAGCACAGCTGAGCTACATTTAATGAGGGTGCTCTGACACCACTAGATCTGCACAGCAGCCAGTCCCTCGTGAGCAAAATACAGTCGTTCCTGCCTTGTGTTATTTGGTATTAATCAGCACAGTGCCTTAATTAAAATTTAACACCTGAATTAGAAAGATTTAGATCATTAATGACTGCGTGCAATGCTGCACTCAGCGTGAACCATCAGATAAGCATTTTCATTTTTTATATGCAAATCCTGCAGCTGGAAAAGGCAGCGTTTGGGTTGTTTTTTTAAAACATTGAAATAATTCCACTCCTTACCCTTGGTAACACCAACAAAAAGTGTGCTACATTTTATCCTCCTTTCTAAGAAAAAAAAAATGCTCACAGTGAAATAAAAGCATGAATGTGTTAATACAATATATGCGATTCATTACAGTCTGATCAATGATTAGATGTGGCATTCGACTCTGCCCTCTTACAAAGTTTTATTAGATGGGAGGCTTGGTGCCTGGGCTGGCAAACAGGGGAGGGTTGAGATCTAGAGCCCTGTATCTTTATACTGAGTAAGTGGACATCAAAGGACTTCTCAAGTAGGCTGTGAGTGGTGATTTTGTTTTGGGAGGATGAGAACAAATCTTCCTTCAAAAGCCAAAAAATGTAGGGAAAGAATATGCATTTCGCTGACACCAAGCATTTAACTGCCGCCGTCAGAAAATACAACCAGAGCCCAAAAAAAAGTAGCAGAAATGAGTAGCAAGTCCATTCTTATTGAATAATCACCGCATACATGGGTATGTAAGTATACAAATACATATTCAAATATATTTAGCTTACAGATGTTTTCAAAACTTTTAAAATAAATAACAGGTTTTTATAGTCTGGCAAAGCCCAGTATTTTGAGATAATTAAGCCTGATTGCTTTCAGAGCAGCCTGTTAATAGGCTTTTGTTGTTTATCAGGGGTCACTTAACATTCACAGTGTACAAAACATTCCCCCAAACCATCGTTCCATGAACAAGCCTGCTTAAAGAGACGATATGACGGGTCTGCATTGGACCTCCCCGTGGCTCACAATGCCTGATGCCAACTGCTCTATTTACTCGGCAGTTTCCACCCTGAACATGGGCACAGCACCTCATTACAGGTGCCTTGAGCTGCCTTGCCCTTAAAGCTGCCCATGTGGGGATTTTTCATCTCTGAGGTCTTCAAAACTTGCTCAAGGCTGTTGTCCCACCTCCTTATAGTAGGGACCATGACTGCGGTGTCCTTGTGTAATATGGGCAAAAAGCTCAGAGTCACTTCCAATGGCATGAAACAAAACCTGGGATCTTCCTATGAACCCCTTGCTCTAAAGTTTGCCTCCAAGTCAGCCCTGAAGAGCAATGCCACCCCTTCAGGGTCTGAAGGAGCAGCCAGCAACCCACTGGGTCCCTGCTGAGCACATCTAAGGTCCATGGACCTCAGAGGCCATCCTTGGAAGATTTGCAAGAATATATTGTTGACCACTGGTGGAGAGGAAGCTGATCTGGACATGAGGGTTGCAAAATATCCTGGTCTTCAGGGTGATGAGGGGCAGAGCTGTGCTTGGATCCAGGGGGGTGACATACTGAGGGGAGGCTGCACTTTGTGGCTTCTCAAGGGCTGTCGTTCCCAAGAGCAGCCAGCCTGGAGGAAATAGGAAGCAGCTGTTTTGTGCAATTATTTCTTCACAATGTATGTATTGTAGGACAGGGCGTGAAAGCGTGCATTTCCATCAAGAACCTCTCTTGTGAATAGGAAATCGGCAGTAATTAATAATTCCAGACTGTTTCTTGGGGGGGGGAAATCAAAATCGTACAATGACACGAATATGAGCGTAACAATTTGCTTCCTCTCCCACAACCACAGCTTTTCTCTAATGATCTGGCAATGCTGACTGCAAAGTCATGTATGAACTTCAGTGGGTTTTGTCTGAAAATCACACAAAATCCTGGCTGTTTTCTGAAATCAGCTCTTGTCTTAAGTACCTTAATTTACCAGCTCTGCTCTGCTCTATAGTTTGATTGCATTTGTCAAGTGGAGAGCAAAAGTGTCACAGGAACACTAAAAAAAACCACAGATAATGCTTGACTCTAAAGGAGGGCGGTAGATGAGTAGGAGATACAGAAGAATGAGACTAAACTAAAATCATTTCATACTATTTGAGAACTGCCAGCTTCCATCATTGTACTGCAAATCTTACAGCATTTCATTTTTTTTTCTGAAATCCCCAGAGAATACAAGGCTTACTTTTATAGACATAAATGTCTCGTCGCAAGGAAGACAATGAAAATAACTGCACAAATCTAAACCCCAAACAAATAGAGGGCAGCAAACAAACAGACCTAACCCTCTCCAAACTTATTTCCTACCTGCTATCCTCTTCCCTCAGGATTTATGTGTGGAGTTTGGCAGTTTGAAATATGTGATAGCAAAATTAAAATGGTAGCTTGAAACTCTGTGGAAAGATGAGATTTATGGCAAATTAAACCTTTTGAGCATTTTTGCATATGAATTTAAGAAAGTTTGAGAATGTTTATTGAGTTTGGTTAAAATGCCAAAGTCTGAAAGCCAAACAAACTGATGAAAGATATTCAGCTTTAAAGTATGCAAAACCAAAACTAAGGAAACATAATCATGTTTTATTTAAAAACACACACATACACACTCTCTGATGAATAATGTAAGCTGAGTGAAAAATCACTTACTCTCGCTACAACAAAGACTGAACTCGTTGACTTGGTGACGCAGTTGCCAATCCCTCATTCTCATAGAAGACCATCTGCTCTTGAATGGCATCCGAATGCTCGGATGCTTGCAGATGCATTTTTAACATTTTTTAACATGTACATCTCCTGGTACTTCCCTTACACACCACTCGGAAACCCACAGTCCCAGAATGGCTGTATTTCTCTCTCTTAAATGACAGGTAGCAATTAAAATGTCATTAAGCTTCAGAGTTAAAATCCCCTTGAGTTAAAGGGGTCAGACTGCCTCTTCCATGATACTGCTTCTCTCTAGATGAGGGAACACGGAAGACCAAATCTCATCCAGAAGGTTTTCTTCATAAGGAGACACACATGACATCTTTTAAAGAAATATAATTCTGAGAGGACTGATGAGGTCACTAAAGAAATACTGACACAATGCATTAGCAAGGGCCAGTCTGATCTGACCTCTGCCTGTACCATTGAATATTGTGGGATTGCTTTTAATATCGACTGTTCTTCAGGGAGCAGGAGGTCATGAGCTACATTTTTCATATGGTATGTGAGTGGTTTGCGGATGACTGATGCCTGCTGATCTTTGGGGCTGCATGGATCACTTGTAGCGAGAGGCACCACGTGTAATTAAAAATAACTCTTGGCTAACTCAGGATTGCTGTGGGGCAAAGGGTTATTAAACCTGACTGAGTTTGTACTGAGATGGTCTAGGGGCATTCACATGATCTGTTAAGGCAACTGAGGTGGGGGGTAGGGCCTAACAATGGCAGGGGCATCTTAAAATTTCTCGGATTACATCCGTGAGAGTACATCCACCTTTGAATTAGCAAAACAGCCATGCAATGATCAGTCTTCTCTTTTTCTTCTGGAAAATCACAACAGAAGTCTGATTTGGATAATCAGTGCCAAACTCTGAATGTCCATTTCATATGACTATTAGTTTGTCCCAGTGCTGTATCTTGTAGGGTTTACCTTGCAAACCCTATGTCTTTAACAGTCTTTGATGTCCATAACTTTAAGATCCATACTCCTATAAAACACTGAAAAAGGTCCATTCATGTTTACAGTATGATCAGTGGAAGCAACATATTTGCAAACTAGATTACAACAAAACCTATTTCCTCCAGTCAGTAAATTTGACTCAGGAAAGCAAAAAGCCTAAGAAATCTCTTGAAATCATACCTCTCAAAGAGCCACAGTGGCTACTAAAAACTATATGGTGGTTCTAAGACATATACCAACATCTGGAGTGGATGCAGAAAGGATGCTCCTCCATGCTCAGGTCAGCTGAAGTTTCACAGCAGCCTGAAGATTTTACCAAGTCAAGTCATCCTGGGTGACCCTGGTCTTTATCAGTCTACATGAACTTTATCCTGTTTTATGCCCCTTGACTGACTACATGGCCAATGTCACAGCCAGAGCAGAGGATGGAGCTCGTGGGCTTTTCTCAATTAGGACAACTGACCAAGGTGGTTTCTCCTACCTTTGGTTTGACTCTCTTCCCTTTTCTAGCCCATTCTGGGCTGTTTCTAAATACCTGAGTAACTTCATTCTCAGTAAGATTTGTGGGACAATCCCTGTTGATTAATGACACCTTGCTCTAGCAACTCTCATCTGTGAAGCCATGAACCACCCAACTCGTGACAGATCTTGAGGAGGAAACAGCAGCTTCTCTAACCAACCTGAGGACCAGCAACACAGGTATTGCCAAATGAAAGGAGCACAACCCTTGCAGCTCTGTTACAAAGCACAAGCGTGGAGCCAGCCCTTTCTGTCCAGACCAACCATTGCACCTTGACAACAAGGAGTGTGTGTAAAGTCATATGTTATTTTACATGAGGAATGCTCTTTTGGAGTGAATCTTCTGGTTGTCTCCACTTACTGCTGTATGGTTCACCTCACAGAGTGGTCTTGGAGCACATGACCTGGTTTCCTTCCAGGTGAACCTCAACTGAAAGATGCTGCAGAAGCATTGAAGGAATATGCCTAATATGCTCCAAACATTGACGGACCAGATGGTTCACGGGACATGGCTAGGGCCAGTCTGGAGTAAATGCCTTAAAATGACTCTACTGTACAAAAGGGGTCCTCAGCACCAGCCGTTTCATTTTATAGACTTGCTGCTGTTGGGTCACACTACTTGCTAAGGAATCATGGCCAAAGGCTTCAAACACAGTGACTCTACCATAAAACTCATTATTTGTATGATAGGGTGACATTATGAAACGGTCTGATTACAAGACAATTTTCCTCTTGTACAGAGAAGAGGAATCCAGCTCTTCCAAGTCAAAACATGGATGCAAAAATATAGGACAATGTACTAGGCTCAGCCTAAGTGGCACATGAGAGATGCTCATGAGCATAGCATGGCAAGGACCTCTGATTCATATGCTGGCAAAGGCTAAACCATTTGTTACTGCATCTTCTCTGCTCTTTTTTACCCCACTTATTACAGAAGTGGTGCATAATTGCCCCCTTTTTTTGCTTTATACAACATTTGAAGTTCTCAAGGACTTTCCAAAGGTTGCAGAGGTCACATTAGACAATCAGGTCTGGACATCAACAGACTGAAGTGCTCTTGACTGATGAACATGATAGCAAATGCTGCTTTCAGTAACTGAAGAACTAGGGGAAGGATGGGCTGGTGAATAAGGGCTTGAGCTAAAATATGTGATAGATGAAAGTTCATTATGGAGCTGAGAGCCCTCCTGTCCCTGACACAACTGTGATAACTGCATACAGTCTGTTATGGAACACAGTTGCATAAACAGAGCACGGACTACACACAGCATATATCGGGCATTTTATCTGGTGAAATGTACAGCAGTATGGAATTGCCTGTATTTTCAACGCATCATCTGGGCCCTTCAGCTTTGTGCCTCGTCTTTTTTTTTAAATCTGAGCTCTGGGAGACCTGGGATTAAAGTTCCCAACCTTTGTTCTTGAGGAATAAGCCTTCGAATGTGAATTCCAAAATGTAGATGAAAAAAATAAAACAAAAAAACCAAACACAACAAAACACAACCTTTCTGCTAATATAATTTTTAAGCCAATACCATTAGGGAAGGAAAATGACTCATGATTTTGAGTGTATGGATCTGGCACTCCATTATAGCGCAGAATTTAAATGAGCCCTTTCTCCTATGATGGTTCATCTGTCTGCGAGGGGAAGTACGGTTAATGTACATGCAGTGTTAGACTCTGTATGACACTTGGTAGAAGCACGACTTGAACACAGTCAAGACCTGCAGAAAAATAAGGGGGAAGTTCAGGAAGAAAAATACATTTTCACTCTGTCCGTGGTTCAGATCTGACCCGAGGTGTCAAACAGGCTGTGTAAAAAAACCCACAACAATTCAACAGACCCTCTATAGCCAGAAGAGGTCCACAGTGGAGAGAGATAGATTGAAAAATTAATTCCATCCGCCTCTAAGAAAGAGGCAAATGTCACTGAGTTAGGAATGACAGAGAAGGGGTCATTACTGAGGTCTCTCTGTACACGGTCTAACCCATGCACATTAGGACAAGAATCACAGATAGAGATGCATCAAGACCTTTCCTTTTCTCTGAGTAAGAACATATTTTATAAACAAATGCACAGCTCCTTCCATATACTGTTTAATTTAGATCCTGTCTGTTTTCTTATCGTAAACCCCTACTTTCTTGTGGCTTTTAATGATGTCTTATGTAAACTGCTTGGACGCCCTCTCCCAAGCTGAGTGGCTGCAGCAGGTTGGTTGACTCCCTCCACCCAAGAACTGGGAAACGAGAGATGTGCTTTCATGGGGAGAGCATAACGCATGTGGGATTTTGGAGTGCCTTCGAGCAGCACATCAGCAGCAGCCTCAGCCCAGCTCTGGACATCTGCATCTCCAGAAGCGTTGTACCCATGTCCAAACCAGAACCCCAGCCAGGGACCCCAAAGAGAAAACTACTCGAAGGGAAATCAAACATTAAATGCAGGGAAAGGAGGCTGAGCTGGCTCCATCGCCACCCCACCACAGGCACCCGATTGCAGCAGCCTGTATCTCCCTCTGGAGACACCCAAAGGCACCTACCTCTCTCTGCCGATCACGCAGGGATTTTCAGCCCTCCCTCCCAGAACAGGGTTGCTAGGTACTTAAATTATAGATAAAAATTGGGAGCTTAAATTAGGCAGGCTCAATCCCACACCTGGTACTTATATATTATGAAACAGCCTTTCATTACATGATCACGTATTTTCTTTTTTTTCTCCCTGGAGGACTGTTGCTTCATTTAGGATGCAGGATGGTCTATCACTGAGGATGAATCATGGCTGAGTAACTTAGGTGGGTGATGCCCGTAGACCTACTGAGTCTGGATAGTGTGCAAAGAGCGTGGCAGAGAGGTATGGGAAGAAAAAACCGTGGTTTAGGCTTAACACAAGTGCAGACAGTTATATAGAGAGCTGAACAAGGGCTGCTGTCTTACACGAGTTCAAAATTTGGATTTTTTTTTCCCATCCCATGCCAGGATGGTGAGAGAAGTTCCTGAAAAGTGCTGCTGTCTGGTAATTCAAACAATCCTTCCTTCCTCCAGATGCAGCAATCACTATTTCAGTATAAGCTTGGATTTTAACTTTTCTAGAAATGAAGAAAAATTTCCAAGCAAAAAAATCCGTTCACAATGGAAAAGAAACTGTGCATCTGAAAATTTCACAAGTGGCTGTTTCAATCATTTACATTTTTTTTTCCCAAATGTGAAAATCTGTTAACATCGTCCTTTTTCTACAAAAAAGTCCATTTTAGCTAACCATCATTTTCCTGATCATGACACACCATCTCACTGCTGTTAAGTGTTCCTGACTAGGTCTTGTTGAACACTCTGGGGGAGACCTGGACTCTGCCCCTTCCTCTGCCACTGGCTTCCCACATGGCACCGGGCACCTCACTTAATCTGCAGCTCCCACACAGCCTGTCCTTTCCTCTTTCTCCAGGCTGAAATCAAGAGGAAATACTGGAATTTGATCTGGCATAATACTGAGTACTGAAGTCCATCTTAGTAGTGCTTCAAGCATATATTACGTTGTTTAATGCTTTGAAAAATCAAGTTCTAGGTGTTTCCAATAATGTAGCTAAATTCAGTGGACACTTTTGACCTTAAAGTCTCTTGTACTGCAGCTCCTCATCTGTAAAACGGTGGTAATAACATCGTCCCTTCTCATAGCAGTGTTTATAAAACTAACGTTTGTGAAGGTCTCTGATAATATATAGTAGGGAGCACATTAAAAGCACCTGTGAGGCAATTTATAATTCTGCCTTCAAAGCAGCATTTCAATAGTACTCAGTAATAGTGTGCGGCACTTTATACATGGTTTTTGGTTGCAATTCGTATTTGATTTTTCAGTGTCAGTCAAACAACAAAGTATAAAAGTTTTTCTAAATGACATTTTTCTATATTCAAATGAGAACGAAACTGGTAAGGAAATTACATGATTCTAATTATGCTTTGTGCATATAAATCAGCTGTGAAATCATCTGAAACTCTTGTGTGTTTGGGATCTTTATCAATGAGGCAGAATAATTATCAACAAACCTCCATTAAGCCTCACTTTAAAAAGAACTCGTTATTAAATATGAACACAATTCTGCACTTCAAAGTCAAAATGACTCCCCAGTGGACTGGGCAGATATCAAGGCTTGTATGCATCAATGTGCATATCTCAAAAAAATTAAATTATAATTATTTTGTGTTTGAAATAGGAACTCCCCCCTTTACCTTTTATCAGCGCAAGAGATTGCTGTGACCTAGAAACAAAGTTAAGCTTGGTCAAATGCAACACAGCAGTCAAATAGCCAGTCTAAATGTAATGTCAATAAGCATAAAACAAGCATTGATACAATTCTCAATAATGCAAATTCTCAATAAGCATGGAATATTTTATCTTCCCAAGTAGCAAACCCTGTATAGATCAAGCGATAAAAGACATCAATTTCTCTCTTCGATCTGGTCCAGTGAACACCGATAATAGATCTTGCAAGACAGGCTGAAAAAAGTCTATTACTGACATCAGCAATGAAATGTTAAATTAAAAGTTCCCATAAACAGATTCAGAAGATAAATAACGACCTCTTGCACAGCTCTTTTCAACAGAGAACCTTACCACACTTTTCAAAGAAGGTAAATAACCTTCTCCTGATTTTACGCTTGGCGAAACAAGTGCTTGGGGGTGAAGCCACCTGCCCCAGCTTGGTCAGAAAGCTCCCTCGCTGCCGTACATCTCCATTTGCATGTGCTGGCCATAATCCACTTTCTGGGATGACTCACAGTGCTCTCCACATTTACCCTGTGCAATACAAGTGCCCATCAGTGCTGGGAGGCACAGCAAGAGCTGGTCCCACAGACTATCTATGGATGCACACAGCGAGGCATCAGGCAGAAGCCTCTGTGTTTTAATCCCAGATCCCCTCCTAACTTTTTATAATTAGTCACTCATTTCATAGACGAGCAAGAGTCCCCAAAAAGCAGTGCAGCCGATGTGGCACCCTCAACCCAAGGCCAAATCTTGCTCCTGCTTTTGAGAAGGGAGAGTCCCTGTTGCCTTCCTGGGTGTCCCACCCGAGTCCCTTTGTCCCCCCAAGGCAAGCTGTCCCCCCAAAGCCAGGATCTGAAGGGGACTTTGCAAACTGGAGCTTTGCTGCCCTGGGAAGGCAACACTGCAAGTGCAGGGCACACATGGCTTCTGCAGGAACAGTAAAGGGAGAACCTGGGTGTGCTCCTGGCTCAGAGAGCCGGGCAACCCTCTGGGAAAGTGCCGCAGCTCCCTCTGCGGGCTCTTCCTCCGGATGGTTGAAAGCATCCTCCGTTCACACCCTCCACTGTCCAAAAGCAGAGGCTGAGCAGGGGCGGAGAGGATGATGCCAACCCTGCCTGAGACATGCGGAGAGGGAACATGGGGATTCATAGGCAGACCTATGCGTGCAGACCCCTGCGATGTCCCTGGGATAACAAGTGAGGTTGTAGGACGATAACATTTGCTCCTGTGAGGTTTTAGGATTTGTCACTTGGTGAGGAGGAGGCAGTCCCCTTTCAGGACAGAGCCCATGTTTATAGGGAGCACAGAAAGGTGACTTGGAAAAATGTTTAACCCTTCCACTGGACTAATCCCACAAATCAATGTCATCTTTCTCCTTGCTGGACCAGTTTCATCCCTCCTGATCAGCTGGGGAGGGAGCGGACACATCTCAGCACAGGAAGAGTTGGGATGAATTTGGCACACTTTCGAAACATGCTGTACACATGGGAATCGGTACTGCACAGCACACCTGTGGGCTCCCCAGCAAACCTAAGTAAATATATTATCGTACTACGTCCCTCTCTGTGCCTTGACCATCTCCTGCTCTCACTTGCAAAGGTGAATCATAGAATCATAGAATATCCTGAGTTGGAAGGGACCCACAAGGATCATCAGGTCCAACTCCTATCCCTGCATAGGACAACCCCAAAATCATACCATATGTCTGAGGGTGTTGTCCAATTGCTTCTTGGATGTTGTCAGGCTTGGCGCCATGACTACCTCCCTAGGGAGCCTGTTCCAGTGCTCCACCACCCTCTGGGTGAAGAACCTTTTCCTAATATCCAGCCTAAACCTCCCCTGGCATATCTTCCTGCCGTTCCCTCAGGTCCTATCATTGGTCACCAGGGAGAAGAGATCAGCACCTGCCCCTCCTCCTTCCCTTGTGAGGAAGCTGTAGACCGCGATGAGGTCTCCCCTCAGCCTCCTCTTCTCCAGGATGAACAGACCAAGTGACTTCAGCCACTCCTCGTACAGCTTCCCCTCTAAACCCTTCACCATCTTTGTGGCTCTAAGGTGAGTTTGAGCTAAGCCCCTCTTTTGTAGAGGACAGATGCCTGCTCCAGCTCCCAGCTGGGAGAGTCTCCCCAAACACACTTTGAGGTGTTTTCAGAGGCCGAGCAACATGGATGGCTGCAAAAAGAGTTTCTCACCAGAACTGTCTGGATGTTGGAAGGAAGATTATGGCACCAGATCTCTTTTTCCATGAGATTATTGCTTGGCTCTGACAATAAAAGCACTCCTGATAGCTCACAGTGGAGTTGTTCTTACACAAAACATCACTCTCACGCTTCCTATAGAAAAGAACATGAATAACTATTGTAAAGGTGGAAAATGGAAGCAGTTATAAATATGTATTTGAAATCAAATACAGGTGTGCACATTAACACTTCCTTGTAGACAAGCTCCACCTCATATTCCACAGCCATCCCTTCATGTTCGCTTGAAGGGATGGGAGAAGGACAGGATACATTGCCAAGCTAAAGCCACCAGGGCTAGGATGTCATCTCTCTACTGCAACAGCTACAGCTTCTTTATTCAAGCAGTATTTTGTGTGCATCAGAGGAATCCAGCCTGGTCCCATTCTCCTCTTTAGATCCCACTGGTGCAGAGACACTTGCTGTGTAGACATGCTCTGCAGCCTCCCATGGCACTGACAGCTCTGCCACTGCCTGTAACCCCACTCCTGTGACACATGCCAGCTCCCCAGCCAACTCAACAGTCATAAGGGATTTGGCATTCCCCTAGGACAGCCTTATGCCCCAGGCACCCTCACCTGATGCAAGGATGTTGGGTCTCCCAAGGACACGGATGCTGGCTCAGCCTCTCCTGGCTGCCACGTCCTGCTGCGACACATGCTGACCTGACACAGGGCTTCCTTCAAAGCTTAGTCTACATATGATAGTGAAAACCCTGCACAGTTAAGCTTTAAAGACTTTAAGTTCGGAGGCACCTTAACACCCCTATTGCAAAGGTCTCACCGTTTTGGCAGTTGCAACACTTACATTTAAAGCACTTAATTTCATTACTGAACCTAGCCCAAGGGTCTTCTCTTCTGTGTTTGCTGCCTTGCAAGAATTGATCGAGATCTACCTTCCTATCTTCGAGTAAATGTAATTGAGATTTGAAACAACCGGGTTTAGCCTATTTAGAAGCATTAATGTTCTGTGAGGATTACTCCATTACTTTAACATCCCACAGCTGAAATTCCCTTGTAGCTGTTTATTGACCTATAAAGATGACACATAAATGCATCCTTGACATGAAGAAAATGGTGAGGCAGGTATGACATTTCTCCCCGCGGCAGCTACCACAGCTTCAATTATCTTATCTGCAGGAAAAGTGGCTACAGAAACCTAATCACTGCTTAATTTACTTATAGCCGGCCAAAACCAGACCACTCAGCAGCTGTACTTGGCAATCTGTCCCTGAACACCCCCAGCAAGGGCTGGAAGTGATTATCAGGTGTGCTAACAACCATTGCACAACTAAAAAGGGAATAATTGGGTTGCATGGTCATTTCTGACAAGCCAGCATAATTTTCTAACCAAGAAACTCTGCCGCAATGTAAAGCATCTGGGAAAATCCTGCCTCAGCACCACCATGAAAAAATCCTGACTGTCCCTAAAAGATCAATAATGTTTCTCTTTGTCCTGAATTAACCTGCAATCTAACACACCATACGAGCCCTGACATGAATGCAGAGATTATATTGATTAGCCAAATTGGAAAGGGTAATAGGAAGAGAGGAATTAACATTCAGGCAGTAGTTAAAGCAAAGAGCTGTAGGAGAAAGTAGAGCCATAGAGACACACTCCCTCCCCCTTACATATCCTTCTTCTAATTACATTTAGCTAATCCGTTCAATTAACATTGATGAATTTTATGATGAAAAGCATAATGAATCCATTAAACACAAAACAAGTATTGGCATAAACCCTTTTCACCCCAGGAAGTGAATTATATCAGGAGAGCTACAGTAATTTACTAATAAAGTGATCTAATGATGAAAAGAAGCCATTCATTTTGTGGCCAGTTAAGATTCAGGCTGGCGGAGGCTGGATCCTTCAGATCAGATGCTGATGCTGAGGGACTCGCTCCTCTCCCAAGCTGCAGCAATTGGCAGTAGACTTGGGCAACCTGATACGTCACTCGCTGCTACCTAATAATAATGTTACACTGACACTGTCAGTATTTTTCATCCCCCTGGTCCTGCTAGACTCTCCTATAAAAAGCCAATTTGTTAAGCAGTTAGTCACTACTTTATAATTCATAGACTCTCCTGAAAGTTTTAATGAGAAACCATGAAAGCAGTAAGAGGGAAGTACGGGCTGAGATGACTATTTATAAGCCGCAAATATCCTACTATAACACAGTCTCCTCTTGCGACGTGTGCATTACATTTCTATCATGCGCACGCTAAATTTATATGTCATGCATTCTCTTAACAAGACTATTCATACAGCTATGATAAATAGGGCCATAATCTGCAGCGATTTCAATCCTTCTGTATGCCAGCAGAAGTCTCTTAGCAACGGTTGTTAGGGGCAACACCAGCATCCAGCATCTTTTGTAGAAGTCAGCGGCCACCGAGCTTCCACCAGCTTACGATGGAGGCTCCAGCTATACCTCAGAGAAAACAGAGCCTCCCTTCCCCCTTCCACAAATCCACGCTACTGAGAGAGACTCACTACACAGTGCGTAAGGCTCAGCAATTATTAAAAATTATCAATTTTGCACGATCCAAGCGGCCATTCTGGGCATGACACGTATCCCGTCTCCTATCGCACTAGAAGGCTATTAGCTTGTTTTGCAAGATCACAACAGCCTTATCCTCTCCCCAACCTGCTTAAAATTCATGACACTGTCTTTAAACTGGGATAGGGAACCTCTGAAACGTGGTACAAAGAAATCCCTTTAGTAGTCCCCTGTTGAGATGTGTCAACAATGCACTTCCAGAGCCATGGCACAATGTGTGTGCCTGTACAGTACAGCCATGATCTTAATGCTCCTTTAATTTTTTATTCTGACTTGTCCTGGTTTCAGCTGGGATAGAGCCCACTGCGGGGGAGTGAACTGGGTAACACTGGTTTATGATATGATAAAATTACTGATCGTGAGACTGATCTGGTATTGGTACTCAGCATTGCCATCATCTCCGTACTTTGGGAACCCTCCCTTAGAAACTATTAATAATTACACTCTTTACCTTTTCTCCTTGGACAGCCAATTTATGGGGGAGACAAGGCGGGACACTTTCCCCTGCTCCTTCACCTTCCCTTTCTCCTCCAGGCTAGTTACAATAGCTCTTGAGAATTTTGAATATCCTTGAGATGTTCAAACCAGCATGTTCCTATTGCTATGTCTCCTGAATGCATTTCAGGTTTTGTTTAAGGTTAAACAGCTATTTAAGAATACCACCCAGAGATCTGCCCTGAGGCTGGATAGTTATGAGTGGCAGGGTGTGTGGGAGAGCATGGGCAAGTACCTAGGACAGTGGGCAATTCCTCAGACAGAGTAGAAGGGCTGATCCTACTTCCAATCTTAATAAAGGGACTTCTGATTCGTATTTACAAGAAGTGAGTAACGAATACTATGACCAGGACTAGAGGGGCCCTGCCTCCAGCCAGGTGGAGGAAAGGGACAACCGAGTTTACTGGACTGTGTGGATTCAATGGCCTGGCACATCAGACCCACAGGAGTACAAGGCTCTAGTGGACACTGGGGCACAGTGTACCCTAATGCCATCAAGCTATGAAGGGGCAGAACCCATCTGTATTTCTGGAGTAACAAGGGGATCCCAACAACTAACTGTTTTGGAGGCTGAAGTGAGCTTAACCGAGAATGAGTGGCAGAAGCACCCCATTGTGACTGGCCCAGAGGCTCCATGCATCCTTGGTATAGACTACCTCAGGAGAGGGTATTTCAAGGACCCAAAAGGGTACCGGTGGGCTTTTGGTATAGCTGCCTTGGAGACAGAGGAAATTAAACAGTTGTCCACCTTGCCTGGTCTCTCGAAGGACCCTTCTGTTGTGGGATTGCTAAGGGTCAAAGAACAATAGGTGCTGATCACCACCACAATGGTGCATGGGTGACAATATTGCACCAACAGAGGCTCCCTGATTCCCATCCATAAGCTGATTTGTTGACTGGAGAGCCAAGGAGTGATCAGCAAGACTCACTCACCCTTTAACAGTCCCATATGGCCAGTGTGAAAGTCTAATGGAGAGTGGAGACTAACAATAGGCTATCACAGCCTGAATGAAGTCATACCGCTGTTGAGTGCTGCTCTGGTAGACATGCCAGAACTTTAATATGGAGTCAAAGGCAGCCAAGTGGTATGCCACAACTGATTTCACTAATGCATTTTTCTCAATCCCTTTGGCAGCAGAATGCAGGCCACAGTTTGCTTTCACGTGGAGGGGCATCCAGTACACCTGGAATCGATTGCCCCAGGGGTGGAAACACAGCCCCACCATTTGCCATGGACTGATCCAGACTGCACTGGAACAGGGTGAAACTCCGGAACACCTGGAATACATTGATGACCTCATCGTATGGGACAACACAGCAGTAGAAGTTTTTGAGAAAGGGAAGAAAATAGTCCAAATCCTTCTGGAGGCTGGTTTTGCCATAAAACAAAGTAAGGTCAAGGGACCTGCACAGGAGATCCAGTTTTTAGGAATATAATGGCAAGATGGATGTCGTCAGGTCTCAATGGATATGATCAACAAAATAACAGGCATGTCTCCACCAACTAGCAAAAAGGAAACACAACCTTTCTTAGGCATTGCAGGTTTTTGGAGAATGCATATTCCAAATTACAGTCTGATTGTAAGCCTTCTCTATCAAGTGACCTGGAAGAAGAATGATTTCAAATGGGGGCCTGAGCAACGACAAGCCTTTGAACAAATTAAATGGGAAATAGTTCATGCAGTAGCCCTTGGGCCAGTCTGGGCAGGGCAAGATGTAAAAAATATGGTCTACACCACAACCAGGGAGAATGGCCCTACCTGGAGCCTCTGGCAGAAAGCACCAGAGGAGACCTGATGTCGACATTTAGGGTTTTGGAATCGGGGGATACAGAAGATCTGAGGCCTGCTATACTCCAGCTGAAAAAGAGATATTGGCAGCATATGAAGGTGTTCGAGCCATGTTGGAAGTGGTTAGTACTGAAGCACAGCTCCTCCTGGCACCCCGACTGCCAGTGCTGGGCTGGATGTTCAAAGGGAGGGTCCCCTCTACACATCATGCAATGGATGCTACGTGGAGTAAATGGGTTGCACTGATCACACAACGGGCTCAAGCAGGAAATCCCAGTCTCCCAGGGATCTTGGAAGTGATCATGGACTGGCCAGAAGGCAAAGATTTTGGAATATTGCCGGAGGAGGAGGTCGTGCGTGCTGAAGAGACCCCACTGTATAATAAACTGCCAGGAAATGAGAAGCAATATGCCCTGTTCACTGATGGGTCCTGCTGTCTTTTGGGAAAGCACTGGAGGTGGAAGGCTGCTGTATAGAGTCCTATACGACGAGTTGCAGAAACTGCTGAAGGGGAAGGTGAATCGAGTCAGTTTGCAGAAGTGAAGGCCATCCAGGTGGCTTTAGACATTGCTGACCGGGAAAAGTAGCCAGTGCTCTATCTCTATACTGACTCATGGATGGTGACAAATGTCCCGTGGGGGTGGTTGCAGCAATGGAAGCAGAGCAACTGGCAGTGCAGAGGCAAACCCATCTCGGCTGCTGCATTGTGGCAAGATATTGCTGTCCAGGTAGAGAACCCGGTTGTAAAAGTACATCACGTAGATGTTCATGTACCCAATAGTCGGGCCACTGAAGAACATCAAAACAACGAGCAGGTGGACCAGGCTGCTAAGATCGAAGTGGCGCAGGTGGATCTGGACTGGCAACATAAGGGTGAATTATTTATAGCTTGGTGGGCCCATGACACCTCAGGCCATCAAGGAAGAGATGCAACATATAGATGGGCTCATGATCAAGGGGTGGACTTGACCATGGACACTATTGCACAGGTTATCCATGAATGTGAAACATGGGCTGCAATCAAGCAAGCCAAGTGATTAAAGCATCTCTGGTATGGAGGGCGAGGGCTGAAATATAAATATGGGGAGGCCTGGCAGATTGATTATATTACACTCCCACAAACCCAACCAAGGCAAGTACTATGTAATCACCATGGTGGAAGCAACCACCGGATGGCTGGAAACATCCCATGCCCCATGCCACTGCCCGGAACACTATCCTGGGCCTTGAAAAGCAAGTCTTATGGTGACATGGCACCCCAGAAAGAACTGAGACAGATAACAGGACTCACTTCTGAAACAATCTCATAGATACCTGGGCCAAAGAGCATGGCATTGAGTGGGTACACCACATCCCCTATCATGCACCAGCCTCTGGGAAAATCAAACGATACAATGGACTGTTAAAGACTACACTGAGACCAATGGGTGGTGGGACATTCAAACATTGGGATACACATTTAGCAAAGGCCACCTGGTTAGTCAACACTAGAGGATCTGCCAGTCGAGCCAGCCCTGCCCAATCAAAACTTTTACATACTGTAGAAGGGGATAAAGTCCCTGCAGCACATACAAAATGCTCAGGAAGACAGTCTGGGTTATTCCTGCCACAGGCAAAGGCAAACCCATCCGTGGGATTGCTTTTGCTCAAGGACCTGGGTGCACTTGGTGGATAATGCGGAAGAATGGGGAAGCCCAATGTATACCTCAAGGAGATTGGATTTTGGGTGAGAATTGCCAATAATTTGAATTATATGATGTTAATTGCTATATAATACTGTATGTCATCACTACTATGGTCACTATATGCCGTATCAATGGTATTACAGTAAGAATCACCCAAATTAATGAAGAATGAACTTTGATGAAACCAAGCAAAATGCAGTGATGATAGAACCAGACAAGCACAGCGGCGATGGAACCAGAACTGGCTTCAGCATACAACAATCCAATACCACACACCACCTCTCCTGCCCTGAAGGACTGTTAAGACAGATGGAGCCCAAAGTCATGGACTAAATGAACTCAACGAACATTTTAGAGGGATGGCCCATAGACTTAGGGAATGATATCTGTGTGTATGTATCAAAGGACAGGAAAGGTGGTGGTGATTAACTGGGATGTGTTGGAAAGTGTAGGACCTGGGCACGATGCAGATGGTATAGAATAAGGGGTGGATATTGTCCTGGTTTTGGCTGGAATAGAGTTAATTTTCTTCCTAGTAGCTGGTATAGTACTGTGTTTTGGATTTAGGATGAGAATAATGTTGATAACACACTGATGTTTTAGTTGTTGCTGAGCAGTGCTTAGCTAAGTCAAGGACTTTTCAGCTTCTCATACTGCCCTGCCAGCGAGGAGGCTGGAGGTGCACAAGAAGCTGGGAGGCAACACAGCCAGGACAGCTGACCCAAACTGGCCAAAGGGATATTCCATTACATATGACATCACACTGAACAAAAAACTGGGGGGAGTTGGCCAGGGGTCATGGCCACTGCTCGGGAACTGGCAGGGCACAGTCAGCGGGTGGTGAGCAATTGCATTGTGCATCACTTTTTTTTGTATATTCTTTTATCATTATTATTATTCTCCCTTCGTCTTCTGTCGTATTAAATTGTCTTTATCTCAACCCACAAGTTTTACCTTTTTTCTGATTCCCTACCCCATCCCACTGGGAGGGAGTGTGCGAATGGCTCTGTGGTGTTTAGCTGCCTGCCAGGTTAACCCACAACATGACTGTAGCCAATACCATCTCCTAATTGCTGACCATCACCCAGAATAGGAGTTACTACAATTAATCTGTTTTTACAGGATGCCATTTTTTTTCAGTGGGAGCACAGTCAGTCCTTCTGAACCAGGACTCTCCAGATCATACCACAATACTGAAGGGTCTTCTGGATTAAAGGAGAAAAAATAAAATTTGGTAAAATCCAACCAAAAAAAGTGATGGGCATACTCTGCCAATCAAACCAAAATGTGTATTGAGCAATGCCAGCGTTAATGATGACATCTGTGATATGGGCTGAGAAGGGTATTGGGCTGCCTGTTCCCTGGGGAATATATGAATATTTCATCTCAAATCAATTACTGAGCTGTTATTCCCACTGCTGTCCTTAAGGCTGTCAGCCAACTCACTCTAAAACCCCTGTTCTGAGGCAGTTGGCGTCTCAACCTTTAAGAAAACCTCCAAAACCAAACACACAAACCCTTCTCTGATCTGAAATTTGGCATCAAAAGGCCTTACCCTGAAATCACACCACAATGTTTTGATGAATGGCAAACTTTTCTTCTTTAAAAAAATCCCTGAAAATTTTCCATACCTTTTTCCTCATTTGCATTTAAATTACTTCATTAGGTGGTATGCCATTTTCCTTGTGTTGTATTTGTCTTCTAGGAACAATTTCTTCCCTCTCTCTTTTAAACTTGCAAATTTTGCAAGTTTAACCCAAGCTCCATGTTGAAGCAGTATTTAGATTCAAACAAAAAAGAGCAAGACGTGTCAAAATTGTGGGTGACACTCTCTTCATTGTAAGCAGTTGCACAGCTGTCAGATCAGTACAGGAGATGAAATATTATTCGCCATAATACTTTGGCTTCGCTGGTTGATTTATGGATCTTATGTCAGACCTAGATTTGAATTTCCTTGTTTACCCTAAAGTTGAATCACGATTGTCTTGTTGCTCCCTCCCACGAGAGATAGTCAGATATTTCAAGCTTATATTTGCCGGACAAGGAATTATTCTGCTCTGCTTGGAATTAGCATCACTTTTTAAACCTCAGTTGATTAAATATCCTTCTGTATCTCTCAGCTTTCAGTCTTTCTCAGACCTCCAGGATACCGCAATGAGCCTAAAATCCCCTCTTCACAGCTTTCAGAGACTTTTAGGCAAGGAATTTTCTCAACTAATTTTAGACCCCTGTAACATAGATATTATAACCTAACCCTGAGCCAGCCACTTGAGCCCTTCTCAGAGTTGATGGAAGGAATGAGACTCAGCAACTCACCCTTGGGATGAGTTGGATGTAAAGGGAGATGAGGAGGCCTTTTGACATTCAGGTGTCAACATTTAGATGCAACTATCCACCTTTACTGCTGAGAGGGAGAGCAGGACTATGAAGCAGAAGAAAACTTTAAATCTCAGCTGTACTGTGACACAAGCAATTTAGGGTTAGCCACAGCCCTTCCCATCTGGAAAATGGGAAAGTCCTTCTTTTCTCCCAGTGTTTGTCTTGCCTTTAAGAATCCCGGCTCTTTGGGAGGGGACCATGCCTTGGGTGTGTTTGTACAGCCCCCAGCCCTGTACAGGCTTCCCCTGGGAAGGATTTCTGCATGCTGCTCCGACAGACCCTCGGGCCGAGCTCAGCCCCTCTCAATAATGTTGATCCCTCTGCAAAGCAGGGTGAGGAATTATCTGAGAACAAACAACATCTTGCTTCAGCAGGATACTAAAAAACATCAAAGTGTGGAGGTGATGGGAACAGCAGAGGCAGCGTATTAACCCCTTTTCCCCTGAACATCATGAGCAACTGAAGGGAACAGAGTAAGGCATGGTCTTCACTTCTGAGAGATCAGAGTTGCCTGGTTATTTATAGGACGATCACAGATTTGTTCAGCCTTAATTTCAAAGCAATTCAAGTATTGGGGAAAGAATGGAATGGAAAGAAGAAGAAAAAGAAAAAAAAAGATCAAGAAGAGAAAAAGGAGGGACAAAACCAAAAACTAAAAAGTAGTAGGAAGAAAAACTATGAAACACAATGACATGGTGTCGTGGTTTAACCCCAGCCAGCAACTATGAACCACACAGCCCCTCACTCACTCCCCCCCAGTGGGGTGGGGGAGAGAATTGGAAGGGTGAAAGTCAGACAACTCCTGGGTTGAGATAAGAACAGTTTAATAATTGAAGTAAAATAAAATAGAATGATAGTAGTAGTGGTAGTAATAATAATAATAATAATATAATACAATAATAATGTACCAAGCAAGTGATATACGACACAATTGCTCACCACCCCCTGACTGATGCCCAGCCTGTTCCTGAGCAGCAATCCCTTCCCCCCAGCCAACTCGCCCCAGTTATATACTGAGCATGACGTCATATGGTGTGGAATAGCCCTGTGGCCAATGTGGGTCAGGCCCCCTGGCTGTGCCCCCTCCCAACTTCTTGTACGCCATGCAGAGCATGGGAAGCTGAAAAGTCCTTGACTGGTGTAACCACTACTTAGCAACAACTAAAACATCAGTGTGTTATCAACATTATTCTCATACTAAATCCAAAACACAGCACTATACCAGCTACTAAGAAGAAAATTAACTCTATCCCAGCTGAAACCAGGACACATGGTGGAAACCAGATATGGCAAAGGAGCCCAGGGCTGAAAAAATTATTTGACCAGCTTTGCAAAGAGATGCCCTGTCTCAGCTGGATGAGGCTGCTTCATCCCAGTGTAGCAGCTGCAGAACCTTGTCTCTAGGTGTCAACAGGATCCACAGGAGTTTGGGGTTTTCATTTATTTATTTATTAATTAATTACACTTGGTAATTAAACTCACCTACAGATTGAATTAGACTTTAAGGATGCTTTTTCTGAAGTTTCTAGATACAAATAAGTTTGAGACAACAATAATTAATATAGTACACCTTAGACTTACTAGTACTCTCAGTGCTAACTGGTACCACCTCTCTGGTACCTTTGATGTGGAAGTTCTTTCTATAAGGCCATGCACGCTCCCAGATGTATTTGACTTCTTGCATTTGACATGAAAAAGCAGCCTTCAGGAAAACGCTAGCTGTAGGTTTGCATTAGCTGTAGAACAGATACAATTTCTTTTGTGACTGGAACTAATGCAATCTGCAAGAAAATCAATGCAGGTTCACAGGGAAATAACCAGACAGTTCTGAGAGCGCACTGCAGTCTAACAGAGACATGGTCTGCTAACACTGAAAAATGCTCAATAGCCATGCTTTTGATCTTGCTTCCTTCATATTACAGTCAAGCCTTCCAGACTATCAGGAGTGCATCACACAGCTTCCAAACATATCAACCTTGCACTCATTTTTACTGTCTGCTCTGGTGTTTGCATTATGAAGACTGATCTGATTATTCAGTGCTGGATCCAGAAGTGAGTATTCTCCCCCTTCACTTGGATTATCAATGTGAAAAACATACTGGCAGGACTAGAGACTAATTATTTTAAGCTGGTTTTCTTTTTTCTCTTTTACAAAGGTGCTGGCTCTAATTACTCCACACCTCTGTTCAAAGATGCATTAAAGCATCTCTTCCTATCTGCAAATCAGAACTTCTTTCAGGCTTGGCATTTGTGTGTGAGTCCTAGAGCTTCTTTTTATGCTCATTTCAAATGCAATATTGGGTTGGGTTTTTTTTTAGTTTAAAAAGGCTCTAAAGTAATCACCCCTTACGATGCCAAATTTGTATGGAAGGAGGAAAAAGTAGCTGGTCCTAAATCATCAGGGCAATGCTGGAAGAAATGCCCATGTCCCAGAAGAGGATAAAAAGAACATGAAAACAAATGGTGCAATTCATGCAGAGCCAAACATAGTGCTGGAAAGATGAAAAAAAAAAAAGAGCAATGCACAGAGAGGAAGCTTGATAGTATTCAGGAAAAAAGAGTATAGCTGACACAAATGGATTCCCTTCGCCTATGGGGCCACATGACTGTTGGTGTGAAAAGCCCAGAAGCAGAAAATACATCACTGCTTATATCAAAATGTTTATATCTGCGCTAGTCTGTAAAACACAACATGTAAAAGTCTGCTGCTATATTTGGTGAATGAAGAAGCCACAGCAAACATTTGGTATAAATAGATATTTGCAGGTCAGAAATAATTTTTACCTTGGACCGCCATGGAGATATACATTATTAAGGATGTGTACCCCTCCTGAGCTGGAAAACCCTTTCCAACTTGCTAATGATTTTCTCAGGTTTATTAATTCAGGCGGAAATTTTCATTCTGGATGTCTGCTTCAGGCTGATTATTCCCTCCTCCTCCTGAAGTCAGGCAAAAGTTAGAGTTGTCTATGAGAGTAAGATGGGAGGGCAGTGAAGGGGGTGTAGTGAAGGCACTTTTCAATATTCTCAGTAATCTGCAAAGTTGTAGCAACCTCAGGCCATGCAGCAACCACTTGAAAGTTGTTAAACATGGTCTATGCACCATAATTCCTCTGCAGAGTTTTGCTGTTCCATGGAAATCTGCCCACTCAGTTAAACTGTGAATCTTTGCAAAAACATGAAAGTTTGCATTTGTTTGGTAAAGACAAGGTATGATTATCTAATTCTTTGGCCCCAAATAGCATGCTTGAACTTGTAATATCTCTTAAAGTTCACCAGATTGAACACATATTGTCATCTTTGAGCAAGAGACCATGTTTCTTCCTTCTTGGAAAGGTTCTTCTTGTAGTGATTGCTCTCATGTGCTACTAGTAACTGGGATTTAATGATAGCAAAGGCCAGGGCAAGAAACGGAGAAGGAAACAAAGCCTAGGGGGAGAGGACAACTTGGAGGTGGTGGGAAGAAGAGATGCATGGGGACTGGGAGAAGGCATGGGGAATTGGGCTTAGCTGAGGATTTGGGGAAAGCCTGGAGCCACCAAGGAAAAAGTATAGAGGACAGAAATGTGTCTAGCTGGACAAAGAATTTCAAAAAAGGACCCAAACAAGAGAAGAAACCTGAGATCTGCTAAGACAATTGCTGAGGGAGAGTTAGGGGGAATGGGGAATGACCATCAGTGGGACATGGCTGAAAATGAGGGCAGGAGAGACAGGAGGAGCGGGAGCAGCAGCATACACTGGCAGGGCAGGGTGACAGCAGGACACAACTGCATAGCGTAGCTGCTGCAGTTGCCCAAGGAAGCTCGAAGCATTTCCTAACTTTCAAGTGCATGACCGTGCCACTTAATATTACTCATTCCATTTTTTCCTAATTACTGTATTAAAAGCTGAAGAACAAGAGAGTTTCTTGAGGCAACAGCAAAATCTCTCACAGAAATCTCCCAGGATTTGTTGCAGGAAGCTGTTTTTAATACTGTGATTACTGATGTGAGATGATGGGTCAACAGCAGGGCAAGAATCAGCGCACATGGGGTATGGCATGGAGGGCTTGCTACCATATGCCAGTGCAGCACGTTTCGTATCTAGGACAGCTAATGACAGCAGACTCATAAGCAGATTTTTGGAAATGTGGATGTATCACAGTATCCACCAAACCCAAAGCTCGTTTGCTTGGTGAGACAAAGCCACAATAACACAGGCTGTTCAAAAGGGATCCCACACCAGGTCCTCAACAGTCAAGTCCCTATAGCACAGAGTGATGGGTCTGGTTGGATTTCTTGGAAACACAAGGCATGGGAAGTTTCTTCAACAGTGCAAGTGGAGAAATATTTGCTAAGATTTGTACAAAGCACAAGAGAAGGCTATCCCAGAAACCCGATCCCCCTTATCCTCTGTGGTGCCTGCTACCAAGGTGCTGAGCAGAGGAGCCCTTATCCCATAAGAGCAGAACGTGACAGGCTGATCGATTCCCCACAGCAGTTCCAAGAAACACAGTGAAGATGAAGCTGACTTTGAACACTGTAATAGCACACTAAAAAAAAAAAAAGTATTTTTTTTCTCCAGTTGGAAATAGCAGTTGAATAAGCAATTTCTAAGGTAAAATAGGAGAAGAACTGAGGTCCATCAGACCTCACCTGGGCAGCCTGCTCCAGGATATATGGTTTATAGACACTACAGAGCAGGTTCACTATCAGCTCAGCACCCGCTCAGGCTTGGTACAAGTGCAGGTGAGCAGTCTGCATGCAGATACCTTCTGGAGTCTTTCTGGGTTTGGGCAGCAAGCATGACCAATAGTGACATGTCGAGGGCATGCTAGCGCCTCAAAAAGGATTTGAAACCTAGGCAAAGATTATTCATTGCTGGATATAGATTTCAATTTTGGGAGCATCAGCTAAGCAGTACAGATTTACTTGGGAGTGCAGAAATGCCAGAGTCTGATTTGAATCCCAAACAGGATAAATTTACTCTCACAGAATTATCTGACAAAACTTTAAACTAGATACAGATGAAAGATGATATCAGCAAGGCAGGTTGCGTAAATATCTACCAGGTCTCTACTGGGAGGGATTTATGGCTCCCATGACATCCCACAGTTTCATTATTATCACTACAAAACTGGTTAGCATCAAGCCAGCCAAGCTGTGAACTTGATCTATAGTTACACCTTCCGCAGCAGAGAGGCCATAACCTCCAACCAGCAGCACCTGGTTTTATATGAAATGTAAAAAGAACTGATTTTAGTTCTTACCCATGAGGAAGACAAGCAGGTGCACTAAAGCAGATCAAAACCTCAAGCTCAATAGGCAAACAGATATGGGAGCAAGCCGATATAGATGTCCTTTAGTGGCCACAGCCACAGTAACAATATTTTAAGTAAATCCATTTACAAAGCTAAAACTGCAGACTGAAGATGGTGGCAGCTACTGATTTGGGTTCCAGTTGCCGAACTGGAAGTCTTCATACCCAAGGAAAGAAACAAAACCTTTTCTCTTTCACATACAGCTGTAGTCTCCATGCCAACAGCACTGACCGAGCACCGGGGCTGTGCTGAAGCGCTTCATGCCGTCGGTCACTTCAGCGGGTTGCCTTATTGTACGGTGGGAACCTGGATGGGGATGCAGGCAGCTCCTGGTGTCAGAGGAGCCCCCAGCTCACAGCCACATCTGGCTCCTTGGCTTAGGTTGTAAATTCTGTCATGAAATACAGATGACCTTTACTGAATGTGTCTTCTCCATATACATAGCATCAGTCATAGCAAAACCCTGTTGGGTTGTAGGGTCATGTTGGTCTCCAGCTATTACAGTAATAAATGTGATTAACTGCAGCTATAAAAAGCAATTTCATTCTGACTGCTAACCTCACAAAAGAAAAAAAAATTAAATAAACCAAAGAATGGTCTGCAATATGACATTTTTACATCCATGTTGGTTTATCTTCTACCTGTGGACTGTGACTCATGATGGGATCACAGTCTGCTTTTGCAGCGTCAGCATTTGCCATCACTGCTCTCTGGGACAGAGGTGGCACAGGTAATATCCATTACAAGGAGGAGGGAATTGCAGCATCTCTCCAAGACTGTTGTAGCCATTGGCAAATACTGGTGACTTAATCATTTTGTTACATAGCAAAGCAACAGGGGTCCTTTGCCAAAACAAATGAAAGCCACTGTTCCGATTTCAGATGATGAGTAACCTCTGCTTAATGAACAGAATTGCAAAGGGCAGGGCTGAAATTGATCCTGAATTTACTTAATCTAAAATTCTTCTTTAGAGAAGTCTGTTGCTGAGGCTTAGGGTATATAATGTCATGAACATACATCCAATAGGAACTGCATGGAGTATACAGCCCTGTGTAAAGTAGCTCAGAAAACTTCAACCAAACTGAACTTCAAACATGTTATTTGCTCTTTTCTGCTCTTTGTAGACTTTTAATCACCAACAGAACATGATTTATCTCTTTGATCATCCTGAAGAATTCACTTAACATAAATCATTTTATTCAAGAGCCTTTTTAATTTAGCAGAAAATGCTGTAACAATATCCAGTGGCTGAAAGCTGAGGCTTGAACTATAAACTGAGATGCATATTTTTAGCAGGAATAATTAATTATTGGAACAATTTACCCAAGGATGCAGTGGCTTCTCCATCAGCTATGGCCTTTAAATAATACTAGATTTTTCTGAAGGATTGAACACTTCAATGTCCAATGTTTGGAGTGAAGACAGGAGCTAAGAGCTAATGTGTATGGGTTATGCTGGAGTAATTTCCTATGACCTACGAGTCTTTTCACTGAAGACGGGATTTTCCCCATGGTTTTTGTAGTTTTTATAGCCCCATTTACCAGACTCTGTATGTCATTCTCTTAACTTTGCAAACAAAGCTGCATTTATCGTGTCTTAAATTAAAGGGAAACTTGGAGAAACACTTCATACAAAATATTCACAGCTGCATAAATCAACTCAAAGAGAAGATTAGGTGTTTATTAGCAAGAAAACATAAGCTGTAGGAGCATGCTTTATACCGTCATGTCTTTGTGCTTCTCTTGTAAAACATTAAGAATGTCCTAGGATATGAGGTAATTAGTCAGATAGTGCATTACAGCCAAATAAATGCCACATACTCCCTCCTCTCTGGGCAGCTTGTAACTCACTGTTTATCTCCTCACTACAATATAGGTTTTTCTGCAAAGGCTGCACTGCCCTGATATGGAAGTTGTAAAAATATTTAAATACCAGAATTTATTCTGTGAAGACCCTTGAAACACAAGTGAAGGGATGCAATCAGAGTTTAAGATGCATGGGAAACAAGCAAAATCTGAAATGGGAGACAGATGAATGCATCTGTACTTAGCATGCTTTCATACTGCCAGGTTAAAAGCAATAGAAAATAGCCTCACACAGCAGCATGAGGTTCACCATCTGCACCATGTTGATAGCAGGGGAACATGAGATTACACCCTTGGGTTTTTTGAGTCAGGGGAGTTGAAACCAGCATCATGCATCCCCAGCCTGGAGCTGTGGTCTGTACCAGGTCCTGCATACAGCACCCATCTCCTATGAGAGGGATCCCACAGTCTTGTTCCCTCCCATTCCCATCCCTTTTCTCTGCCATCCTTCTCTTGGCAGTCCTGAAGGGTTTTACAGGGGCATGTGCTGCAGCTGATGTTATGGTAAAACATTTCACTCAGGTGCTTCCAGATCAACCTCCATTAAAAGACAGCAGACCCGTGCCGAGTGGATTATGTTGTCAAGGCAACATTTTCCCTGAAAAACTGGACAACAAGAGAGCTCTTATCATATAGGAACATTACATTTCCTTAAGTGATCCTCTGTCATTACTTCTGCACTTAAGAAATCGAGTGCCAAACATCTGCAGATGGACTTTAATTGCTCGCCCGGGCTCTTTCATGTTGTTTCCACTTGTTTAGCTTCCCATGGTGGGTGTTTGCTCTGTGGCAGCAGTTTCAGCTTTCCTTGCCTCTCCCATCCAACCAAACCAGCTACAGAGACCACGGCTGCTTGGAGAGGAGCAGGGAGGGCAACTGGGTCAGTGACCCCTTTGGACATCCCAGCAAAACCCCTTTCAGACAGATTACAGGACTGTTAGACCAACCTGGAGGCAAAAAGACCTCAGAGAGGGTCAATGGCTACATAATTAAACTAGAACTGGCAGCTTTGTAGAAAAACCTACAGACAGACCTGACTTCACAGGTAAACCTGAGTTTATCTATTTATGCACTCAGATATTTAAGACAATTCCAACTAATCGACATATCAGCATGGGTTCATTGGTTAAAAGGGAGTCATATCTAAAAACCTTCCCTTTCATTTTCCATCAGGTTAGATCAGGACCACCCGGATTCCAAGTCTGGCTGTGGCGGAGAATTTCAATGGACACTTTTAAATTAATTGCATGCTAGTCTCACAAGCAATGGCTTAGCAATGCAAATGAGAGGCTGCACTCAGAGCCTCCTCGCATCTGTGGAAGAATAGAGAAACATCTGTCCCATCAGGGGTCCATGTACATTTGAGGATTTTAAGGCCAGAAAGGAGCAAGCTTGATCATCCAGCCAGATCTCATGACAGAAAGGAGAGAAGGCATCATCCCTTCTCGATCGAGAGCTTCTGAGAAAAAATGACCAAGCCTTTCTTCCAAGTGCTGAAAGCACACGTCTATCTCAGCCATATTTCCAGACATGCTGCTCTGTTTTTAGCCCATGGCATGTATCACCCAGCTGTTATGTTCTGTGTGATCCCAGCAGTCTCTGCAGTCCAGCAGTGGCTGCTGAGAAACCAGAAACAACATCACGTTTGTAAGACCGCTGAGTTTGCTTCTTGGGTGGACCTTAGGCCCCTTCTTTCAACTGACAGAATTAATAATTTGCATTATTAGCCTCTACAGGGTCCTCCTGATGACATGGGGCTCCAGGCAAATATCGCAGGCTCTCAACCCAAAGCCTTCAAGAATGTCACCTCTCTTCACCCAAAGAGCTCAAACTCTCTTAGAACAATTTGTCCCCAGGAAAAAATTTTTGGAGCAATAATTTGGCCCCATAGAAAAGGCCTTTCAAAAAAAAAAAAAAAAAAGAAAACAAAGGACTATTTCAAGGGAGCTTTCAAAGTATTGTAGCCCAAGATGTCTCTTTTGTCTGTATTTTCCTATTTTGTACCCCCTAGTACTTAGAAATTCAAAACCAATGTGCTAAGTTTTTTCCGATGCTTTCTCACATCCCCCAAAAGGAGTCTGTTTCCAGGCTGTGCTGCATGTGACTTTCTTCAGCGTTTACCTATGCTTGTCAGCTTGTAAGCATTAAAAGTTCAATTCTAAACACAGAGTGACCCCTTCTTCCCAGTCTAGGACAACAAATACATTATGTCCTTACAGTAAAACAGCTTTATTATAACAATTGTATTGTGGTTTTGTCTTTTTCTCTCTCTCAGTCTCCTCAGGGTAATTGAGAAGGGAAGCCAGTTAAGACACAGGGCTAAGATAGATGCTGATTTTGGCCCTCATTTATATCAGAGTGACCCCATGCTTCAATTATTTATCTGTGTTATTGCAGTATTTAGGAGCAGCTGGCATGGAGCAGCTGCCATGCTGCTACAGCACTAGAAAGTGTTTTTTTTTTTAAAGCGCTTCCTCACTTAAAGGATTTACAGCCTGAGATGCTACGAGGGCAGACAGACAGATAAAATGGAGGAACCGAGAGACAAACAGATAAGCCATTTTCCAGCAGCGAGCTGCCAAAAACACCAGCTGTCCCATGTCAGCCCACAGCCCAAGTCCTGTTTCACCCAGCACTGCCTGGTCAGACCCTAAGGTACGTCGAGTCCATGCATTACATCTCTATCAGGCACAGCCACGTCTTCCAAACTAGTTTGATGAACTGCTGTGATTTTTGCCAGTGAAATCAGAGCTTTGAAAATGTCAGCCCTGGAGGCAGTTGTTTCTGATTAGGAAAAGCAGGGACATTGCTTCCTAAGGGCTGTGCCTCCAGTGTGACTGCGGGCATGAAGAGGTCCTCCTGAGGCTGGATGATGTGAGGGCTGCTCTTCACCTCCTGCCATGGACTGTGCCAGTGCCACCTCCTCTCTGCTGTCAGGAGCAAGGGCTATGGAGCAACCACCTGAGCATCAGAGAGGCCCAGCAGTGCTGGAAAGGACATCAGGGACAGAGCAGCGACTCCTGTGATCTGCCTTGCTCTTCAGACAGTGGGGAGGATGAGGTCAGGCAGGGAGGATGAGGTCAGGCTCATCCTTAACCTCAACTACCTAGGTTAAGCTGGAAGGGACAGCCAAGATGTGGTCCTTCCAAACCAGCTTTCAGACATTAGCAAGTCTCCAGAAGGAAGTGCATTTGGTCGTGCTCTTGTTTGGTGGGTGATAGTGAGCCTGAAGCAAGCATATCCAGTAGCTTATATATGAATATTTGTCCCCTGCTCTCCAGGCAGCTGAAGCAAAACACACTAAGAATTGCTGTGCTAAAGTCTCGGTGTCAGTCATCGCTTGCAAAAGGTCTCCGTAACTGAAGCAGTTGGTTGGATCCCCTGCGTGGTTGTGCTGTTCATTCTGCATGGAGAGAATTATCTGCCGCAGAGAAGGAATTTCACTTTCCAAGGCCTTGCTGATGCAGAATTGCTCAGCGTTTTCCTCATCGATATCTGCCTTTGCAATTTACTCCACACAGGATCACTGTCAGCCTCATTTTCTTTGCTTTTACATCCATGCAACTGGGAAAGCAACTTCAGTACAAAAGGTAGCTGTGTGAAGACAGAACAGAAAGGCCACTAAAGCCAAGAACAGGCTTTGAATAGGCTCCACCTTGGAAACATTTTCAGCTGTATTGCAGGCTGACCCGGCGTTTATTTTTTCAAATATTTCTTTTCCCGTCCAGTCAATTTAGTCCACCTGAATTGTGAACAGGCTGTGCTTGCCTTTATGCAAACTAATAAGGAAGATTTCAGTCTCTGTAGCAGAGCAATTTGGCAGTAGGGGACAGGCCAGGTTTCTCTGACAGATGCAAATATTTACACCAGATAGCAAACATGTCATGGGGTCGAGCAACAGAGCAGCTGCAATACCAGCATAAAGCCACATAATGTTCTCTTCAGCTCCAGGTTCACATAATTGATTGAATCAGCAGATAATCAGTTACACTAAACACCCACTAAATCTTCCCTTTGTCAGCAAAGATGCAGCTTCTTATAGAGAGAGATGTTTAAAGGATGAGATAAAGCTATTTCCCAGTGCCATGTGTAAATACAAACGTCATTATTTAAAGTACGCATTGCACACATTTAAACTCACCACTGTGGCCAATGGCATAAGCCAGGATACTCATAACCCAATTTTCTCTGCAAATTTCATTGCATAAAGAAAAGAAAATTTTGTAACACAAGTCTGGAAAGGGATGTTCCCAGCTGAGACACCTGATCTGAGCCGGCTGCCCGGGCTCCCTGTTCTCTTAATGGAAACAGGCATGTTTAGGTCATGAACCAACTCGTCCTATTTTCGCTAAATTGGGAGGAGATGAGTCAGGTCCTCGAAACATCTGTTTCTCTCCTCTGATAATACAAGGTGTTGAGAGAAATAACACACAAGTAAGGATATATACAGTAGAAACTACATTAGGTCAGAAGATTTCCCTGCTCAGCATCCAAATGAGCCTCGCTAAGCACTGGTAATAAAAACTTAACAGAGAAGTTATCAAGCCTCCAGCTTTGATCAAAATACTGAAGTTCTATACAAATCTTCATACCTGACTTATTTCCCAAGTCTCATTCCACCTACTCGTCTAAGTTTCTGTTCTTGTCTATCCCACCTTTCTGCTAAAAAGCATCACCTCCATGCTAAACGCCTCAATCTATTTGGTAAGCCTTCATCCTGATTTATACCTCTTGAGAACACATTCCCACCATGCTGTCCATAGTAACGCTTGTTGATTTGTTCAGAAAAAAACCTTTTTTGTTGTTGTTTCTATTTCTTGACAACTGCCAAGCAGCAGGTAAGTTGTGGTCCTATGGTACGAAATTCCTAGGGCACACGCTACCCTTTAAGAGACACCTGGAAGACTTCAACATCCCTATAACGCACAAGTAACATATGTTAACAACCAGACCAAGGTTTACTGTAAGGCTGACGAATCTGGGCCGGATCATAGAAGGTAGTACAGACACCTGGCCTGAGAGTTTTGCTCTTACGCTTTTTGGGACATACCTCTTCAGAAGAAGACATTAAGTCAAATGGTACTTTTGGGGCACTCCCAGAGAAGCAAAGACACTACATTTCTTATGGCTCTGAAGCATAGTTAAATGCTGAGGTTTCTTTTCATCTTCTGAAATAGCTCTGCCCAAATTGTAAAAATGGAGTAAAAATATTACTTCAAAATGAACTGGCTCCTGAGAGAGGAGTGTTGGCAGGATGGATTATAGGATTCTGCTTGGCTGGAGAAGTGCACTGAAAATGGACTTTGCATGCAGATCAAGCAGATCACATCCATGCAAAGCCATGCACTTGTATCCAAGAGCCTTTCTTTATATTCATACATATCCCCCAATCTTCACTCCTGTTCGATATTTATTTGGCTCCTTCTGTTGAAGAGAAATATTCCTCTGTAAGCCAATATCTATATGAGATCAGATGGAAGGAAAAGGGGATGAAAGACTCCCACTTTCCAAGTCCATAGATAAAAGGAGCCTAAAGGTTGCTTTTGAACCTGTATCTGTGTCTCCGCAACTGTGCCTTTACCTGCAAAATCCACTATAGTAAGAAAAATATATTCTGAGATCAGCTGAGAGCATTTCAATGATGCTGGGACGAATCTGTGTTTAGAGTTTTGAGGATAGCTTTGCAGGATACTGTTCCCCTTTAACGTACAACAGCCTCCCCATTAACGATGAAAGTTTCCTCCTTGGAGAGCAAAGGAATAAAAAGAAATCCAAACTGTGCAGTCCCTTCTTTGTACTTCAGTGGGAGAAAAGAGGGTGTCAGCTGATGCTGTCCTACAACATTTTCTTTTTGCTGACTAATCATTTGAGCGCTTCCACTAGGAATGATAGTGTAAAAGGACATCGTGTAAAAAAAGAAGCCCCAGAGTTTAAATATATGGCTTAACATAAATAAGTCATGAGCAGAGGAGCTCATTTCAAATTCATAGAGAGGCAAATGAAAGGAAGAAGGAAAAAAAATCTGCCTTTATGCAATAACCTTCACATCTCTCTCAGGTGTAAAACCCTGGTGACTTCAGTGGAATTGCACCAGGGATGGATTCGGTCCCATATATTTGCCTTAAAGAGTTTATCTGCTCCAAAGCAATAGGCTGTCCCTGAGGAAGCGAAAACAGCTCTGATATGGGGGAGGGCTGGTACCTTGCTGTCTGAATTAACCAAGTAACATGATGCATTAGTGGTGCAGGAGAGGACTCCGGAGGAGGCAGGTTTGCAGAGGGATGGTCCATATTATAGGAGCAATTTGCATTCAACAGCAGCCACGAGCTACACATGTTGCCTGTCTCGCTATTCCCCCTGCACCTGGAGATGACGCAGACAACTAAAGTTGAACAGTCTGCAAAACTGAGTTTGGAGCTCAAGTGATTCCTACATGTGCCCCAGGGCTGGTCCTGGTGGGAGGGTGAGACCCCAGTGGGACCATGGGGCTGGCAAGGGCACCCAGCAAAGCCAAATTTCCAGTCTTTTTCCAGAGCAATTTGACCAATCTCTCCCACTTTCTCTGTGTTGTCTCCCATCTTTCACATGCTCAGCTTTTTCTGCTGTTATTTCAGTTTATCAAAGCTCCCCTTATTTGTGTTTCTTTTTTCCCTTTTGAGGTGTCCAAGACACAGAAGTTCAGGTCATCTTGGCCTTCAGTTTCAGTCCTTGCAGTTTAATGATTTTCTGGGAGCTTTAGCTATAAGTGACCAAGGTATTTTAGGGGAAATAGTAAAGGCAAATCTGAATCTATTGCCTGTATTTTGTAGCATACAGAAGCCACAGCTGAGACTTGTGTGTACAAGGTACTCACAGAGGAGTAAGCAACTGTTTCTCCAATAGACTTACAATATAAGCAGAAAAAGGTCAATTAATACTAACAAATGCTAAGAAAAAGGAAATAGCTGATGTAAATTTGACAAAGACCATACAAACATCCAGTGGTAGAAATGGGAATTCATGCCCCATACCAGCATCCTTAGCACATCATCCCTTTGCCAGCGGCATCCTTAGATAGCGCATCAGTGATTTTGTAGCAGTCCAAAACTGCGAGTCCGGTGACGAACCGCAGAAATGGAAACAACTGTACAGTAGAAGGTAATCTTCTGGTGAGTCTTGGTCTCAGGTTCATTAGATGATACCAGACAAAAGAAGGAAAAAGCTGTTTCTTGCTGAAAAAAAAAAAAAATTTAGACCAAGTGCTTTCGACAAATACAAATCTACTGTACATCAGAAGGAGGATTTGGGTACCAAGCCTAGGCTCTGGATGAGTAAAATTAGCTGCCACAACACTCAAGGACAGGGTGTCTTTTTCCACTTCACCTTCTAAGACTCCTCAGGCTCTATTACAGTGCTTGGAAAGAGGGTAACTCGTTACTTATCTCATATACAAAACCACAGGTGAGAGAAGGGAAAAAAATTACTCTACTGTATGTCCCTACTGTATTAAGGAGAAAAAACTTTTTTTAGAGTGATGCACCTCTATTGCCCTGAAAAGAGGAATCAACAACAACAAAATGAGAGGTGAAAGGAGACATGCAACCCAGGCAAAACAGAAAATAGTTCTTACAGTGCCTACCTGGTGAAAACACGGGAAGTTTAATGAAATCTGTCACTGCCCCTCTAAAGAATGCCTTTGTCTCCATAAAAGCATTGAAGTACTTTAACGGTATTGATTTAGGTCAAAGTGTACAAGCCCTCCAATGTGGAGACACTTATGTTGCCATAAAGAGGCTTTATTTCAAATGCAGGAATCTGGAAAGGAGAGTAGTAACTTTCCTGTATAGCTATATCCAGTCTGGAGATTATCTTGGCATCAAGATTTAGGTTAAGCTTTTCTTACTTAAAAAAAAAAAAAAAAGCCTGAACTAAAGAACTAAAGTGGTTAAAACACTACCCAAAAAAGTTAAACCGCTACAGAACTAGGACTAAATACAGACTTTTTTTCTCTTTCTTGAAATGTCAATTCTACTAATGTTAACAGAAAAGGTTTTCAGCTATGGTAGTTCAGGAGTGAATATATCTTCTGTTTAGGTGTCCCAGTGGGAGGTTCACAACTCCTGACAAAAGGCTCTGCTGATGCAGCCACCACCCACCAACCATCCGAGCTGCATCCACTTGCACGTGAGAATGGGACCCTTCATTTTAGCATAGTAATTTAGAAGAGAATGAAAAGATTGATTTCAAGAGGAAGGATATACCTTGCCTTGCAGATGAACAGATTAAGCATCCCACATTGTAAATCAGTCTTTTCCTCTGGCTTTGTCGTGTATCTCTCACTCACACAAGGGGTTGTCCCATCAGCAGATGAAGACTATTTGCAGAAGTGAGAGCTATCTGTAAGAGAACAGCAGCTGGGTCAGGCCCCAGCATATTTACAGAAGGAGATTAGTGCTTAATGGTTAGGAGTGTATCTTTGAGCCTTGGGAAAAATAGAATAAATAATATATCCCTGAACTAAAATCTCTTTTTCAGCCCAAGAACCGCTAAACTGTTTCATAAGACTCTCTAGGATTATAACAAGTATGATTCAGAATACGTCCCAGGGACTCTTCCTTGTGAATAAGCAAGCCAGATGAACATGCTGTGCCACACTCCAATTCATAAAGAGAACCAGAGGGCAGGCTGTAAACAGAAGGAAATTGCAAGAAGGACAATAAAATGCAATTCTGATCTCATACCATCAGCTGGACTAGGCAACAGGGATAAATAAAGTCACAGAGTTCTCCTATATTTATGATTCCTTATTGTTGCGGAGCTCTCCTCAGAACAAAAATGAGTCTGGAAGGGAGGCGGCCGTGCTTCTTTTGAATGGCAATGTTTAAGAAAGGAGAACCATATGGTTTTGAGTTGGCTCGATTATGGCAGCCAGGAAACTAATCTGCAGATTTATTAGAGCTGGCATACGTAACAGAGTGGCAATGCTCCTTTCATTTGCTGCCAAGAAACCCTCTGTGGTGCAGAGCTTTACCTTGAGCAGCAATTGCTTACTGGGCATATGGGCCTTATTTCTGCAAATGGGAGTGGAAGAGAGTCAATTTGCAAATCAAATTGGAATTCTCTTCCTCCTGACGCTCCAATTTACTATGCAGACTTTGTTCATAGTCGATGGAGCCTGGATTTCTGCCTCTTTTTTCTCTAATGAACTTGTTCTCTTGATTTAGGACATCCAAATGGGAGGAATATGATGAGGAGAGAAGCAGCCATTTAAATCATTGTCACTGACCAGCTAAAAGTTATTGCAATAAGTACTTTACCTAATAGCTTATTACGTTGAGCCCAATTGCTGGAAGACCCCTAGCTATTACCATTACAGTTCCTGACATTCTGATTTTTCTTGAAAAGGTCATAGAAAAATGGAGAATGGCAGATCAGAGTCAGTAATCTGTCTAAGCTGTATGATCATCTGTTAGAGAGTTTTTTCATTTGGGCTATGAAGCGCAATAAAAAAAAAAACCTCAAGTATCCTTTGGGTATACTCAAAGAAGGGTTTTCAGAGTTCCCTTGGGCTTACTTGGAAAGAACTATCAAAGGCTTGACTTCTGAAGAGAGACAAGGTGGCAGGGGGTGACTGATAGATGAACTGCCACCCCTTATAAGTGCAAATGCAAACATGACCAGGGTTTGGAATCAGCCCCGTTCACCTGGGGAACACGCATCTGAGGTCTGCAGCAAGGGATGGAGAATTTCAGGGGGAGGAAGATGCTAAAGCAGTGTTAGACCTACTTTAAAGATTTCCTATAAGCAACAACTAGATACACCAAGAAATTTATATAATTTCTCTGGGAAGCTATTCCTGAAAACCATGTTGATCTATTTTAGAGTAGATACAGCATTATTTCCTTTCTTCAGCAAAAGAAATGAATAACAAAGGAAACAGGAAGCGCTTTGCTCGGTAAAATCAATCATCGATCATACTGCAAACCTACTGTGTTCAGCGTACACAGTACCAGACACATCAGAGAAAGGTAGGAATGACCGTGCACGGGCAGTTCTATAATATGCCTCTGCCAAACTTATATTCGTGCCCAATTCCCGAGAGTATATGCCTAGAAACATCAGTGTATACAGTAACAGCAATAACTTATGAATAAAACAGCTCCATCAGCCCTTGATGCTAATCAGTAGAAGTCTGCAATGAATTAGGAGAATAAATCATCATCCTTTTAAAGGTTAACATTTGCCATATCTCTCTGCAAGATGATTCCTCTGTGAAACTAAGCATTGCTCCCAGCACAAAAATATTATTGAAGAAGTTAAATTATCTCCTGAAGATTATGTTAAATCTGAAGATGGCATTCAAATCAATAAAGTATGAGTTCAAAGCAGCCAGCAAAGACAGCCCAATCTACAGGGACTCCCACGGGTCACTCAAGCCTGCTATGACCATATTTCAATACATCTCTTATAAAATGGGTTGGAACAATGCTTCTCTTCAGCAAGTAACTCAGGTATTCACAGTTCCCTCCTTTCATTACTTGCTACAAGTAAAAAACCAGAAAGATATCATTAGATGTGAACTCAAAGGAAGAAAAAATTTATCATATTTATGTAGCATCATATTTATATAGCATATATGTCAACAAATATAGAGATGCTTGAATCTAGAGGAGCCCAGGGTTCAAGCAGGTGTAAAGGGGTGCTTTGATTTTTGTCTGCCACAACTGTCTCATTCAACACACGTAACAATACAGAACTAATTGCAGACAAATACCCTGGTTTTCATTCTCCCCTCATGAAGAACCAACTTTGGGTCAATACCTCAGCAGAAGTCAGTTCCCATTTGTGTGACAGGGAGTGAGAAAGAAGAGAGATGCATTTTCATACCTGAAGAGTCTCATTACTGTGTTGAATTGCTCATAGGTAAAACTGTATATATTTTTCGTTCTGCCTACTGAAGAGGCAATAAAGCACATATATGCACATACAGACAATGAAAAATTAATTACATGGGAATAATTCCATATTTTACAACCTTAACTTATCACTTTGGTACAGCTGACGGTAAAAATTCTTCATTTTGAAATAAGCATCTGCACATACACAAATATATTAGTCTATATATTTGCACCATTGAACTAAAGTGCCATAAAGGAAGATTTCCATCATCCACCTCATGAAATTAATGTTTCTTTGACCATATAAATGATTTTATTTCAAGAGGTGGTTTTTGAAAGCAAGTATCTATAACAGTCATAAGCCATGTATGTCTGAATTTGTCTACAAGTTCTACTATGAACATTATAAATGCTGAATGATAAAAAAATCAGATGGCTGTCAAAATAACTCTGCTCACTGTGCAGAAAAAGGGAAGCAGAAAATAGTCAGTTATATCTGTACCACATTGCTGAAAAGCAGCATGTGAGCTAACACTGGCCCACAGCAGCCCTAGTACCATGTCCTCATCTGAAAGATGGAGAACAAAACCAGTCTGATAAATTCACAAGAAAGGGGCATCTATTCACCAGTGAAAGGAGATACAGATACTGCTGTGTGTCCTTTGAAATTGTTTATAGGATGATGTTAACGAACAAGAAACCTTCACATTCCCAGGCGTCAGTTAATACACCTTCCCTCTCTGAACTAATGAATTAAATCATTTGGAATTCAGAATGTGATTCTACCCAAAATAAGATTATGATGTCATGAAAGGAACAAATTGCCTTGTGCACATGCACGTGGTAGGAGTCTTATTCCTTCTGCTATGGAATAGTCTTTAAAGAACAGACTGTCCTACCCCTTCCTAGCCTACACCTGGAGTGAAGAAACAGACCCCTTCCATTCATATGGTGCAATCAGGGAATGGCCCTTTACTGGCCATTGATTCTAATGGGACTTCTCGCTGTCCACATCACAGTGTGACTTCACTGCATCAACTGAGGCGTTCGTCAGACATGGAGAGCTTTGAGCTAGTGAAAACGCCCTGCCCTGGTACCTGAGAGAGCTGAATGGGGGTTCATATATGGACAGTGTCACCGTGGGTCTCTATCAGGGCTGGAAGCTAGTGAGATGGAGGGGAGGGAGAAGGGCTGTCTGCCCAGCTCCAGCACTGCATCCTGCAATGCTAGTCACTGATCTGCAAAACCCCATGGACTTCACATTTAAGCAGGCATGGCATTATTCCAGCATATATAGCTATAACTTGGTTCAGTTAACTATTAAGCATAAATCTTGCAAACAGCTAAGCAAGAAATACTTAGTGTCAGAGACACTAAATACATTATTTTAATTGCAACCTTTTGAACTCTCCAAAAATGTCAGGTATTGGTCTTGCAAATGTTACAGCAAGCAGTTTGGTTTGCAGCATGAAGAAACAGTTTAGATATTTTACATGAACAGGTCTTTTTTAAAAAAGGGCTTACTTTTCACATAGTTTCAATCTTTTAAAATTAAAGATGCCTGCAAAAATAAAATAAAAAAAAATAACCCAAAACCTTGAAGCTTCCAACAGATTTCTCTCCTTTGCTCACTCCACATTTAAAAACAGTTTATTTCAGTCCACAGAGTCCACATTTCACTCTGTCAGTAAAAGAAAACAGTTCCTTGCAGTACCCCCCCAAAGATGTCTTCCACTGCTGGTTGTAATCCATAATCAAAATGAATGACAGATCACACAGCAGGATTTTTGTTTGCAGATCTCTGAAATCAGTGAACACCTCTCATCTGTATCACTTTGTCCCTGGACCTATTTGCTTGTTACAAACAGGCCTGAACACCCTGATTTAACAGATTGCTGAGCTCTCCTGTTCACTTCTCTGTTCATTAATCTTCATAAAATAATATGGCAATGAGAATTGCTGGAGTTCTCCCTGTACTACCTGCTGCACTCTGGACTCTAGTGAGTAAATGGAGAGTATCTAATATGTGGAGGGAAAAGTTTAAGTTTGTATTCTTTTATGCATTGGAATGTCTACAGCCTCTGTCCCTATGGAAATGTAAAGCTTTGTATAGACTGATTTGCTATGCAGTGCACATTCAGCAGGACCGGCTGAAGGCATGTTGCAGAGGAGTTAAACAATGAAGTAAGTTACAGGTAGTACAGCGCTTTGTGGAATGTATAAATCAGCCTGTGCCACATGATGAAATTCTGTTTTTTCTAGGCAATAGTTGCATTAAACATATTTCCAAAGGGATTCTCAAAAATTGTTATTTTTAGGCTAATGGAAAGAGTATTCCATTCAGTCTTTTGATGCAGCAAAGGCATCTGCAGTCTGCAAAACTTGATCCTGAACACAGATATGTCACATTTGACATGCACTGAGAGTTTCACCCATAGCTGGAAGCCCAGAAGGAATCAGATCACCTGACTTCATGTCCTACATCTCAGAGTGGCAGAACTGCCAGTGCAAGCCCCAGAAGGATGCCATCGGAAGGGAACCACAGGATCAGCATATGCTCTCAGCAGGCTGCCAAAGGCAGGACTTGCACTCTGCATTTGAAGCACAAGCTTGGTTGGCCTCAGCATGTCACCTTGAGCTTTGCTCATCACATCACAGGATGCTTGAGGTGGGAAGGTACCTCTGAAGATGATCTCGTCCAACCTCCTGCTCAAAGCAGGGTTACCCACAGCAAGTTGTTCAGGGCCATATCCTGTTGGGTTTTGAATATCTCCAAGAATGGAGACTCTACAACTTCTCTGGGCAACCTGTGCCAGTGCTCAGTCACCCCCACAGCAAAAACATCTTTTCTTATACCTAAACGGAATTCCCTGTGTTTCAGTTTGTGCCCATTGCCTTGTTCTGTCACTGAGAATCATTGAGAAGAGCCTGGCTTGCTTTTCTTTAGTCTCTCCCTTCAATTATTTATACACACTGATAAGACTCCTCTGAGCCTTCTCTTCTCCAGGCTGAACATTCCCATCTCTCTCAGCCTCTCCTTGTAGGACGGGTGCTCCAGTCCCTTTATCATACTCATGGTCTTTCCAGTATGTCCATGTCTCTCTTGTACTGGGGAGCCCAGAATGGGACACAGTACTCCAGGTGTGGCCTCACCACTGCCGAGCAGAGGGGGAAGGATCATCTCCCTCAACCTGCTGATAAAGCTCTGCCTAATGCAGCCCAGGAGGCTGCTGGCCTGCTTTGCCACAGGGGCACACTGCTGGTGCATGGTCATCTTGGTGTCCACCAGGACCTGCCCTGGGTGGGTCCTTTTCTGCAAAGCTGCTTTCCAGCCAGTCGGCCCTAACCTGTACTGGCACATGGGGTTATTCCTCCCCATGTGCAGGACTTTACATTTCACCTGGCTGAGTGTCATGAGGTTCCTGTCAGCCCATCTCTCCAGGCTGTTGAGCTCCTTCCCAATGGCAGGACAACCCACCTCGGGTATCAACCACTCCTCCCAGTTTTGTATCGTCTCATTTTGAACATCACTTTGAAACCTCACTAGCCCCAAAGTAGGAAGCAGAGATGTCTATCTATCTGATGTATTTTGCATCTTTAAAGTGGGCAAGGCCAATTTAAACAGCATGTGGCAGCAATTTCATGAACCTGAAGTACTCAGATTATGCTAGTAAAATGTGACAAACACTAGAGATGTAGGGAATGTTCTAACAATAGGTCAGTGTTAAAACTGACGTGTCTTTTGTCCTAGTTTAGAGAGAGCAGTCTTCATAGACTAAGTCAGATACAGATTGTTTCACATGGGAAATATTGCTCTGGGACATAAATAATATTGCCTCTCCATATTGACAGGAGGTAACAAGAGACTTGAGAAAGCACCAACCAGCAGTGCCTAGTTCAAGAGAAATTACATATTGAACTATATTGGACATGTCCTAGATGGTAGGGAGATAAAGACAACTTGCATGATATCCATCAGACCACTCACACACCCCCACATGTAAATGGCTGTTACCTAGCTTCCCTTTTAGTTAGAAATATGACCTCAAATTAATTTCATTCTAAAAAGGCACATAAAGTGGCTGAACCATGCTCCAAAGCTACCTCTTTCTCTGTGCTGTCTGTAAAGGGAGGCCAGAGCAGCTAGCTCAGGTGGAGACTTACACTGGAAAAAACTAAGACTGGACAGAATAGAAAGGCTGAGACTTCTCCAAGAACTGTTAAACACACAATGGCTCTGGTGCAGCATGACTGACACCTTGTTAAGACAGCAATTTAGATAACGGCATTATCATTTTAAAATACACTTTCTATGAAATTTCTTTGCTAATGAATGGCACTTTGCTTTGGGACAGATGACAGACCACCTGCTGCCCCTCAAAAACCAGAGATGAAGGTAATGAATTGAACTCAGACATGCTGAGGTGATGCCACAGGACTACAACCTACAGTCCTTAGACATGGGGAAAAAAGAACACGGATTTCGAGTTGAGTCTGACGGTGACTCAGAGGCTCATATCTAAATGTGAAGAGCAAAAGGAGAGAAAAGAAGGAAAAGATACGGTACTTGAAAGTAAGCTGGAGAAGGATTGTGCATCTGCAAGTGCTATTGCATACCCCCCAGTTGAGTGTCATACCGGAGAAAGAATTTTTCATCCCTTATGGAAACACTGAAAAGGGATGTTTCAGTGCTTTTAAAACAATATATATATAAAAAAGCAACAAATGCAAACAAAACTGCCCCTTTCCTGAACAAGGAAGAAAACCAAGTTTTGATTTTTACAGCTTTACTGTAAACTGCTTTGATATGAAATCCCTGATCAATAATAACATCATAGGAAACAGGATCTTTCCTACTGGTGCTCACTGTGAAAGACGTTATAAACTGATTCAGCTTGCTTTTGTCAATATATACCTTACATCTGCACCCAGGCTGAAATTTAGACATCCCGTGGTTTTAACTTTTCATGATACACAAAGCTGGGATTCTCCTGTTTGTTTAGGGCAGAGCTTAGGCCAATGATACAGAGACATTTTGCATTTCAAAGCCTTCTGTAAAGTTTTTTTTTGTTGCCTTTTAAATAGATCACAAGAAGCAAATAATTATCATATTTCTGACTATTTTTCCTCCCAACACTTCTTCCCTCTCAAGCCCACATTTACTCTGCACCTTCTTCAGGGTATACCTCAATTGTTTGAACAAATTTAATTAGCAAATGTCAATAAGTATACATGTGCTCACTGCAACAGTGTCTAATCATTGTGATTTCCTTGGAGCATTAATGTGCTTGGGATGAGAAGAACAAAAGTTTTATGTTCTTAAATGTGAGGATTTGGAAAATGGATCAATTAAAAATGGATAAATTCAAGGAAACATGAAAATCTTGTTTCTAGGAAAACTGAAGTTTTATGAAATGCCTCTGTTTCAGCCTTTACACACTTCTATTGACAAGATCTTGTGTACTTCTAAACTCAAATTAGCAGAGCACTTAACTTCCATAGCTGTGCTGAGAACAGACCAACAACAAGCATTTTTGGAAGGATCTGGATGTGGAAGTAGTTGTTGTCTTCCCTCCTTTCTCCCTTGCCCTATGAAGAAATTCGGGGAGTAGAAATTCATTACACAGAGCAAAAGAATAGAGAAGGCAGAAGATTTAGAAAGGACTCCTAAAAGAAGAAAGGAAAAGCAGAGACACACAAAGCTTTGAGCAGAAGAAGGAAGAAACCGTATGGTTTTGTAGCTAAATGGTAGATTGGAGGGGCAGAACTAAGCTGAATGGACTTGGGGGTTCAAGAGGACAAACTAAGAGGTGCACAAAAAAAAAGAGGATCCAACACAAACTGCCAAAATATGCCTGAGGAAGGAAGGAGAGGAAGTCAATGAAATGTGTGGAAGGCTTCTTTCTCTAGATCCAGACTCTCCAGCACCTCTATCTGTTTGAGTAGAAAAGAGAGGTGGTTGCAGAGTCCTGCGGAAGCAATGACAAGTGTATTACATGGGTATTTGCATGAACACTTGTAGCATGTTCTGGAGGAATTAATTTGCAACCCAGATTAACACAGAGCGCAACACAACTAGTTCTTAATGCCACCTTTTATGAACAGATGCTGATAGAGGATTTCTGCCGCAAAAAAGAAGGTCTTAGCATCCCAAACGAGGGAAACAGTTGAGGCACTATGTTGGGGTAGTTAAAGCTCTTTCTTTTCACCCACGCAGCGCCCATCAGAGTCTTGGAGTCAATGGAGAGGGTTAATGGGCTGCCAGACAGGTCCGTCTCTGGAGATGGACCAAAGAAAGCAGAGCCCTGGATGGGTGAATTGTGTGTTTGTGATGCTCCAGTAACAAAACACCAGCAAGTGCCTTGGCTGCAGAGCAGGGCTTGGGAATTCAATGTTCTGATTTTGGAGAGGAAAAAAGCAAAGGCTGAGGGTGTGAATGAAAGCTTCATTTCAACCAAAGCTCTTTGATATCAAATATCACAGACCAGAGGGGGGAAGAGAGAGAGAGAAAAGAAAATGGGAGGGAGGGCAGAAGAAAGCAGGGGAACAGGTGGAGTCTTGATGTGAATTCTACAGCTGAAAAGCATCTTTAAAGAATCTCTCTGATCTGCCATTTATTAGAGAGCACGTGGCAGGACGACAGAGTCTGCTCCTGCTGTTTTAACCTACACCCACTGCCCGGGGAATGCACCTCATGTCAAAGGTTACCCGTAAATGCTAAATTCCCCTTTGAGAGAGGCCAGTGGGTTTCAAGAGAATATCGGCAGCACAGACCCAGTCCAGACCCTCTCAGAGGGACTGTGATCCTCCTCCCACGGGATCTGACGCACAGTCTCTTGTACCATGGCCCGTCTATTTCATCCTCGCTGCTTCACAAGAAGATATCACAGCAGCAGCACAGCCCTTCATTGAGCTGATGAACCTTAGATACATTTTGTCCATTGCACAGATCAAAAAAATATTTTCTCTAGAAAAAATAGACTGATTTGGCACTAAAACTGCAGTACACTACCCTTCAGACAACAGCCTGAAACTGCATCCCATTTATCCCTTTATCCCTGTCCTGGCTTTATCACAGTTAACATGGTCAAAAGTGGCTGCGTGTTGTCCTGTGTTTTTCAGCCAAAAAAACATGAAAAAACCCCAAATTTCTCATCTTTACTGAAGGATATGGACATGAGACAAAAATCTGGTCATTTTATGTACAGAAAGATAAAAACAAAATCAGGACTCTCCCAAGAAATGATATTACTAATGCTATTAATCTTTCCCATAGGTCAGAATCAAGACTGGATTGTGGATTCATTTCATTTTCATGTTTACTACTGGTATCCTAGGCAAGCTTGTACACTCTCAGTATGGAAAAATAGGTAAGTAAAGGAGAGTAAAACACTTACAAAAAGGTTTCAAAAGTATAGTATGAGAGGCTGGCAGAAAACTTCGCTGTTTTCCAAAAGGAAAATTGGATTTTCATATATTTTTTTCATAAAAATTACTCATTTGCCTGTTTGAATATTGATACTTTTGGTATTTCCTGCAATCGCCATTCCTGATAAACAAAAGTGGATTCTTCTTCTCTAATGAAACCCAAGAGTTTTTGCTGTGGTTGACAGAGGACTCTTTCAGGTGCTAAGTTCTTGGTGAGAAATCAGCTCTAAATTTTATAACTAACAAGGTCAGAACTCTTGTCAGGTGCATATAAAGAAAGTTTCATAAGATTCGAAGTAGTTATGCTACTGTATGGTAGCTGAGGACATGAATTAAATTCTTGAATGGGAAAAAAATTACACTTTGAAATTACAGCAAGATATACTTGAGCTGTCTATAAATTAAGACACCTTCTCATGACTCACAAATAGAACAAATCTTTTAACGAGTGTTAAAAATTAATAGGGAGAGGGGAGAAGGAGATCAAAGCTAAGGTAGATGTTTCAGCAAACTGTCAAAGCATCGACAGAAGAAATCGTTCAGCTTTAGTTCATAAGAAGAGACCAGAAAAGCATTTCCCCTTTGGTGGAATGAGATGGGTTTAAATCGAATAGAAGAGAATTTGAAATGAAATGTCTATAAGGAAAGAAGTCTCTTAATTCTTCTCCTACTGGGGAAAACTTGCTTGATCTGAAATCAAAAGTTGTGAACTGATCATTCACTTTCTCACCCAAAACGTATCCAATTGCCTTCACCACTGAAGAAAGAGGACATGTGAAATCCTTTAGACCAAGATGCACACACTTACATGAAGAACATGCACTTACAGCTGCAGAATTATCCCACCAGGATCAAATGATTTTGGAAAGAAGTTATTCTGCTGCAGGTCCCACCTTCCAGGCTCCTCAAGGTAGTTTTTCACCATGTTTATTCCAGAATAAACTTTCTGCCACAGACTGGTCGTGTACTCATTGTTACTCATCTTGATTTATTCGACTCCTGACACTGTTGGGTGATGGGCGCCATGAGCCATCTGCTAACACCCTATCACTGCTGCTGGATAAAGTTCCCTTCTTGACACCTTCAAAGAAAAGGATCCTCAGAGAGTGGGTCAGGTCAGTAAGTCTTGGAGATAAGGACTGACCATGACCATGAAGCACTTTGAACAGCATAACTCAAACTTCAGATATACAGTGAGGAAGAGAGAGGAATTCTTCATCCCTTCAAAGTTAACCTCCAGCAACTCTCAGAAATCTAAGGATGTGCAAAAAACATCTTGTTGATGTTGCAGCTACATGTCACATAGCACCAGACACAAACCAAAACCTTTGTGACAACTGTGGAGACTTCAGAGATTGTAGCTGGGTCATATGGGGATTAACACAGGGTTCAAACACTTTTGCAGTCCTACAGAAGTCCAGGTGTTAGGTATCGGTCTAAGGTAGCCGTCTGGGCTCACACTATAGTTGGAGAGAAGCAGATATCCCCAGTGGAGGTTTGTCCTATTTTTAGACAAATGTCTAAAACAGGGAACCAGTCTCCCTCTCTTGCTCTCCCCTCTGATAGGCAGAGTCCTTCATCAAACTGAAGTCGGAGTCTTAACTACTGAGAGCCTGACACTGGAAGAGAGGAATCCCACCCCACACAAATTGCTTGCCCAAGGTCACATAAGCAGCTCATTGCAAAGACGGTTCCTAAATCGAGTTTAGCTCAAGCGCTTCTTTGTCACCGTTCCCTGGCAACAAGATAGGACACAGCTTCAGAGCTCGCATTTAGCCTTGCAGCCTTTGCATGGACGGCTAGCAGAGAGACCCACGCAGCCTGTGGCAAGCCTTACAGTATGCAGACAAGATAAGGGCAGGTCACGTAACATATCTATAATTGCTTTGGGGGCAGGGGGGGAGAAAAAGAAAAAAGTTGGTTCATCTAAAACTTTCACAGCTCTCAGTACAGCAAGTAGATTTTATTTTAGGTCCATCCTGCCAACAAGTATCATTTTGGTTTGTATGAACAGAACGAATACAATTAAGCTTCCAAAAAGCCAGTATTTGGCAAAAATAACCATGGCCTTATTTAGGAGCGTATAGTATTTTTAAAGAAATGTTTTATTTTCTGTCTTCCAGTCAAAGGGCGCATTTTTTTTCTGCCAAAGTTATTGACTTTTCTCTATTTTGAGACCACTGGAGAAAAGAAAATGACAGGGAGCTAAGAGTTGTCCAACATCTTTCAAGATGTGCTGAAAAGGTAAGAGTTACTTTTTCTCTCCCAGCAAGTACCAGTAATACACTGTACCGCCTGTGTCTGTTGGACAGTTTGACACTGTCTAGCTCCACTGAACCACTGCTGATTTACACCAGCACTAGAAAGGGGAGGGGGAGAAAGAAGTCAGACATCGTAAATCTTTTCACTGAGTGACATTTTGAAGGTCTCGTACATCACTTTGAAGCTAAGGTCTAGACTCACAATACAGATGACCTGAAGAATGGCTTATATGCCCCAAAGCTTCTTCTCTTTTCCTCAGATATCATTTGCTTTAATAGAAGATACTAACTCTTCCTGCAAAGCCTGTCTCAATGGACTCGCAAAGACATTTAAAAGCCAAAGTCCCATTGACTGTAAGGCTAACACCTCCAGGATATTTACTTAATACAACCCACTAATATTAAAGGGACAACACTTTCATGAGCTATACAGCAATTTAATAGCCTGATTTTCTTTGAGTGTCAAGGGAATAAGGTTTCTAAATCATTTGTGAAAGCATCAGCCTTTTTAGTTCATTATTTATACTGCAGAAAAGAAGCAAGAGTTGGCAGTCCATGATCTGGCCATGAAAAGACACAGCTGTGAGCATTAGAAGAGATGTTCGTCATCATGCCCTCAGTGGCTCTGCCAGGGTATCTGAACAAGGGACAAGATGAAGCTGTGTTTTACTCAATGCAGTGTATCCCCATTTCCCATTGTGTTGGAGGCAGAGTAATAAAACAGGTGCAATTCCAGCCTGCCTTAGCACATGCATTTTTCATACAACAATATCAGATTCTTTGCCTATTTGCCATACACACCTTTCCCGCAGCTTAACAGTTCATACAGATCAGAAAATGAAGGCAACACCTCAGCAAAGTGGCTTCTCCAGATCTTCATTTCCCAGCTTTGATTCAACATGTGTGAGACCCTTGGGTAAGTCTCACCTGGCTGCAGTAAGGATGCTGAGCATCATCCCTTTCAGCAGCACTGTGTAAGACCTCAGTTTTTAATATGCTTTTGGGCAGAATTCAGTCTTCTTTAGGCTGAGACTTTGGCAACCAGACAGGTCATATGGACACCATTATGGAAAGACAGAAAGGCGCAGGACCTCTTTCAACAGACCACAAGGACTACTATATTAAGCAGTGCTGTAACAATGTGTAGTTTTAATGAGTTAATGGTGGAGAAAGAGCTTCCAGTCTGGTAATCTTATCAATGATAGGATCTATGTCACCTAAGATTACATGTCCACAGTGTAGGTCTGAGCATCTGAGCAAATTGTCTGACTCCCATCATAGCATTTGAAGTCTAGTCAACAGAGCTTAGGGTGCAACTCATCTAGCCAAACCTAGGCTGCACTGACAAGAGTCTGTATTTGAATAGCTCTATTTCTATTATAAAGGGATCCTAGGCTCACTTAGATTTATATCCTATAGGCACTGCAATATTTCAGATTAATCCCGACTAAGTGTTCCAAACAACTAAAGTCTGATTTATTGTGTACAGAAAAGGATTAAACTTATCCAGCTTGAATGACCCATTATAAGATCAAGGTGAGGAAAGTGTTAAGTCCTCAACCACAATAGACCTCAACGACAGAAACACATATGGCTTTAAACCTAGAAAAATTCACCAGCAGACAAGCACCAGCATGATCAGCAGACAGCATGCCAATATATCCCCACACAAGCACTGAAACCTGTGAGGTTAAAATGAGACTGGAAGTATCCATTACCCCTAACTCAGATACGAGGCTGACACACTATACTTGACCAGATGTCACATTCAAGCTCAGAAGCTTTATCTAACGGTGATGATAAAATTACTGATCTGCTGGTGACAACTCTACTGGTTCTTAAAACTGCATTAGCAATTAGCCTACTGAAATATTAAAGACAATAGTTACAGCTCCAACACAACATACCATTATATGGTGATTCAGAGACTGAAAGCATAACTAATTACAGACTGAATTTTGCAGCAAATACATTGGTAGGGCTTGAGACAATATTAAAGGCATGTGTGGGCAGTTACAAAATACTTCCAGAAACCTGAACAAAGACTTTTGCAGAGGATTATAAAACTAAGTCTTTGAAGAGCAGAAGTAGCATGTTAGCCATCTCCTTTCCCCAGACCATATTACTACACTGTCACTTACTTAGCAATGGATTAAAGTGCTTTGTGCTGGAATCCTATTAGTGGCTAACACCAACGCAATACAAATTCTGTGTCTTGGAGGTGCAATGTTGCGGCTACGTCCTACTTGTAGCGTTGGTAGAGATGGCAGGAAAAAATGAATTAAAAAGTACAATGAAGTTGGAACATCTCAGCACAATTTTTAAAGCATGTGTCTGGTGCTACCATTTTCCTGCCACATATTTTCTTGTTACTAATAGTCTCTGTTTTCAAAGCTAATAAACACGCACATACAAAAATGTTAGTAATGCCAGGAAAGAGAGCAGTGAGGGTCACTTGTACTTGTTCACAAAGGCTGGGTTGTGTTGTTGGGTACAATCTCTTTCCATCCTCCCCAAGGAAGGATTAGCATTCAGCTGCCCTGCTCCAGTGGGGGACTAAGCCTTAGAAACATCACTTTATCCACTGTTTTTTCCCTTAGGTGTAAACTGCATCCTTTGTCCCCACAGTCCATAATTTCCCCATTCTGCTCACTCCTATATATAGTAGAATGAGAAAATATCAGCAAAGCTGTCTTTTTATTCCCTAAGTCTAACCTGTGGCAGATCTGCCCTATGCAGTTGCAGAGAAGCAGGATGCAATCTTGCCCTGAGTTATTATAGGGATTCAGAGATGTGCATCAACATTGATCTGGCAGAACGGCTTTAGTATCTTGTGCTGGTCCCCAGGATGCAGACCTGAGCCTCAGCCCAAACTGAAAGGAAAGGCTGACACAGAAATGCACCTGCAGAACCATCAGTGCCTAGGCAGATGCAAATTAGAGTCAGCAAACTCACACCTCAGAAGATGTCCTCACAGCCTATGGTTTTATGGTTAAGAGCAAGCCTGAGGTTTCTTGACTCCCCTTTCACCACACAATAACCCTCTGAACACAGCCCAGGTGCCCACACACAGGAGTGTAGGTCCATTTGAGCTGACCTTTGGGATTTTGTCCTGCCACCAGGGCTACTCCAGAAGTCTTGAGGTGTCCTTCTGGTCCTGAGCCACATCCACGAGACACAAGTGGATGGATACCTTGGATATCTTAAGGCATCTCAAGTGGAGCTGGATGCCTATGACTAGGTCACCGAATCTCACCCACTGCACATTAGTCAATACCATCAGAGGGGATTCAGTTCTTCCTAAAGCAGATGCCTCCTGTTTGGACCATCTCTCAGCTCCACTGTGTAGATATCCACTAATGGTAGTAACATGAAGTTGTACTGCATATATAGGTATCCTAACAGAGTGTCTGAATCTACAAACTGCATCTTAGGGGACACGGATCCCAGCCTCAGTGACTTAAAATGATCTCTGACAACTGATTTTTCAGTTTTCTTTAGATTTTAGTATTCTGCAGATACAGATTTTTTAAGGTTGGCCTAACATGCAGTCATTTATTTTTCCCCAGTTGTTTACACTCTCTTTAAACAACATTAAATTCAGTGCAAACCAGAGGAGCGTCCAGGTGGCCCAAGAAGTTTTTGCATACAGAACCAAAGTGTTTAAATCAATCCATGCTTTATAGTTGCTGCATCTCAAGTGCATCCTTAGTAGGCTGGCAGCTAACCTCACCATGCACATTGAGAGCCACGGGCATGTCAACTTACAAATCTGAACCAGGCCCTTCTGCCAAGGAGATCTCAGGAGGAACAGAAGGGTGAAGTCCTCAGTATCTCAGCATGTCAAGCCAATTGCTCCAAAATGGGGTAAACCTTTTATTCCACTACAGAAAAGCTGCAATTTGCCACAACAGCAGCAACTTTCCTATGGCACATGGAGCCTCTTGCTGACTCTCACTAGAATATGCATCTTACTGAGGGTGCCTGTGAATCTTGCCTCCTTTGGGAGTTTATATATGAGAATCTTGCTTAAAACCACTGAAAAAAAATGTTATTCTGCATTTCTTGTTTATATTTCTGGTATTATTACTCTGTTTCATATTTGTTAAGGTAGATTTAAAAAAAAAAAAAAAAGCTGCCAAGAATCAAGTCAATCCTGAAGGTATTTTCTATCAGCAGACACCCAGATTACTGTTTAATTTTAGCCAGAAAATAGTTTATACAGTACCTTTCTCAGTAGCTTTGTCTAAGAGTCAAAGCAGACAATCTTTTATAACTTGGCCGTCTGCCATGACAACTTTCCTGGTCCAGTTTCTGTTTATTAATATTTATTGTTGCAGTTTTTTAGCCTCTTCACAGCAAAATATAGTGTTATAAAGAGATTGAAAGTGTCATAAGAGACAAAGGCAACATTATGAAGAGCAAAATGGCTTTAAATTTCCAAGCAAAATTCTATATGGTACATAGCAAAAAACTGATGCAGTTGCATTTCTCAAGTAATAGCATCAGTCCCAAGTGTCATCATTTTATTTCAGCTGTAGAATATTGTTTGTAGAGACTCTAAAGAATCACCTCTGGGGATAAACCTTTCTTCTGTTTTTCTGATAATATAAACTTCAAATAGGTTGGCAAACAAGACCTAGCTGAATCATCAAGATTTGCTGATCAGTCTTCTTATTAGGCTTCGAGATCAGGTATTTTTCCCTAGTTTTTAAAATTCACATTTTAAAATTTAAAATATTTATCTCAATGAATTTTCTTCTCTTCCTAATTATTCATTGGGCCATCACCTTTGTATGCATGTACCTATACACCAGGCTAGCCAGGTTCCTTGTAAACCAGAGACATGCTGAAGGCTGAGGACATATTTTGGACAGATAACGTCTTTATGACCAGTAAATACTGGAATTACCAGTTAAAACTCTATTGCCTAAATTATTCATAAGGTCAAACTGCATTGCTATACTGATGTTGAGCCTTGTACGCCAGGAATAAATGTTAGAACCGAGATAGTGCTACAAGTGATGCAGTTTGCTGCTTTTATAGGATAATACCTCTACAAAAGTATGTCAGGAAGAGGCCAGGGAATGCACCTAGAAATCACCAAGGATGGAGTCATCTCCTTTAGCTTTAACTCAGTCCCTTACATTCCCTTTATGGTAAATGAAAGGAAAATGAATACTTCCAAGTCACAATCTGTCCAGTTTCAGACATCTACTTTCTCCAAAACAGGTCGGTGCCTTACACATATCCATTTTCCTTCTTTGGCTTTCACGGGAAAGCAGATGATCAGATCAGCTGCATTCAACCCTGTGTACAATTTCCCTACACATGTCAAGTGATGTTCACAGCCCAAACTCTGAACCAGCCAGGCAATTTCATTCACAGTTGTAGACCAGCTGGGGCACTGAAGATTAGATTTTTCCAAAGAATTAGGCTCCTACTTAAGCACACAGCAAAAAGGAATTTATTTATATGTTTCTTTTAAACAGTACTCAGCACCTTCACACTGAGCAGAAAAACAAACAGAAAATGGCTGCTGCAAGATTTGATGTAAGCCTGTTTGAAAATGCAATTCAACAGAAAAAAATTCACTTTTTTTCTGTAACAGGCTACGAGGACCTTTTTCTATGTTAGGGGCTTGGCATCTTGTCTTTCACCCCAAACTATCTCTGGTTGCAAGGATGGGTAGCAAAAGTAGTTCATACCATAAGTTTACAGGTGGACAACTTGCTCTGGGTATGAGTATTTTAGGAGGTGTACAACGATTGTGCTGATCTTGTCACATAAATAAATAATAAAGATCTGTGACAACTATGTAGTAAAATTCAGGACAGAAGTTCATGACTAAATGTACGTGTTTATTGTTTACTCTAAGTTATAATTCTGTTTAAAATTTAAAGACTAGCTCATTAGCTGGTAAATCATATTTTATTTCCACCTAATTTATGAGTCCTGAGGTGTTTGGACAGGGCTTAACATGAGCAAAAAAAGAGCTATACGCAACATCCTTTCATTTGCTTTTGGTGTGGTACATGAAATAGTCTCTTTATTTTAGAAAGCTTTTTCTTTGCCAGTCAACATCATTAGCAATCAAAGAAACAGCTATGAGCATTGAATGCAAATGTTTGAACTTCTATAATTTGCATGTCATTAGTAAGCAGGCTGGCAGAGTTCAGTCATAAAGTTTACTTTGAAAGTTCCCATTGCTGTTACAGCTTGAGTCATGGTAGCAACGGTGAGATTCTCGATTTCAACTAATGAATAGTCTAGCATGGTGAACGGCAGCCTGGAGCTGGCCCATTGCAGCATGAACCCCTGCTCACACAAGTGTCCCTTGGTGAGGAGGCAGAGTTTCATAGAATAGAATCATAGAGTGGTTTGGGATGGAAGGGACCTTTAAAGGCCATCTAGTCCATTCCTCCTGCAATAGGCATGGACATCTACAACCAGATCAGGTTGCTCAGAGCCCCATCCAGCCTGGCCTTGAATGTTTCCAAGGATGGGGCATCTACCACCTCTCTGGGCAACCCGTTCCAGTGTTTCACTACCCTCGTTGTAAAAAATTTCTTCCTTATATCTAGTCTGAATCTAGTTTGAATCCACTCCAGCAATATCTCCCTTTTTCGCTATATGTTCGTCTTTGTGCATAGGTCAGCTACCCATTTAATTTCTCCTCTCTCTCATTATTGGATTAGTGGACTGCCAAAATACCTAGTGCACTGGAGATGCGCAAAGCCGTCCTGCAAAAAGGACTTTGAGCCCGTTTACAAAACCATAAGATACCAAGAGGTGAAGGAGACTGCCCAAGGGCATGCAGAAAATGTATGCCAGTGCTTGGAAACAGATCCTCAAAATTCAAGTCTAGTATCCGGAGGCTTAGAAACCAAGGAGTAAGAACAGGCAGCTGACACTGAATTATTGGTAGATTGCCTTGGGGAAACAAAAGTAAAATACCTTGTACAATAGAGACAGAGCCAGAGAGGCAAAACCATCAAACATCAAGTTAAACAAAACTAGTTGCCTTGACTAGTCAGGTTTTCCCTATTTTCTACCTCTAAACTTCATGATCTGGATAGTTATTTTCATCACCTCAGTGAGTCGCAACAATCAGCAAAGTGACATGAACCAAACCGACAACTGGGGAAAATAACTCTGACCCCTTTGATTAAAAATAATCAATAATGCAGCGTGAAAGGCTTCAGCAGGTAGGAAGGGCTGATGACTCAGGGGACACAATGGAAAAGGCCAAGTGAGCGAAACACAGAGCAGCCTTCCCCTCCTCTCCCGCGGCTGCCGGCGGGCGGAGCGGGGACACGGCTGCGGCTCTCAGGCAAGCGCAATAACTCTGCCGAATATTGCAATCTATAGTTCACTGACCCCAAATGGTTACTGCACTCCTCTCATGCGTTCAGTAATTTTCTGTCCTGATTCAGCAGGATTCAAGCGGGCAACCCAAAAGAAACGAAACTCTTTAGCCCTGCCTAGAAAAATGAATAAAAAGGTGAAATCACAGCCCCCTGCTTCCCCTCATAATTTTTTAATGTCGTGTTGGAGAGTTGGTTTTAAAACCTCTTTCAGATCTAGCTACAAGAGTAGCCACCTCAGTGATTCACTGTGAAATAGCCTCATCGTTAGAGAGGCAGGTTGAGACAACATCCAAAAAAACCTGCCAGTGGACAACTTCCGCGCACACTTATGCCCCAGCTCAGAAAGGTGTCCAGGGACAGGCTGAGCCTGATCACTCTGGTGCTCCCACACCTTGCAGAAGCCCTAAAATCCCTGCTGTGGTCAAGCAATTATTATGACATCAAGAAAAAGACATTTCTTCAAGGAGAATAAACTCACAAAAGAACTAAGAGCTCCAGGAATTTGCACAGGCAGAATTTTGCTGGTGAAGCAGGCAAAGTTGAAATTGTATTGGTTTTCCTTTATTTTCATTTCAGGAGAAAGAGTGGGTGGGTATTTTGAGGGACTGCCCCCAAGGAATCCCCAAACCTTTTTTTTGTTTTTTGTTTGTTTGTTTGTTTTTTCATTTAAAATTGCCCATATTGCTTAAAAACAAGACAATGTGATCAAATATGAGTTCTGAAGACATGCCTGCCCCCAGACATGGAAGTATCATGTCCCCTCTCAAGAGGGACTTGGGAAGCTGTGACAACCCATCCTCATGCAAGAGGCTCTGAATATTGCTATGATGTTTGGACCCATGCCCATGTTTGAGCCCTGCTATTCAGATCACTTTAGGCACACAGATCACCTTTCCTGGCCATTGCTCAGGCATTGGTGGCTCTTTGGTCCCCATAACCCTCCCTTGCCATCGTGGAGCAGGACAGCAGAGAAGAGCCAGGATTCCTGGTGGAGCTCAGACTTGGGCAGTCCATTGTGTAAGCTACACCGAAATGCTAGAAACTCCTCAGTGCCTGGATGCAGGGGACTACTCAGCTGCTACTTTGTCCTCTAGGCTTGCTGGTCTTCCCATCTGTTCCAGTATGATCCCATAGATACCAGTCAGCTGGCAGGCTACGAACACCACCATCCTCAAGCCAGCCCCCTAGCTTAGCCCGAGGCCAGAAAGTGACAGCGAACAGACTCTTAATTGTTCAAATATTCACTGCATGAAGCAAATTTTTACATGAATATTTCATACAGGCAATTTTTAAGTAAATTGCTACTCTCCACTGAATCTGCCACCTGTGTTGGCCACTAGAAATTATGAAAATAACACTGGTCTTCCCAACACAAGGTGGGTGGCTTATTTGCAGTTTAATATTATCTCCTGTTTTTACTGCAGGCAGCAGCATTCTCTGTGGTTGACACTGCAATCCAGATGAGTTTTAATCCTGTTCAGCTACACAAACATGCACATGTTCCTCCAGTAGTCAGCAACAAGAGCAAAAAAGGCTCAACTTCTATAAGCATCAAACACAGCCCACATACTTGAGGTACATAAAAACGTTTGGCACAGTACAAAATTTATAGCAACCCTTTTAGTGCAAGATGCATCACAGCAAAATCTTGATTTGACTAAGTGTTTGATAGTCTCATGCAGCCATTGCTGCTAACAGGATTTATAAGTCACATTCCTTTAGCATGTGTAACTTTAAAGGGGACCATTCACTTCATATTTAAATCTTACTATTAATTTCCCTGGAGGAAAACCTGTAAAGGATGCAGTCATCCTTACCAGCCAAGGGAGACAAATGTCCAATTTACAATGATCTGAAAGATTTGGACTCCAGGATGAAAAGGAAATATTAATTTTTTCACCACGTTTGCAAAGTTTCTGTTGCAATAAAGCTCCTGCTGATGTATGACTGTGAGCTAGGGAATCAGTTTTAGATGATCCCAGCTGATTTTTGGGATGTGGGAAGAGAGATAGCAGTGAATTCCTAGCAGGAGGCTGACTCCTGTTTATAAGGGGAAAAGAAAGCAAATCCATCTACCACTGCCAGTGATATCCCATCCTGTGCTAAAAACTTCGGCACACATTCAAAACATGACATTTCTGTTTTCTTAGATGGCTGCATGAATAGAGCAATAGGGAATGAAAAGACCACCTTAGCCGTTAGAGTTGAAGCAGCTGAGGTTACTGTTCCTCAGCTGATACCTAGGAGTTAAATTTTATCTGCTGCAAAGCAAAGGAAAATCAATTCACCCACACTGTCAAGGAAGAGTACAAAGAGCAGAAGGGGAGCATCCACATGGCCAGCTACTGCATCTCAGCTGGGATGCAGGTACCACCTACACTGGCCTGATCCCCTGGATGGCAAAGATCGCCCCACAGGATGCCATGCCACATTCCCTGCAAGCTTAATTTTCAGCTGCAGTTACCTCAACTTCTTTCTTGTGCAGGCTTCTTTCCCCACAGCTAGAAGAGATTATTTTTAAGAAAGACAGAGACCTCCTAGGACAAGAGGGCCATCAATTTCTGCTTCCCAGCAAAGCCCTTCATGCTCCTAAGGGAAACCTCTGATGGGAAACATTCCCCCAAACTGGGAAACATAATATTAATGTGTAGCAGCAAAAATAAAATTTGTTTCAGCAGTGACCTCTATCTTGAGACACTTTGTGTTAGGTTTTAGATGAGAATATTGACAAAACCCAGCTTAACCCAAAGAGGGATTTAAAGATCTAATACTACCTCTCTTGTACGCACCAATTTAGGACTCAGTACAGCTCGTACTTGCTGCTTACCAGCAGGACACCTTCAGATAATTTGATTCTGGCAATAACATAACACTTTTTCCAATCACGGCAGACTCCCCCACCAGATGTTGTGCTCTGGAAGCCCTCGCTGTGGTTTCTCACGCTGTGGTGCCTTTGTAAAGGCTGCAGCTCATAGCTGCCACTTACAGCACTACATGATAAAAATTAAGACACTTTATGTGAAGCTTCAAATGCTTCTCTGAGGGGAAGCTGCCTTCTTATTTAGACTGGCAGAACCAGAATTGAATCTAATAAAGCTGTAGTGGAAGAGACATGGAGGAGAGAAAACTTGTTTCTTCCCACAAGGAGGTCCTTCCAGGCCTGGAGGAACGAGGGACTAGTCCCCTAGGATTGCTCACATATTTTTGGAGATCCAATGGGAATCACAAGCTGCAGTTTGTTAACACACAAAATAAACAGAGCAGTGCTGCAGAGGGCCAAAACAACTTTAAAGGCTTCTGACGAATGTATATTGTCACCTGCAGGTGATGTCTTCAGAGGAATGAGGTGTCACCAGAGCCGCTACTAGGCAGCTGCCATCTGAATGGCTAGTAGGTGCTATTAACCAGCCAAACATTCCCAAACATATTACTTTGTTTCCCATGGTGAGATTTTGGCCCTGAAGTAGGAAATCTCCATCACTGGCTCTCCTAAGCCTGTGGAGACACGAGCTCTCAGGAGGGGTCCGTGTCCAAGTGTCCTGGAGCACATTCCCCTCTCCTGCCAAGACCACAAGGAAAGGAATGAACCAGAAGGCAAATCTATCCACTGAACTTGTCCCTAAGTCTCCCAGTTTGGGAAGCTGTCGGCTGGGTGACAGGAGTCCTGTGGTCCATGTCCCTGCCCACTGAATGGGTTCTCCACTTTTCCTAGCATCTTTTTTATATAAACTGAATTGGACTGCAGGAGCTGTGACCAGAATCCTGCTGCATTCCCACTCCCACACAGGTACTGCAGCCTCTCGCTTCCACTTCTATGGTCTCTTAATACTATGTGCTACTGGAAGGAAAGCAGTTCCACATATTCAAGTAATTTTTAGGAACTGCAGAGGTAGTAAGTATCCAATGAAGATTAATTTTGACCCTTTTTATTTGAATAAAAGTTTAAATTTGTCATTGGAGTTTCATTTTTAAGCGTGTGAGTTAAACAGTGGTAGAAATCTCATTTTGTTGACACTTTGTGTTAACAGGAACTGAACACTTCAGACAGGCAGTGACTAATATCCAAGACAATTTTCTCTCTGACTGATTTATTTATCTGTAGGACAGTGCAATTAAGAGAACAAGCCACATTTCAGCCAAGGGGGTAGCAGCAAGACAGTGATGGTGCTGAGTTAGCAGATGTACGTCACAGGGAGGTGCTCAACCAGCTCCTCACAAGATCTGGGATCCCACCTTTATGCTGCCTCCATATCCGTGCAAGTTTCCAGCTCCCTTTAATCACAGTTCAGTCCCCTCTGCATATCCCTCTCTATCAGGCAGTCTCCTAATTTCTTGTGTGCTTCCCAACATGAGCCAGGCTCAGCTTGAGCACTGCATTACACGTGCTGTGAGACTGCAACCTTCCCCTCTGCGGGTCAACTTCTCAGTAAGTATAAATTAAACCTGAAGATGAATCTTTATGCAAAAAACATATCTAAACATTTGTTACATGAATCAAAGATACTAGAAATAACAAAAATAAAATAAAATACAATAAAAACAAAAAACACAAGAACACACAAGCAACAGTGTTTCTTTCCTTCAGATGTTGTCGTCTCTCCATGTTAAAGAGCCCAACGAGACCTCAACAAGAAGTTACATGGGTAAAATTAACCATACATTGTGCTGTAGCTTGATTTCTGTTTGCATTTATCACAGAGCACCCAGCGTGGCTGTGACTAAATGTCTCATGGAGAAAAACAGTTCCTCTCCCTACTTCAAATGTTTAACAGCATTAACATAGTCAGATTTATGGTTTCTCCTGGGTTGTCTCTCTGTTTCTCTTTAACTTGGTGGGTTTCTTCAGACAGCGATAGAAATCCGAAAGAAAACCTAGACAGAACCAGACTGATCAATGCAGCCCCATTTCCTTAGATCTGACTCCATCAGCCCTCCCCAAATCATCCCCTACATCCCCTGTGCTTTCCTTCTCCACCATCCTTAGCCCCTCACTTGGTCTTTGCTTATGCTACCGGCTGAGTTACATGCCATAACCTTCAGCCATAAATGTCCTTCAGGTATGATTAGACTATTACCATTAGATACCCTGAAATATGAGAGCAAGTGTTCAGCCTCGGGAAGACAGAGAGGATCCTTTTAGATTACGCTGGGTGCCACATACAGGCAATGACTTGCGAAAAAGGAACAAGTTGCAACAAAATGGACCTTGGTTTCTCTGAGCGCCCAGAGAGCTGACTTTTCCTGCGAGCCAGGTGCTGGCCTAAGAAATGATTACTCAAAATGTCACTTGCAACGAAGCCATACTCAGATTCTGTATCACCAATTTTTCTTTCCTTTGCAGCCGAATGCAAAACCCTGGACAATCATTGCCGCTTCATTGTGAGTTTAACTAATGTGCTAAAAAGCCACTGCTGTCAAAAAGAAGGGCAGCAATATAAAATAGAGCCACTAACCTTCCGCCATTGAAGTTACTGGTCACATTTGCTTTTATTTCAGCATGAGCAGTTTCAGGTCTAGAGTATTCTCAGAAGGAGAATCTTAGAAGTCAGTGATAGGGTAATATTAACATCTGCTGACTGATCAAGATTTTAGTGATTGGATTTCCTAAAAGTAATGACAGTGAAAAAAAAAAAAAAAAAAAGTAGCACACCTCTTTTTTTTTCCCCATATGTTCAGAATTCACTGCTGTGGTTTCTGTCTCTGTTTTTTATTTAAATAGTCTTTACCCTAGAGAAAACAGTTCTTTTGATGTTACAGCTGACCTTTTGGGTTTACTCTACGTAAAAATTTTCTGCTGAAGAAGGTTCCCATCTCTACAAAAAAGGAGGGAAAAATAAATCCAACTGTTTTCCTTTAATCCTAACTACATCCTACATTTAAATCAGTGCACAAAAGTAACCAGATTTGGGATCAGCATTTTAAGTTTTCCCAACAACCTTTCCTATATTAAACCATGATTCTACAGGAATAAGCCACTTTTTTTGAAAACTTGTTTCTTACTTACTCACTGGATTCCTGTAAGATTCTGTCTTAGCTAACTGTAAATTACCTTTTAATGAATCCACCTTCTGAGTATTGGGGATGGTAGTGATACTTCTGGTAGGGAACACGTGAGGAGAAAAATTCTCACATGGGTATTTAGGATCATACTGTATAAACAATTACAGCATTCAATGTCTGCAGAAAATCAAGTGGCAAATCAGCAGTGAATATCAATTATACATCTGCTGCATCGCAGAGGCAGATGGCACTTTAATTGTACATCTGAAACATTATGGACAATTTTCTCCACCCCAGCCTCATTGAAATAGTGGCTTTAGCACCTAAAAATATCAAGGCAGGGTATGTGTGCAATGACTCATCTAAGAATTCATTTTGGTTTGAAAAAAAATATTCTACCAGTAAACCAATAATAATCTCCAGGATTCATAGCTCATATGCAGCAACCACGCTATCTTGACCTAGGTAAAAACTTTTATTGATGAAAAGCAATAGGGCGGCGATACGGCTCACACCACTCAGCTCAGAGTGTGAAATTTTCAAAGAGTTTGAAGATCAATGAGCCAAATTCTTTTGATTGCATCTGTAGAAACTGGAAATGTCATGGAGATAAGTAGAATAATATGGATTTACACTCTTCTCCCAGCTTGATCCTAAGAGAAGAAAGATCAAATCCTTCTCCCTTGGACAGGAATGGTTTTATGGAACTTAAGCAGACTAAACAACAGCTACTGACCACGGACAAATCAATTGACACGAGCCTATGCATGAAAGAATGACTCTGGCTACCCAGAGACAGTTGTGTTAATACACAAATACCAGAACTGTCGTGAATGTTTACTTAATTAAACATTATTAAAAACTAAAACTGACTACTCTCTTATTCAGAGACAACTATATATTATTCTGTTTGCATAGGCTTTGGCAATTAAGCCACCCCTGCTTTATTATACATGGCCAATAATGCAGATTTCAAACAGGATTTGTTCGTTACTCACATTATGTACCAAACTGCTGAGTTTTTCATTTGTCCGCATGGTCATACAGTCTTAAAGTGTCCACTAACTCTCTGACATCAGTTTACATGTCATCATGCAAATGGATAGCACTCATTTCCTCCTCAAAGATATTTGGGACTAGCCACAACAGGCACATTTTATTTGCAATGTGATCACAGATGCATTTTCTTGGGAGAAATGTAGGAAGTTAATGACTGAAACCTCTATTTGGAAGTGGTACCTCAGGTAAATCACTAAACAGAGACAAACCAAAGAGGAACATTCAAAACGGGATCCATGACCAAGACACCAGGCACCTCTGGACTTTGCAGCTAAGGTTTAATTCCTACTGGTGAACCAAAGTGCTCAGGGAAATTTCACATGGATGATCCTTCCTTTAGCTCTTCAAATTTAAATGGTGCATCCAAAAATGAGAAACTCCCTAAAATGACCTAAACACTACCTGACCAAAGAAGTCTAGTAGTAAAGCTTTGATGAAAGAATGGGTCAAAATATTCCCACAATACAAAAACACTTGTGTTGGAATCAATGTAAAAAGCATGTTTAGTTTTTTAATTCTTGCAAGGCAGTGGACAGCAGAGACTGCATCTGGTATTCCACACAGAGGAGGAAGAGAATTCAAGAGGAGCAATCCTTCAGGAGAGGACTGAACAAATAAGCCTTTCCTTATATACTGCAGTAAGGATGGCAACAAAATGAGTTTTTATATTGATCAAGAGGGCAATACAGGTCTCTTCATATGGAATTATTTGACTCCTGACTCCAAAACAAAATTTCAAAGTGGGGAAAAAAACCCACTGCTAGGAACTTCAGTAAGTTACAGAACATCCCCATCATTTTTCTTGTGCCATCACTGTATCTTCTCCTGTCTGTAATTTTATCTATTTAGAGCTGAAATGCTTCCTCATAATCTCATTAAAGGCAGCATACTCAGAATACTGATTCAAGGACTTTTGTCCATGTGAAATACTCACCCTATTTTAAACACATGATTAGAGAAAACTGCATTCAACGTAAAGCTGTATTTAATATTGGAAATAAGTGCTATTATTAATATCTTGTTAAAGGAAGGTACTAAAAAATGTTTTTCATTATTCTTTTGGTTTCATTAGCACTTTCTTTAACTAGAAAACAAGGAATTCTTAACCACACCAGTCTGCCAGGGGACACTTCTTAGAAGTGTCATTTTTTAATTTAGATTTCAGTAGAAGTATCACCCTGCTGCTCTGGGGACTGTGACCTACAGAGTAGTTTGAGGGACAGCACAAAAGCAAATCTCCGTACAGCTCCTGCTTCAGCTGGAAGTTAGAAGTCCCTCTGGAGGCAGTAGGATAGCCAGAAGAAAGGCTGGTTTTCATGAGAAGGCTGATTTTGGTACATCACCAAAATCTTGGAAACTCAATCCAAGCCTGAAATACCAGGACACAAACACCATGGGTCCAATATGTAGCAACAACCACCCCATTTGCCCCGCAGCCACCTACCCAGTGTCCATGCCTTGCTGCTAAAGAAGCCAACACAAGGGATCTGTTGGGTTTTTGCTCATTCATAGAATCATAGAATCGTTAAGGTTGGAAAAGACCCTTAAGATCGTTGAGTCCAACTGTTAACCCAGCACTGCCAAGTCTTCACTATACCATATCCTCGAGCACCACATCTATCTGTTCTTTAAATACCTCCAGGGATGGAGACTCAACCACTTCCCTGGGCAGCCTGTGCCAGTGCCTGACTACCCTTTTGGTGAAGAAGTTTTTCCTAATGTCTAACCTAAACCTCCCCTGGTGCAGCTTGAGGCCTTTTCCTCTCGTCCTATCACTTGTTACTTGGGAGAAGAGACCAACCCCCACCTCGCTACAGCCTCCTGTCAGGGAGTTGTAGAGAGCAATCAGGCCTCCCCTCAGCCTCCTCTTCTCCAGACTAAACAACCCCAGCTCCCTCAGCCGCTCCTCGTATGACTTGTGCTCCAGACCCTTCACCAGCTTCATTGCACTTCTCTGGACACGCTCCAGCACCTCCATGTCCTTCTTGTAGTGAGGGGCCCAAAACTGAACCCAGTACTCGAGGTGCGGCCTCACCAGTGCCGAGTACAGGGGCACTATCACCTCCCTGGTCCTGCTGGCCACACTATTCCTGACACAGGCCAGGATGCCATTGGCCCTCTTGGCCACCTCAGCACACTGCTGGCTCATGTTCAGCCGGCTGTTAGCCAACACCCCCAGGTCCTTTTCTGCCAGGCAGCTCTCCAGCCACTCCTCCCCTAGCCTGTAGCGTTGCATGGGGTTGTTGTGACACAAGTGCAGGACCCGGCACTTGAGCCTTGTTGAATCTCATACAGTTGGCCCCAGCCCAACGATCCAGCCTGTCCAGGTCCCTCTGTAGGGCCTTCCTACCCTCCAGCAGATCAACACTCCCACCCAACCTGGTGTTGTCTGCAAACTTACTAAGGCTGCACTCAATCCCCTCATCCAGATCATCAATGAAGATATTGAACAGGACCGGCCCCAGTACTGAGCCCTGGGGAACACCACTTGTGACCGGCTGCCAACTGGATTTGACTCCATTCACCACCACTCTCTGGGCCTGGCCATCCAGCCAGTTTTTAACCCAGTGCAGAGTGCACTTATACAAGTCATGAGCAGCCAGTTTCTCTGGGAGAATGCTGTGGGAGACAGTGTCAAAGGCCTTACTAAAGTCCAAGTAGACAACATCCACAGCCTTCCCCTCATCCACTAAGTGGGTCACCTTGTCATAGAAGGAGACCAGGTTAGTGAAACAGGACCTCCCTTTCATAAACCCATGCTGGCTGAGCCTGATCCCCTGGTTCTCCCTCGCTTGCTGCATAATGGCACTTAAGATGATTTGTTCCATGACCTTCCCTGGCACCAGGGTCATGCTGACAGGCTTGTAGTTCCCCGGAACCTCTTTCGGACCCTTCTTGTAGAAGGGCGTCACATTTGCCAGCTTCCAGTCATCTGGGACCTCCCCGGTTGACCAGGACTGCTGATAAATGATGGAGAGTGGCTTGCCCAGCTCCTCTGCCAGCTCCCTCAGTATCCTCGGGTGGATCCCATCTGGCCCCATGGACTTGTGCGCATCCAGGTGGAGGAGCAGGTCAGTGACTGCCACCTCTTCAACAACTGGGACTTCACTCTGCATCCTATCTCCATCTCCCAGCTCAGGGGCCTGAAAAACCCGAGGATGACTAGCTTGACTATTAAAGACTGTTCGTTGTCCAGTCCCCTGAGATTGCCAGTAAGAACACAACCTGTGCCAATCCTTTGGGAAGGCCAAAATTTTTGGCCATGTAAAGCTAGATAATCATCCTCTCAAACACTTCAATGAATTGGTCTCTGTTTTCAAGGAAGCAGGCAAACTCTAATCCCCTGAAAATCAATGTCAATGCGGAATAACTGAGAACAGTCCTTGCTTCCAGACCTCTGAAATGAGACCGGAACAGGGAAAATGGGTTTTTGAAAAGCTCATGCCAACTTCTTTCCATTACAATAGCTTTTATAACAGCAGTGATAATGACCTTCACTAGACATTTCCTTGAGTACTAATGACCTGGTGTTAATGGCCCAAGGCATAGTTTTATGCAGTCAACTATCACAGCCAGCAATTAATTACCAGGAAATACAATGTGCTTTGACCACTATGGCTCAATTGGCCTCATATTATTAAAAAATGAAAAACATTTCAATCTTATTTACTGTGAAGCTGTCCAGGATTTTACTTTAGTATATTAGACTAAAAAAAAGCTTGAACCTATATTAAACCAAACATATGTTCTACAACACTCCTTCATTAATTTCACACAAATTATAGGGAGCCAAAGCCGAGTGCCTTGCAATATGAGGATCATCACAGTCTGCCCACAGATAGAAAAATATTGTGGAGCAAGGCTCTGTGTGAATTCTGTTTCTGCACTAGCAAAACCTCCCTAAAAATAATTTTCAGCTCTCTGGTGGCTGCAAATGGATTGAGAGAAGGGAGGACAGTGAAGGACGCGCTGCAGAGAGCAACCGTTCATTGGCAAGGAGTGGGCAGTGTGTGCTGGGGTAAGGACAGGAAGGGGAAGGGATATTCTGTTTTTACCAAATTGTGTGGTACCCCAGTAACTCTGTAACTGATTTACAAAGAATATTAGGGTAGATAACTTTTGCACCCAGCTTTATGCTCTCCCAGTTTACTTCCATTCATTACATTTTATTATCTCAGCCAGGCTTTTGCAACTTGCCCTGAAAACAAAGCACCTTGGGCTCAAGTCTCATCATTCCTGGTCAGTTGTTGGTATTTCAGCATGATCACTAGCTTTTTGGAGACCTGAAAAGCTAAGGCCAGGCACTAGAACTAGCACTAGTAGGTGCTGGCTTTAATTTGGGGATTACCAGCTTTAATCTCATGAAGGATGTAAAAAGCTGACAAGATTTTGTGGGTAGATCTATTCCTTTAAATAGGTTTCTGGCATTCACTATGGCTTTTGTTTCCATGAAATACAGACAGACACTTCTGTGGGTCTCTTCAAGTCTGGGAGGCTTCTTGAGAAAGATCTGGTATTGCGCTGCCTTCCAGCAAGGCTTTGGAAATGCCACTTGGTCTCAGGCATTGCTGCTGCACGAACGTGTGCTAACAGAGCTCTCAGTAGGACTACCTGATACAATATGACCCTTCAAAAAGGTAAGCAGGAGCCTCGCTTCACATGCTTTGAGAGTTTCAGCTTCAGGCCAACGCAAGAATTCATTTAAACAAGAAAATTCATATCAGTTGAAGGTGATGATAGGCTCAGGTTAGTGTGATACTCAGCGCCATTAAAACATGTTTGTGAAATGACTGATTTCAACTCACTTTTGCAAGTTTCTGTGCTTGTTGATATTTAAAAGCAGAGAGAATTAAGACACGTGGGGGCAAAATGGATGCATCTGCCTGGAGGGGCACAGGGAAGACGTTTACCCAAGGTTTGCCAGTGATGACAGGGGTGGAAACACCCATTCCTCGGCAGCATTTACGGTGACCGTGGAGAGCCGGGGACAGCATGCCAGCTGGGGAGACCCCAAAACTCAGTGCATTCCCTCTGACTGACCCCACATCCAGCTGGTGCCTTCTGTTTTCGGCGAGACACATGAAACGAAGTGGCTGTCACTGGTGCTGGCAGACTCCAGGAGCGCCCACCGGACCAGCTACCTAAGCACAACAGCTGTAGGTGCCAAATCACAAAAAACTGCATTTTCATGGGACATACTGAGGAAGGATCCACGCAGGACTTTTGTACATCTCCAAGCCCTGATGTGCTAACCACATTAGCCTGTCAGAGGGCTGGATCATTGCCATGCTGAGAAATTACAAGTACAATAATTATGAAGTATGACATTTGTAACCAGAAGGCAAAGAATTGAAAAATTGCAATCATCCAATGTTACAAGTCCTGCCTATGTATTAGTAGCTATTCATAGCCTTGCCTTTTAATTGTGGCAATTACAGCATTTTTAACATTTTATTTTGGTTTAGGGATATCAGTCAAGTTTTCCAATACATTTTATTTTTAAAAAGTCAGAGTGACATTATTCTTTTATATATTGTCAAAAGGAGTTGTCATATTTAGTGATCTTTTCAATCTGTTAATATGTTACTTTCCTCCTAATTGTAGAAAGACTCCAATTAATCATAATGATCATTTACTCAAGTGCCCACTAATTCTCTTCTACAAATAGCGATGCTCTATAGCACCATAAAAAAAAAAAAAAAAAATCAATGGCCACATCTCTGATGAGATAATTTTATCAGTCATTCAGAATGAGCAGCTGGAATAAAAGGCACAAGCCATATTCATAATAAAAAAAGATAATAAACCAGTAATCCCACTTACTCCTGTTTTAAAGCACAGTAATAAATGGGAGAATTCAGATGTGCAAACATTATGGTCTGCTTCTTCTACAGTATGTTCATGCAGAGGGACAAGGAACAGAAAATTGATGGCATGCATTACAGTGGAATCGAAGGCATAATGATTTTGTAGTCCTGCAGCTCAGATGGGTAGAAGGTGGCATCCACCACAGGGAAGCCAAGAATAATCCCAGGGAGTGTTTAATCTCATTCAGCTGAATTAAATCACCGTGTTTGAAGTATTACTGCAAGTTTAAGGAAGTATATAGTAAAGTTCAGATACAATTCAGTGCTACAGGGGAACTTACCAACAAGAAATAGCTAAATTCTCAGTCCATGGTAGCAAGCAGCCACAAAGCACCAAGCAGGAATTTGCTGCTCTCATCCCATCCTCCAAAAGAGCAACCAGCACAGCTCAGCTATTTGCTGCTCGTGAAGCCCATTAGCGAATTACTGCCTGGCTGGAGCAAGGAAGGAGCTGGGGAGGAAGGGAGATTCCTGCCAGCATGACTCCTCCCCAGTGACCTCCAGGTGCCGTGGCGCATTATCGTCTCCCACCCAGACCTTCTGTGAAGGCTGCGGATGAAGCCCACACACCTGCATGGTGGAAATATCTGCAAAAGGAGCATGGAGAGGGCTGCATAATCACCTCCCCTTGCTGTTCAAGTATCCCCACAGACCTCATTTTGGGCATGAAGCTGAAGAGGGCCAGATGTCAGCGGTGCAGCCGATTCCTGGGGGAAAGTGTTATTCATTCCCAAGCAATACTGCTTACACCCAGACCCATGTATGGGTCACGCACTGCTGACACGTCACACTGCTTCAATATCAGATGGGAGCTGCATTAACCCCTACGCCGTGCAACGGCAAGAAATGGGTGGGTTTTGTTTCTACGGAAGGAGCGTGCCAAGCATAGCTTGCCTTCCAAGTCAACATGGTCTGTAGATGAGGTCACAGCAAGGAGATTTGAATGCCAAGGGTTTTTGCATATTGTCAACAGAGAGATAATTTAAGGCTGAGATGAGAGAGGCAGAAAATGGCCTCATCCTTCCACTGTAACCTTGCTGCTCCCAAAGGCTTTAATATGATCCTCCAAGCTGAGCTGTGCTGCTGCAATCTGTCTAGAGGTTTGAGTGGGACAGAACATAGCTTTATGGTGGTGGGGGGTCAGTCCTTGGTCTAAATGGGGCTTAGAAGCCCTATATCTTTTTAGTTAGCTACCGAATTTTCCTTTACAAGAGCAGACTTCAGCCATAAAAACTTAGCAAACATGAAATAATTTACGAAATATCCAGAACATCGTCAAGTCCAACACCTCAGAAACCAACCAAGCAGTGCATGGCCCTCAGAGCATTTAGTAAGGATAGTTAAATCTCTGAGTGTGTTTTAAGGGTGATCCTACAGAGTTCAGTGTTACATTTCAGAATGATGAGATCAAGGAAATTCACATTGTTTTCAGGACTCTAGTATAGCTTTGTTTGAGGGATGAAAGGATGATTCAGGAGAACGCTCTTTAAAGGAGGACTGGAAGCACAACATCAAACTGGGATTTTCAGTGGAGAATGACACTCAGATGTCAATTATTTATGCTAAGGTTTAGAAATGGAGCAGTTTTCACATGTTCTCCTGTTGCAGGTGTCTGCCTTAGACTTCCATTGCAACGCCTTCAACCCAGTAGGACAAGGAAACACCGAGGCCGGCAGCCCCGATGGTGGGCTGGCCAGCCAATTTCTCACTCTTCTTCCTGGGCATTGTGAACACCACTGCCCGAGTTAATGCTCCAAATTCCCTGCCGGCAGCCTTTTTCCCCTTGAACTATAGAGGTAACTGAGTCCAATGTGGTGAGGGTCACCTAGGATATGTCATATCTGCCTCTGTTCCAGGCTCAGCTTTGAATGCAACTCAGACACAAAATAATGAATTTTGGAGTGTGAAAGATGCTCCTACAAACACAAGCAGTTACCATTAATTTACAAGTGTACTTGTTTTCTAAATGGTACATTGTTCTTTCTTCAAGGAAAGCATTTATATATACAGACCAGAGAGAGCAAAGCTGGATTATAAATACAGTAAATTTTCAATTTGATGGAGGGTGTGAGAGTAGGTAGCTGGAGCTAGCTTTTCTGGAAACAGAAAACTGTGCTTCTATTCCCTACCATTTTAAGATCATTTTGGATTAATTGGTATACACTGAGCTGTATACCTTGTTCATCTGAACCTCCATTGCCATTTAACGCAGATTAATTAGTGCTAGTGTTATGACCTACAGTAGTTTGAAGGTCAAGTCCCTAAGATCTATTTTCATGAGATGCAGTAATGCTGTCTCAAGAGAGACCAGGTATCATAACTTATTGTGCTGTTAAAATCTGTACAATCAATATGTCTGCAGCTTTAAAATTTTACAATATACTAATAAGATAGACATTAAATCCTACTGATATTGCACTTACTCCCATCAGCATTAATGATCTTAACACAGCAGGTGTTATCATTCCTAACAAGACATGGTATTTGCTATTTCATGCTTAAATGCTCCCTCCTTTTGGTTCACAGGGGCTGAGGAAGCTCTGTTTTAATGATTTGATAATGCTACAGGCAGAGCCACTTTGGGTACAGTTCAGCCCACTTTCCTCCACGCTGAACCAGGCAATGTCCCTCATCTGCTGTGATCTCTGGAGCAAGGTAGAGGCAGGAGCCCTACAAGACGAGGCACCATCCAATATCTCTATGTTAGGAAAACACACATTTAAGATTGAAATTCTCCTTCATTGAGCCTTTCCTCTGCCTGGCAGAAAAAAAAAAAAAAAAAATGTCACTAAAAATAGAAAAAAAGCCACGCAAGTACTAAACTGGCTAGAAAACAAGATCAAAATAAGAACAGATTCAACTTAGATTAATTCATTGTGTGGTCAATATTTATTTCACTAAACTGAAGTAGGACCTGTCCACCTAAGGCTGCAAGTTTAGTGAGATTCTTCGGTGTTCTAATGGCTGCACAAGCAACGTGCAACTGCCTGCTGACCTGCTGTCTGGGAGCTGCTTTGGGCCATGTCAACTCCATGTCCTGGGTAGCATTTACCAGGCACAGGCAAGTTATTGTAAGCTATCATCATGGCTGGCACCCAGAAATGCCACGCAGTCCCATGTACAGCTCTCTCTGCTGCGGCATACTGATGCTAGATACCCATGTCCTATAGATGGTCCTTCTATAGGAAGGAAAACCTGTACCCTGGAGATGCCCATCTTTCTTAATTTACCAGAAAGGAGTTTGGGATGAGACAACTCCTAATTTGGGTCACTCAATTCAGTGCACCAAATTCCAGGCAAGTCAATTAATGCCCCTGTACCTTGGTTCCTTTACCTGCAACATTTTGTGCTTTGAGGTACCCCACTGAGAAGTTCTTTTCAGACTGAGCGTGATGCAGCACTGCCAAATGCTGCTGCCGACTAGGTCTCATAAAAAGTGAATGGCTGGATGCACATTCTGCATCCTATTGCAGAGGAAATGCAGTACTGAAATACGCCTCATTGCTAAAAGAAAACTCTCTCAATGGAGAAAGCCCATCAAAGTATTAAAAGCTACTTCTGTGGACTTCCCGAAGACATCTAATCCTTTAATCTCTGGAGGGTAGCAGTTTTAGAAGAAATGCCATTATAGCTGCTCATTGTAGGATGAATTATGCAAGAATTTATTATTGATTCAAGGGGAGCCTGCTCAAGCATGCAATCAAAGCCAAGGCAGAGCAGAGGGGAAAGGATGAGGTTTCTATAGTTAACTAAGCTGTTTCACGACCCAAGAAAAATCTAAGGCAAAAGAAGCAGTTTGCAAAAAGTGGAGCATTTTACATACCAAATCACATTTTCCACACCCACAACCAGCCCCTAGTACCAGACCATCATGGAGCAGAGCCCAAAGAGTTGCATGAATCCGCTTGCAACCCAGAAATACATCCCCGCCACCACCCCTGCAGCCATCCACAGGGTCAAAGGCAGGAACCTCTTTGGCTGAGGACCCCCAACCCAACCCAGCCCATCCACATGGGGCTGGGAGACCACAACAGCCCTGCCCAGGGCTGTGCCCAGTGTGAGGAGGCCTGAGGGGTCCAGGTTACAGGCCAGAGCTGTAGAAACACCCGACCCACCTCAAAATGACAACTGGGGCAAGGCCATGTAGCCACAGTTAAGCCATGTTTTAAGAGAGGAAATTTGTGGGCAGCTTGGCACCGTACCAGAGTTTGACAAGGTCTGTTCAAGGAGTACAGAGGTGGGGGAAGGAGAGGTTTAACTTGAGAATTAAGAGGGTAGTGAAACTAAAAGCATATACAGCCCAACCAATGACACAGGGGTGACAGGCACCCATCAATTTATCTTTAAAACAGAAATAGAAAGAGGCCATTTAAAAAGCCAGGAAGGCCGGAGGTAAGCAAGAGGAAATAAAATGAGCTTACACAGCAAGTCAGTCACTGGCAAATATAAAACAAACCATGCAGACGCTTAATAACATGTTTAGCATTTTGAGTAATGGACATAAGATTTGCTTTTCTCAACTTGACCTTTGTTAACAACCTTAGGCACTACAGGGCTATTACCCTGCAGCATTCCCTTCACTAAACGCATCATGTCTCTGAGTGCTAGGGACCATTTCCTAATACAATCAGAAGAGAGATCTGTAACGGTAATTATATAAATATATATATATAATGCATACGTATCTGTGCATTTCCACACACACACACGTGCACACACACATGCTCTTTGCTTGTAACAACTCTCCAGTGAAAACATTACACTGACATTTAGTCAGAAAAACATCCAGCAGAGATTTTACACTAAAACCATCCTTGATGCTGCTGCATAGAAAATGGCAATAAGAGTAGAAGAGAGGAAAAAAAAAAAAAAATCAGTAAAGCTAAACAATTCTCTAATACCCCACCAAAAGGGTTTACTTTAATTGCAGCAGGACAGCGGCATGTTTCTGGACTCAGCCACGTGCTTTGTTAAATAATCTTCTTTAAAAATATTATAAATATGCAGAACTTTGAGAAGTAGGTCAGTGGCTCAACATGTTGTAGCAAATAGCTCAGATAAATGCTGGTCATTACCCTGTGGTCTGCAGTCAGTAGCAGGTCTGCCACACTCTGCAGCTAGTCGAATGGCGATTCACTGCATTAGAGGACCATTCCCCAAATGATACAACATCTGAGTACCTGGTCACAGCTAACAACATGCCTCTCAACCAACAGAGAAATCAAGCTCTCCCTCTCATCACTTAAGTTGTCTCACAATCAGCAAGGGCAAAAGCAGGAGAAAGCAGAAGGACGTGAGAATTCAAGACACTGATATAATGAATAAAATGAAAAACTACAGCTGAGGATAAACCCTGCATGCAAGCGTCAGCTCTGCCAGAAAGGTGACTTCAAAATCCTGCTTTGAACATTCGTCTGGATGCATTAAACCCCATTTCGGGAGGACCGTCTCCGTGCGAGCACCAGATGAGCCCTCTGCAAAGTTCCCCAGGACCTGTAAAAGCCAAGCGGCGGCTCACGCAAAATCCTCCCGTGGATTTGGTGCCCTGAATCCGTGCGGTGTGGCTCCCCTCGCCCACCCCCCCCCTTCCCAAACGGATTTCAGCAAGCACTTACCATCAGCAAGCTCAGAGCAGATTCGGGAGCACGCTGCACAGCCATCTCCTCTCTTCTTACATACAAATCCTCCCCACGACTCGGTCAGCCCTCGGCCCTCTGTCACGGCAAAGCATCCACAGAGCCCACAGCTAACTGCAGGGAGAGAAACCCCAAATCAGGGTCAGAGAGCATTTGCAAGAGGAGGAGAGGATGGATGAGGGGGTGGGGAGGAGAGGAGGGAAGGAAATAACCTTCTCAGCCAGGGAAAGAAGCTTAAGCTAGGCCAAATTTTACACTAGAGAGAGGAGGAAAATGAAATGGAGAGCCTGCTGGAGAAAGAAGATATCGGGAACTGCAGGATATTTAAAGCTCAGGCGCACGCCGCCACAGCAAGCAGCAGCAGCACAGGACATGCATCAAACACCTACATGACAGGTTAGGTCCAAGCCATCCTCCCCCTGCCCCAGCACACGGACTATAATTAATTGCTTTTAATTGCCACTCTCCTTCCTCCACCTAAATAAATGCCTGGGTAGTGTAAAACTGCCATGCCCCTGACTTTGCATCTTCCTCCCTGCCCTGGCGATGCTAGCACAGAAACAATGTCAAATATCGCAACATACCGCTTCCAACAAGGTCAAATCTCTTCTCTCTTCTTGCAAAGCCCTGCTTTGCCTGGTTTGGAAAGCAGACGCCTGCATAATACAGACATGAGCAACGAGTGAGAGGAGCCAGAACCAGGAAGCACCTGGTGTTCACTTGAGAGCAACAATTACCTTTATTGTATTCGAGCGAGAGCTGGGTTACGCACTGACCCTTTTCACCTTACGCCCCCCCAAAAGAAAGTCTCTTCCTCCTCCTCCTCCTCTCCAAATGGACTCAGCTCCCTGTGGAGCTAACACACTTCCTAGAAATATGTAATTACACAGGCTGTTGTGTTAGCGCTCTGATCACGCTGCCTGTACCGCATGGAAACGGCAGCCAGGCAGCCCCCCCTCCCTCCCTTCGTAAGGCGACATGCTGCAATCCCCCGCCGAGCTCCTGCGGCTTGGGGGGCCGGAGATGGCTAATTGTGAAAATGTAGCCGGTTAAGACACAAAGACAAATTAGCCTTGAAAATAAGCCCCTTGTTTAAATATTAGCTGTAAATGGAAGATGGCTTTCTGAAAGCCTTTAAAAATAAACAGAGCATCCTGGTAGGAAGGCCAGTACTCTCATGCCGATATGACCTGCCAGACCTGTAGGACCCCTATTTTGTAGGGCTCAAAAACCTCCTGAACTTCAGTATATCAACTCTCGCATCTCCCCTCTGAACAAGCAGCATTTTGGCTTCATTTCCTAAAATGATAGGCTTCATGTAATGACAATATCTGTTCATCTTCAAGCTCCCACCTGCACATTCCCCACCCCCACCCCCGCCATGATTTTGGAACCCAATTAAAAGTTTCAGAAAAATTCAACCAGAGTTGAATTCTCTGACACATGTTATTCCTACAACTTTTATAGAAATTGGCACCAAGATAGAAAAAAGAGAATCAAATTACTGTCTCCACGAAGGCGGGCAGCAATAATCCAGCCCTTGTGCTCTGCAAGGTACATCTGGCAGGCCAGCTATGGCACGTACCACACTGGAGCACTTATTTGCCCCACATCTTGTTCCTCAGCTATCATCATATTTTAGCAAAGGGGGCACAAAGACATGGGAGACTGCAGACATTGCCCTGGGAAGGTCATTCAGGACATCTGTGGCAGACCCATACCTCCCATCATACTACTCTTGAGCCAGGGGACAGCCCTTCTTGTAAGGGGTGTACAGCATGTGGCATATAGAGAAACCTGTTTTTTTCATGTAAATACATAGACCAGTGAAATCCCTCTCAGGCTGCAGCACCAAGCCCGGGTGTTGCGTGGTGATGGCAGGGCCTTCATTCCCCCAGGAGGTGCTCCACCAAGAGGTGTGGGAGAGGGAAGCCACTTGCACACAGAGGGGACACCATTCAAGACAAAGTGTAGACTCACTCATGGGCACACAGGAAGGCATTTTCTGGGGTCCCCCCTCCTTGGTTTTGGGTTACAGAGATCAACACCCAAGGAGAGTCCCTTGTGTCACATCTGGGGGTGGCATTTACTGCATTGTTTCTGAGACCTGACCTCCTTCACTGCAGCAAGCGTAGCTCCTGTGAAAGCACGCTTACGCCAGCAGCCGCGTTTATCTCCACCCTTGGACATAAGTCATCTCCATGGATGGAGAATGGGGGCCCAGCTTCTCAAATGCATTAAAGTACCCGAGCACCAAAGAGCTCTGGGCTTCAGCCCTCCATCCCTGGAGGTATTTAAAAGATGTGTAGATGTGGTGCTTAGGGACATGGTTTAGTGGTGGACTTGGCAGTACTAGGTTAACGATTGGACTTGATGATCTTAAAGGTCTTTTCCAACCTAAATGATTCTATGATTTGCTTCAGTCAGACCAGAGAGCTGAGGCAGAGTTTCACAGTGTTTTCTAACCTTAGGGCCCATCTTGTCTGTCTGCAGTGGGTTATTCTTCACCTCACAGTCATCTGAAGCTATGAGCTATCATACAATGTGATCGGCTCCCTTCCCTCCAAAGAGATTTGTCTTCATCCCTGAATATGAACAGGTTGTTGGCTGCTATAAGGAGTGGAGAAGCAGGCTACTTAAATGTCTCTTGAAAGGGGAAAATATGCAGAATAAAAGATGAAGGTAAGTTTTAAAAAAACATCTTAAGGCACCAAATTATAAAATATGTAACTAAATCTTTTTCAACAGTACCATGACAAATATCCCAAGGCTATTACACTTTTCCCTACACTAACCCAATCTGAAGTACCATAATGAGGTGGCTACAGAAACAATACATTCGGTAACTCTCAAGTCTGACAAGCAAGGTTTCTCCTTTGCCAAGTGCTTTTAAGGAACCAGGCTATCCCTACATTTTTGGATGTGGCTAAAATGAAGAATCTGGAAGTGTGGATCTCTCTTCCACCTCTAGCTCCTGAATTCACTCTACAATTGAGCAGGGTGAAAATCCCAGTCAAACACTAGGAGCTAGTTATGATTTGTGGTGTCCTTGAAAAAAAATCTAGTTTTTTCCTGAGCTCTGCAAGTCTCAGGGTAATGATCATATGTAGGGAGCCATCTGTGCACAAGCATATGATCTATGGCTTCAAGGTACACTTGCAAACTCACCTACAGGTTTGCCACTTTCTACTATTTAAGTGAATAAATTTCAAAGTGCAAGATGCAAAAAATTAGATCATTATTCACTGCAGGTCATCAAGAGATAAGAAGAACAATTTTAAAAAGGAACTTATTGGATAGACAGTTAAAACTACAGACTTGTGGTTTTGTTTTAAGGCTTAAAGCTATGATATTAGCAAAGGAAAAGACTTTATTAGCTGTCTTTCCCCTCCTCCTCTTTATGAGAAATAGGTGCTATAATTGATTAATAAAATAACTGCTTACAATCATTCAAAGAAAACCTATTACGACAAACTCTGGATTAATAGAAAAACTGATACCAGTAAGAAGACATAAAGCACTTGCAGTCTGGTACATATAGGGGGATCCTCCAATTCCAGTGTTATCACTGGCATTACTTTGACAGGAATAATATAAGCATAGATATGCCATGCCTTGGTGGGTCACCATCCTTAGGGCTGGTGGTTGGTGGGGCCATGATTTGAGGTTCTGGTAATGCAATGTGGTAGGAAAACCCTCTGCTAAAAGCACATCATGTTATCTGTTCACAGACATACAGAACCTGATAGCACCTACCTGATAGGCTTTGGAGGCTGAGAAGAAGGCGGCATCGTTAATGGTATGAACAAAGGCAATACAGAGCTCAGGGTTCATTGCAAGACTTGATTTCAGCTGCTACAGAGCTTATATTTCTTATTAAATTTATTTCCTGGTTTTTTCCTCAATGAGCAAACAGGAGCTCTAGTTTTCAGTGAAGTGAAAGTAGATTTCCCATGTATTGCTACCATATATATTTTAACCACTAAAAATGAAAGCCCTTCCTCCAGTCACCTGTGACATTTATGAAAGATCAAAATCCTGATATGAATTTTGATTTGCCTTCTGGCATCACAGATGTGTGTTTGAGTGAAATGTTGTGAAGTGATATGATGACTGCCAGGAGGTCACTTATTTAAGCGAAGGTGTGTATAAAGAAAATTGTTTCATGAAGAGGAGTTAAAGCCTTGTATTGGGTTTGCATGGCAAGGTTTTGGTAGTGGGGGGGCTGCGAGGGTGGCTTCTGTGAGAAGGTGCTAGAAGCTTCCACTGTGTCTGACAGAGCCGATGCCAGATGGCTCCAAGACGGACCCGCTGCTGGCCAAGGCTGAGCCCATCAGTGACGGTGGTAGCGCCTCTGGAATAATGTATTTAAGAAGGGAGAAAAGAAACCTGTGCAACTGCAGCTGGAGAGAGGAGTGAGGATATGTGAGACGAACAACTCTGCAGACACCAAGGGCAGTGAAGAAGGAGAGAGAGGAGGTGCTTCAGTTGCCGGAGCAGAGATTCCCCTGCAGCCTCTGGTGAAGACCATGGTGAGGCAGGCTGTCCCCCTGCAGCCCATGGAGGTTCACAGTGGAGCAGATATCCACCTGCAGCCTGTGGAGGACCCCATGCCAGAGCAGGTGGGTGCCTGAAGGAGGCTGTGACCTTGTGGGAAGCCCAGGCTGGAGCAGGCTCCTGGCAGGACCTGTGGACCCATGGAGAGGAGCCCACACTGGAGCAGGTTTGCTCAGGACTTATGACCCCACAGGGGACCCATGCTGGAGCAGTCTGATCCTGAAGGACTGCACCCCGTGGGAGGGACCCACGCTGGAGTAGTTCATGAAGAACTGCAGCCCATGGGAAGGACTCATGATGGTGAAGTTCGTGGAGGACTGTCTGCCGTGGAAGGGACCCCACGCTGGAGCAGAGGAAGAGTGTGAGGAGACCTCTCCCTGAGGAGGAAGGAGCAGCAGAAACGTGTGATGAACTGACCACAACCCCCATTCCCCATCCCCTTGTGCCGCTGGGAGGAACAAGGTAGAGAACTTGTGAGTGAAGTTAAGCCCAGGAAGAAAGCTGGGGGGGGGGGGGGAGGGGGGGGGGGAAGGAGTTTTTAGGATTTGGTTTTCTTTCTCTTTATCCTACTCTGATTTGATTGGTAATAATTTTTTTTTTTTTTCCCCAAGTCAAGTCTGTTTTGCCTGTGATGGTAATTGGTGAATGACCTCTCCCTGTCCTTATCTCAACCCATGAGATTTTCACTGTATTTTTTCTCTCCCCTGTCCAGCTGAGGAAGGGGAGTGATAGAGCATCTGGTGGGACCCTGGCATCCAGCCAAGGTCAACCCATCACAAGCCTCTACCTCAATTTAAAAGGATGCAATAAAACAAGTCCTACTATTGTTTTGGCAGGAAAATAGTCAATTAAAGTTGATGGTACTACCATAAGCAATGATGTGACCAGAATCACACCCATTTACAAGAGCCATCCAAGAAACCAATGGAGAACTCAACAAGCATCTTTGGAACTTGGGATATAACAAAGTTTACGCCACGCTTGTAAATGTTTAACCTTAAATTTAAAGGACTATGAGCTTTCAATGGTGTGAAAAGAATAGATGATGTGAGAGTATGAAAAGCTGTCTGAGTTTATTGAATTTCCTTCAGCCATTCACGTGTTCCTCATGCATCTCAATTGTTTGCTGGAACTTAGGTGATTAGTTTCAAGTACGTGTTATTCACAGGAATCAAATTTGCATTATGAATGGCCATGGCAGAAGTGCTTCTGCTTTAATCCACAAAGGAGGAACCACTTCATACAACAAACTGCAACAGAGCAACACAGCTGGGATGCCTAAGATGCCTAACCAAGCTATAGAGAATTACACAAAAATAAATATTCACATAATTCAAACAGACAAATACGAGGACCTACATTTTGCTTGTAGCACATCCCCAAAGAACATAAAAGCCTGATGCCAACAAGTAAATTATTCATTGTGAATCATTCACTTAGCTTTAAAAAAGACCTGGAAGAAACTTATTGCATTAGCTCTTCCCCTTACCTTCCTGTGCCCCCTTCCATCAACCCAATTACTCTAAAAATCACTTGTCATTTCCCACAAAGATCCCAGCAGGGCTTGGACTGTTTCTTTTGAAAACTTTCTTAGAAGCTTTTGATAATTATAATTGCAGTCATAGAATCATAGAATCATTAAGGTTGGAAAAGACCCTTAAGATCATCGATGCCAACCATTAACCCAGCACTGCCAAGTCCACCACTAAACCACGTCTTCAAGCACCACGTCTGCCCGGCTTTTAAATACCTCCAGGGATGGAGACTCAACCACTTCCCTGGGCAGCCTGTGCCAGTGCCTGACTACCCTTTCAGTGAAGTTTTTTCTAATATCCAACCTAAACCTCCCCTGGTGCAGCTTGAGGCCTTTTCCTCTCGTTCTATCACTTGTTACTTGGGAGAAGAGACCAACCCCCACCTCGCTACAGCCTCCTGTCAGGGAGTTGTAGAGAGCAATCAGGCCTCCCCTCAGCCTCCTCTTCTCCAGACTAAACAACCCCAGCTCCCTCAGCTGCCCCTCATAAGACTTGTGCTCCAGACCCTTCACCAGCTTCATTGCCCTTCTCTGGACACGCTCCAGCACCTCCATGTCCTTCTTGTAGTGAGGGGCCCAAAACTGAACACAGTACTCGAGGTGCGGCCTCACCAATGCCAAATACAGGGGCACTATCACCTCCCTGGTCCTGCTGGCCACACTATTCCTGACACAGGCCAGGATGCCATTGGCCCTCTTGGCCACCTCAGCACACTGCTGGCTCATGTTCAGGCGGCTGTTGACCAACACCCCCAGGTCCTTTTCTGCCAGGCAGCTCTCCAGCCACTCCTCCCCTAGCCTATAGCGTTGCATGGGGTTGTTGTGACACAAGTGCAGGACCCGGCACTTGAGCCTTGTTGAATCTCATACAGTTGGCCCCAGCCCAACGATCCAGCCTGTCCAGGTCCCTCTGTAGGGCCTTCCTACCCTCCAGCAGATCAACACTTCCACCCAACTTGGTGTCATCTGCAAACTTACTAAGGCTGCACTCAATCCCCTCATCCAGATCATCAATGAAGATATTGAACAGGACCGGCCCCAGTACTGAGCCCTGGGGAACACCACTTGTGACCGGCTGCCAACTGGATTTGACTCCATTCACCACCACTCTCTGGGCTCAGCCGTCTAGCCAGTTTTTAACCCAGTGCAGAGTGCACTTATACAAGTCATGAGCAGCCAGTTTCTCTGGGAGAATGCTGTGGGAGACAGTGTCTAACGCCTCACTAAAGTCCAAGTCCAGCCTTCCCCTCATCCACTAAGTGGGTCACCTTGTCATAGAAGGAGACCAGGTTAGTGAAACAGGACCTCCCTTTCATAAACCCATGCTGGCTGAGCCTGATCCCCTGGTTCTCCCGCACGTGCCGCGTAATGGCACTTAAGATGACCTGCTCCATGACCTTCCCTGGCACCAAGGTCAGGCTGACAGGCCTGTAGTTCCCTGAATCCTCCTTCCGACCCTTCTTGTAGATGGTCATAAGGATGATTCTCCAAGCTGCCAAAGAAATACTGTACAGGAAGAGAAACATTGTTCCTGGAGCCAGCAGACTGTCAAATGAAGCCACCGCATGTGGATATATGAGGGAAAGGGTCTTTGGTCAGCCTCTTCCTCCACTACCACTCTCTCTGGAAGGGAAAGTTAGTGAAGGGTTGCCTACCAAGTCTTTGGGAAAATATTTCCTTGCCTTCCTTATTGACGAGGTATTACAATAAATATTGCTAGGAAATTATCCAGGTTAGGTGGACACCTAGATTATGACACAGGCTGAGAGAAGGATTAATATCAAACTCTTCTCTCATTTCCACTTCAGCTGTTGATTGGCACATTTCCCTTGCCTTGCTTTTTTTGGCAACTGTTCACTAAGAAAATAGTGCTGTTCATGAGTGGTATAAACCAGAGGCTCTGCCTCCGTCCAAGTGCTTCCCTGATTGAACATCTCTGGATCATTTGTCTTCAGAACTGTGCAAGCAACCCACAGGCTGCTCATTGTTAAGCAGTCTGACTCCCAAGATGACTTATGTCTGAACACTAATTAGCTTTGATAGGCACTGCTTTGGAATAATAAGAGTCCTAAAAATATCTTCTTATTGTAAGGACAAGGGCAAGATAGCACAGAACTTTCCTGATATACCACCATATCTAAAGGCAGAGATATTTCTTGGACCCTCTGAAGACACTTCTTCATGACAGTGACTATCACTGGAGAACAAAGATCCTTGCAAGAAAAGGTCTTTGCACACCTCTTGCACAAGTGTGAGGGTGAGACCTGGCAAAGCAAGAAGACTAGTCCAGAGTCCCCTAGCAGACAGCTGCCTGGGCCAGGAAGAGAACTGAGGCTTCTTGTGGCCTCTGTGCCAACCACGAGGCAGTGCCCTGCCTTAGACCAGTTTCAAGAGACCTAAGCAGGCCAGAAAAAATCTCTTGTATGTAAGTATGAGAGCTGGAGTGTTTAGAAAGAGTTATGCCAGTAGTAAGAGTTCAAAGTAACAGGCTTACAGAAGTATGCCATAGTCACATACAAGAAATATGTGTTGGAAGTGGAGTAGCTTCCCATCAGAAGCAGTGAATGGACTCTGACATATGACCAGACCTACTGCTCTTGCACAAGGCCAGCTGCCTCAGGTGCTACTGCCTCTCCCAATTTTGAGATGAGGTTGGTCCACTTTTTTCTTCCTCTCAATGTGAGAAAGAATTCTGTCTTCCAGGTCCCCCTTCAGTCTGTGCTGTGCAAGACTTCGGGAATCCCGGTAGTCTGCACATAATATCTGGGAGACAAAGCATCTCCTGCTGAGCTCTGGACCTCCTGCATCTCCCATCTGTCAGTACCACCTTTCTGTTCTGAACTCAGGAGGTGCTGGGCAGCCTTGGACATGAATTACTGCTGTCCTGAACAGGGCAGGTTTAACCAGACATAGTATCTCCCGTCTTCCATGAGTGGCTGTTTCAGCCCACAGCTGGGCTGACCTCTGTAACTGCTTGACACTCATACATCTCAGAGCTATCTACAACTTTTGTCTGAGCTCCCATTCCCCAGTATATCCCCACTCAGTTGTCATAGCCCACACCAAGCAACCCAGAAGAAGAGCCCAGTTCCTAGCAAAACTCTGAACAACTTCTACTTCATGAAACAGCCTGTGGCATTTAAACCTGTTGCAAGAAAAGATGTAGATTAAAAGAAATACCTGACATAAAAAAGAAATGCCTAACATAAAAGTATTCCAAAAGCTGACCGCCCATGTTCTTCCAGCTTATGTTCTGTTTAATTTAGCATGTGAGAATATAACACTAATGGTGCACTGGGAAAACCCTAATTTAAAAAACCTAAAGGTTAATAACTAGAAAATAAATATGTCATAACTCAAAGTATGACTTAATAGTGGCATAATAATTAACATTCAATAACCATCTTACTCAATTTGAAAGCCCTGGGTTTCATATTATGATTGTTTAATATTAATTTGACATTTATAAGTCACTGGCCTCAGCAGACCCAGATGTCATGAGTCCAGCTGAACAGAGGCCCAGTACAGGGTGTGGAGTCTGCAAATGTGCATCGCTGCTGCAGTTACATTGGTTTTTTTTCTGAAAAAGCATTCCCCAGTGCTGTTGGATGATCTTTCGGGCTATACTTGTGCTACTTGACCTAATTTGCACCTGTGCAAGGGCAATCTTAGTGAAATAAAGCAGCACTTTTCAACTGATTCAATTTTCAATTTTTAAAAAACTTTTTTTTTTTCTAGTATTCATTTAAAAGAGCCTGTGGGGGGGGGGGGGAGTGATCTCTCATCAACAAGGCTAGTTCCTCTTCTGTAGTAAACCTCTGCATAGTTGTGCTGAAAAACTTATCAGGTTTTGTTTTACTGCACACTTTAACTTCCCATTTACATTTATTCATAACTAGTTCTTAATCTTTGTGCTGACACTATATTTCAACTGAAGCAGCTCTAGCTCCTAACAATTTATCTCTAGATGTATTTGAGATAATCAAATTTCTTCTGAGCTTTTGTTTTGCCCTGTATGGGTTTTCTAGCAGTCTGACAAGGAAAAGACTGTCTCTTTCCATGAGAAACCTTTTGCTGCCCACACCAGCTAGGATTTATCTTCCCTGAACAGCATTGACCACACCATCTACATTATTTCAGATGAGACCTGACACCTTTGTTACACTATGCCACATATTTGTGCATATCATGCAATTGCCTTTTCCTCTGGGCAAGGCTTGAACGTTTGAATCCTTTTCTTCTCAGTGCATCTCATTATGCACTCATTCACCTCATAAATATGTTCAGGTTAATGCATTGCATCCATCTTTAGGCCCACCCAAGTCCCATTAAAAAAAATCGCAACACAAACAGCAATAAGTATATGTGTACAAGACTACATGTAAGTGGCTAGGGGTTATGGAGGGCCTGGAACTTCCAATCTTTGCCCCATGCACTGTCCTTGGGTCTGAAAGGTGCATTCGACCTTTTGAAACTTCTCTAACAAAAACCTTAGCACATCAAGTAGACCAATTTTCAATGCCTGGAAAGCGAAGGTTTGAAGGCTCTATACTTTGAACTCAAGCCCCACGGGTCCTTTTAGGGCAGCAGTATAAGAGTTGCCTATTTTCTCAAAGAGAGTCTGTAATGCAACCAGGGACTGGATGCCCATTTCTTCAGTCCCATCTATGCCCCCCCTGTGAAATACCTTTCTTCTCCTCACTGAGCTTCTGCCTTTCAGCCCCAGAACAGCTTCTGCACAGTGTAGACTCCATACAGATGTTGTTTGGCTGGATATTAAGTCAAGTGACTTCTGTTAGATAATGCCTTAGGGCAGATAGTCAGACAAGTCAAAGCAAATAATACCTACCTGAATGCAAGTGTTACTGAGAGCAGTCTGTTCTCAGCTTCTGTCCTTAGACCAGGAGTCACCTAACCTAGTAAAAACAATTTATGAGTAAGATGTCTAGCCAAAGATAGCCAATTAAGGCTCCTTCACCAATCATTGGACTAATACATGCAGCTCCAGAGGGTAGGTTACACACCCCATTAATCTTCAAATGGGATGAGTGCTCTCTGGAGAGCCTGGACTCTCTCCATTGGCTACTACAGAATCCTAAATGACTATTTTAACATTGTCAGCAAATCTCAGCTTGACCATCAGCCTTGGGCGCTACCCTCAACTACCAGTGTTGCTGGCTGTGTGTGCTGAGAGCATCTCAGATGAGTTCTTCCAGCCTGAGCCAGGAAGCACCACTCCAGTGCTGGGTGTGTATTCGAGGATGCACGAAATCCACAGGCTGAGGGTGCGTTCCAGGTCCTGGAGGCTGCTGACCACTCAGGATGCTCCCAACATCAGTCTTATCTTCCAGAGGTCACCTGCCCTCCCTTAGGTTTACCCTCTCCTTCTGCCACAACTTGAGGTAAGCCCAGAAAGAGACAAAAGTGATTCTTAGGAAGGTTCCCTTAGGAAAACAAGAAAACCATATCGAGAGCTGTGTACCCAAAGAGGTAGGTCATCTGCCTTGGGCTGAGGAATAAAACCAGCACAGGCCCACATATGAAAGTCAGCATGAGCATCCACTCTTGCTCTCTTTGTAAAAATTATTTGTTTATACCGCAGTTGCATTTTGGATATGCATCAGAGACTTAGATGACCTTTTGGTGTTAGGCATGGTATGTATACCTTACTAGACCAGGGATGTTGTTATCAACTATTTGTTACCACTCTCAGAGCAGATCAAATCATGAGTGCTCATCCACTTCAGAGCAAAGTCTGGGCTTAAATAAGAGGAAAGTGATGAATACTTTCACAATCTATACACCTGGCTTCCAGCACGGTACTGTAACCTCTTACACTATCATGGCTATTTCAGCAGTGATTGCTGTGACATGACCTAAGTAAGATGCATTGCTCACACTGAAGAGTTGACAATCCACAGTGAGATGGAGAGACTAACAGTGGTTTAAGAAGGGGAAAAAAATTGCTCTCGCAGCAGTAAGATGTAAAGGCTTTCTGCATTTAGAATATTTACAGCAATCCGTATATTGATGCTTGCCAGAGCAAGTTACCAAAGCGTTAAGAGTTTATCATTCAGCTGCTATTTTATAATGTAGTCAGAGTAACAGTGTCATATTTAACAGAAGTCAATTTTAAAATAAAAAGGAAAATTAGTTTTATTCACTTATGAATTACTGTTACAAGTAACTAATTTATAGGAATAGTAATAAAACCAGAACTGTGTTCACTAGGTAACATCTACAGTTCTGGAAGAGCATGGCCATTAATAAACAGAAGTGAGTGCAGAATTTTAAGTACCCTTCCTTAGTCCAGAAATATGTTCTGTGAAAACCTCACATAAGGGAGTGAGCAATTCAGCTCAGTCCATTAATTGCCCTAAATATCATGGCTGGTAATCTGCAAATTAGATTATAAAACCTCATTACATATAAACAAATGCTATGATAGATTGCCTCTGCTTTCGCAGCAATTAGTTTGCGAAACAGTTACTGTATTTTATGCTTAACAGTATTAAAGAGCCAACAGCGATTTCACAGTAAAGCAGCTTCATAATGAATATTGTTTTTATGAATCCTAAGTCTAGTCGTTACATGTTTATGGTTGCCCGTATAACTCAATTTTGAAAGATACTTCTGGTCTCCACTTTATCTAATGAAGTCCTCCCTACAACACCTCTGGGCAGCCAGGATCTGGGGCTCCAGGCCTGTGTAGGGACATCATATGTCCAGTTTTCCCAAGATATACTTTTTTCTCCTTGTCAGGAACATAAACTGGTGGAATATTGAGAAGCTACCACATCAGCCAGGGATTTCTGGACATCTGGTGTCTGACAAGTGATGTAGACAGATAATAGCTCTGGCTGGGATGGTCTAGACCTAGAAATCAGGGGTGACATAGTGCACATTACTCACAGTAACTTTCACATTCTGGGGAAAGGAAGAGTTAAAAGTATTGAAATGCCTTTCTAGACCACAGCAATTAGCAACTAGGTCCATAGAGTGACCACCCCTTCAGATCTGCTGCGGGTGCAAAGGCAGTGACACAGGCCTGCGTACAGAGCTGTTCCTCACTGCTTCTCATTTGTTGGCCATTGTAGCAAACACTACACGTCATGGTTATCCCGCCAGATCTCCAGCCCACCCCGGGCTTTATACTCCCAGCAGTAGGCGTGTCATGTTATAAGGGGCGGAGACAAGGGAGGGTCGACCCTTAACTCTTTCCGTACAGCACGTGATCTTCCGGTCACCAGCCCTTATCTTTACTACATTTCCCCCTCCCTTAGCTCCAGTAGTTCTGGATCTTGCTGGGGAAGCTGCGCGTAAAATAATCGATATATGGTGAGACTTATACAGACACGTATCCGTTACGTTCATGGATTTTGCCCAATCCAGCCAGTAGTTCGTCGCGGCTCCCTCATTACTCCCCCACACCATCAGGATGCATAGGGAAATGGTAACCTGTCAAGATAAGACTCAATAGACTGATTAATGTCTATACGGTTGAATATTTTGACTTGGTACCCATTCTAGCATCCCTTTCTCGGTTTGCACACACGCATACCCACGTCCCAGGCAACGGAGGGAATAAGGGCCCCCCCATTCACGGGTTTGCAGGTCCCGTACTTGAACCAAAGGGTAAGGCCCTTCGTTCTCATCGAGCCGGAAATGTGCCTGGGTTGCAGTCTGGGTTTTATAGGTGTTCCCTCGAATGGTATGATTTAAGGTAATTAGTGCCGTCGTCAACAGACGCTGTGCCCGAAATAAGGGAGGGTCAAGAGGAGGGGGAACCCCTGTTCCTGGGCTTATCTTTTCCGCCTCCCTAAGTCGGTCGAGTAACTCTTTTAATGTGCGGTGCGTGCGTTCTACAATGCTTTGGCCCGTACTGTTATAGGGAATGCCATGACTCAACTGAATATCCCAGCGCGCGCAAAAGTCCTTTGTCTTCTTGCTGACATATGCCGCTCCATTATCTGTTTTAATTTTTTGTGGGATGCCAAGTTGCGCCATACAGTCTTGCCAATGTAAAATAACTGCGAGAGCATTTTATTTAGCATGCATAGTTGCTAAAATAACTCCACTGCAGGTATCAACTGTGACATGCAGATACTTACGTGGATTAAAGGGTTCATAAATCGTAACATCAGACTGCCATATTTGGTTGGGCTGCAACCCTCGAGGGTTTACCCCTGCCTCCCAGAGGGGACCTTTGGAACACACAGGACAAGCAGCAATCACAGAGCGAGCATCTTGCAACGTAATGCCAGCGAGCCTAGCTAAACCGCGAGCTCCACAGTGGAGCAGCTCATGCAGGTGGAAAGCTCGCCTTAGGTTAGAAGTTTCTTCAACCACCAGTACGCTCTTTGCTAAGCTGTCCGCTACTTCATTCCCGGCAGAAAGAAAACTCGGTATGGAACTATGACTATTAACATGGATAGGACAGACAGGAGCGGTTCTCATTTGCAGTGTGGTGAGCAACATTCCGGCAATCTCCAACGTTGCCCCAAGTGCCCATCGGCACTTCTTCAGTAACTTATATACATAGCAAGAGTCTGTGATTAGATCCAAGGCCTCTTTGGGCCATTAAGTGAGAGCCATCCATACCGCCTTGGCCTCAAGATACTGCACGGATTGCCCTTGATCTTGATAACTAATGTGGGTCCACTGACCATCCTCCTGCCACGTAACGACAGCTTTCCCAGTAATCGATGACGCGTCGGCAAAAACCATGCGGCCTCCGGTGGGTTGTTAACTATGGCACTACCTGGCAAAAAATGGAGTACCTGGATTATCTCCCCACAGGGGTGTGGTCTTAGACCCTCAATACAATCCGTAAATTCAGCTATTGCCGCTTGCAGGAGCCCCACTTGTGGAAGTACCAACTCCCACTGTGCCAAAGAACAGGGCAATGCGATGACCTCCGGGTCCTTCCCTGTTAAGTGTTGCGTTTGCCTCCGACAGCGGAGAATAAGCTGGGATAATAATGTTGGCCAAGAAATTAAAGCTGTCTTTGGTTTGCCTTGATACAACCAAGCAAAAGGCCAGCCTTTTTCACCATTATTTTGAATTAGTAAACCATGGCCAGTGGTATCGGTCATGTAAATCAGGGCAGTGACTGGTTGTTCGGGTGCAAATCGAGCAAGACCCCAATGCTGGGCCCGCTCCATAATTGTCCTAAGAATCTCCTGATGGTTTCTTGAAAGAGTCCTTGAAGCTAGGGGGGAATCTCCTCCTTTCAGGAGTTGATATAAGGTAGTCATTTCTGCCTCAGATATTGGAATAAAGTTTCTAAGCCACAATAGTTGTCCAATTAATTTTTGCGCCTCATGGAGTGTTGTCACTGTAGTCCGAATTTCAAATGATTGTGCAGTCACACTTCGTGGTCTCAGTTGAGTACCTAAATACTTTACTGCACGTCCTACCTGCGTTTTCCGAGGCTCAATGTGTAACCCATGTCGCTCCAAACTGACTATCAGCTGCACGCGTGCCTTTTCCAGTAACTCCTCTTGGTTGGACGCCAATAACACGTCATCCGTGTAATGGAAAATGATGACTGTAGGGAAATTTTCTCGAATAGGGCGTATCGCAGCGGCTACAGCAATTTGACACAAGACTGGTGAGTTTTTCATGCCCTGGGGTAACACCTTCCATTGATATCTGGCGCACGGGTGTTGATTGTTAGGCTCAGGAACAGTAAAGGCAAAGCGTACTCTATCTTCTTCATGCAAGGGAACACTAAAAAAGCAATCTCTAATATCTATAACCACTATTTGATAGGTAGAATCATGGCCGGAGAAGGGAGGCCCGCTTGTAGCGGGCCCATGTCTTGTATACATGCATTAACTGTGCGTAGATCATGTAGCAGTCGCCATGCTCCCAATTTTTTCTTTATCATGAAAATGGGGGTGTTCCAGGGACTTGTAGAGGGTTTGATGTGTCCTGCGTCAAGTTCTTGTTGTACCAATTGTCGAACAGCTGCCCTCTTTTCCTCTGTCAATGGCCACTGCTCTACCCACACTGGTTTATCTGTCAACCAGGTGAGTTTTAATGGGCGGACACAGGCAGTGGCCACTATGATAAATTTGTATGCAGCACTATATTCATCTTCTGCAAGCAACATTGTCCCAAGATGACAATGGGTAACTCAGCAATGACGGGGTTACACCATGCTACCCTAGCTTGTCCGGATTCCGGATCCTTCAACATAATTTGCATTGGGTTCCTGCTTTGATGCGAGGTCTGCATGCCTCCCACGCCTTGCAGTGAACCTCTCGGTTCGAGTGGCCAATCATCTGGCCATAGATGTGATGGGATTACTGCAACGTCCGCTCCTGTATCGAAAATGGCTCTCAATACGAGGCGTCGTGTTCCCCCCAACTCTGGGAGCCATGGGGTAACTATAATATCTACTTCTGGTCGCATGGTCATGTTTAGGGTGAGTGCCACAATACGGCGAGGCTCTATCCCCAGCCTCCTCTATTGCGCGCTCCCATCTCCCCAAGGCAGCTGAGTTGGATATTGCATCATTGGAACCGCAGGCGACTGTGCTGGTCCCGGGGAAGGAGAGACTCCCTGTGCCATACATTACGCTGCTGTTGTCGGGCCTGTTGAGCTGATTGCTGGGGCAGGTGGGGATGGCACAGCCCTCAGCCATCCCCTCCTCTCGTTTCCCCAGCCCGGTCTCCTTGGCTGATTCCCCGCTTTGCACTGTCGAGCTCTGTGGCCTAGTCGGCCGCAGCGCCAGCATCGTAGGTCTCTCTCTCCTTCCCCTGTTCCAGGGGTGTTTATTTTTGAAGGGCATTGTTGTGCCATGTGTCCTTGCCCCCCACACTTATGGCACGTAAGTCGTGCACCGCGGCAGGCCGCATGGACCGCAGCCACTACCGGTTGCATACTTTGCACCTGTTCCTGTTCCAGCACGTAACGAATCATCTGTGAAAGCGTGGTCCCTATGGGTAACTGTCTTAGCAACACTGCAGTTTGTGGGTTTGCTTGTGTACGTGCACAGTCAAGCAGTATCGCCTCCTTAACCTGCTCAGGAAGTCGAGCAACCTGGAGCGCCGATTGCAGCCGGTCTAAATACTTTGTGAAGGGTTCACTTAACGATTGCCATATTTGGACCCATGGAGGCTCCCTTTTATCAAGAGCCACGATGATGTGTATCACTTCCTGGGCAGCTTTCGAAGATGCAGCAAAATCGCGCCCCCGCATTCGCTGAGCCTGTGCCTGAGGAGTTGTGAACTGCCCTTCACCCATCAACTGCTCTAAAGTCACTCCTGCCATGGGATGGTTGGCCTGTCGCGCCTCGATAACAACTTGGGTGCACCGATTCCTCCACTCCTCCCTAAACAATACCATCATCGAGGGGGTAAATACGGCCCGCATCAACTGAATGATATCAAAAGGTGCAAGCGGCGTTGCAAAAACACAGTCTAGTAGGACTTGGGTTTCTGGGGAATTTAATCCATGACTTTTCACCGTTGTGACCAATTCTTTCACCAACTTCGCATCTAACGGTTGCCACTCATATCCTCCACCTGGGGCTGCTCGGATAGGAAATGCTTGAATCGGAGGGGCCTGGAATTGCACTCCTTCCAAGACACAATTTTTTGCAATCATCCGCCAATCCGTCCTGTTTGCCCTGTCTTTCGGCATTCCCGCTGGCATAAGACTTTCTGCATGTGCCACCACCCCTGTCAATCAGCTGATCAATGCCTCGAGTTCCCTTGAAACCTCGTTAGTCCATCTCGGAAGCAGGGCGGATGAGCAATAATCGAGGATCCCTCGTCACCCCCTTCGCCCTCACTGCTATCAGAGCTCATGAGGTAATCGTGTACAGGCTCCCTCCACTGTGAGGGAATACCAGTTTGATTTCCCATTGCCCCAGGGATAGGGGTTCCCTCTGGTGGCTCAGGTATCACTGGCAGCGCTGAGGGAGCCCTACCACCACCACCCCCCCCCCCCGATGTCCTGCGCTCCGCTCTCTGTGTCCAGCACTCGTCAATCACTGGGATACAACGGGGCGTCCTCAGGTGTTTTGCCTTCCTTTTCTCCTTCCCGCCATCTTCCTTCACGTAGTTCACGATACCGCTGGGATCCCACATCGGCCCCCGGGACCCAATCCAGCAACCTATCAGTCAGCTCCCTTTCCACACATTGTTGCAACTCGCCCCAGGGGTATTGAGGAAGTGGCAGATCCGCCGGTGCAGGAGGTGCCGAAGGTTCCGTGGGCGGCCGCTCTAAACTCCCCACTTGTATCGGGAACACCTTTCCCGACTCCTTTGTTCCCGCTGCGCCATAGTCTCCCTGCACCTCCCCTTCCTCCGTTGGCTCAGCCCCCAGTAACAACGGTTCCGTCTGTATCCCACAGGCCACTCCTTCCCGCCAGCCTGTGTCCCCTCCGAGACTAAACTTGTTGGCTTTTCGTTCCCAGGAGATTCATGCCCATCAGTGCACCACGTGCGGCAGGCCGGCGCCGCCTTGCTGCAAACCCCCTCTTGAGCACCCTTGTCATTACCGACTTTAGTACCTTTATGAGTTCCGCGAGCTCCATCGCTGTTGCCTAATCACGTCGGGGTCACCACTGTGTAGCAAACACTACACATCAAGGTTATCCCACCAGATCTCCAGCCGACCCGGGCTTTATACTCCCAGCAGTAGGCGTGTCATGTTATAAGGGCGGAGACAAGGGAGGGTCGACCCTTAAGTCTTTCCGTACAGCACGTGATCTTCTGGTCACCAGCCCTTATCTTTACTGCAGCCATGAGTGTGGTACCTGACACACACGTGAAGAAATTAACGTCCATTTTAGGAGAGAGCCAAATAGATCAAGTTCAAACTATTGGAGAAACTGTTACTGGTGTCTGGCTGCAACTGGGAAGGCTGCTTCCTGCAGTTATAGCTTATTACAGAAAAAATACTGGCTTTTCTCCATCCCCATAATGGCAAAGACCAACGAAGCAGCTTATCAAGCTCCTCTTCCTCACCATCTCTCAACCACTAGCTACTGGCTCCTACCTCAGATGCAGGCCAGAGAGGTGATAGCTCTTGGGTGCTAGTGTAGCTCAGGGATGACAGAGGGCTCGACGTCTCAAATCACATAAGCACAAGGGACATCAGGATGAGTTTAAGCTCTCCCCCAAGAGCCTGCGACTGTCGAATGGAGGTCCAGCACGCCCTACAGTGCTGAGCAGTGAGGAGACAGAAAGCTCTTCCATTTCCCTGTCCTCAGAGATTTTGGCATCCAACCAAGCTGATGTGGTATCAGAGGAGTCTGCAACCCAAAAGCCCCTGCTGGGCTCAGGCATCCCAGCTGCTCTTTCAGAAACCCAAAAAATGCAGGAAGGTACAGATGAGAGATACTCAAAGGGCAATTGCCTTAGTCAACCATCAGGAGGCTGGGACACCCCAAAACAGTGTGGGACTCCTTTAGGAAATGACATCTTGTACATTATTATAGTATGTTCTGGGTGGTATCTCCCACTGAGTTTCTAGCAAACATTTAACAGCAGCAACAGGGTGGAGATAGGAGACCTGCACTTCACCATCCTAAAGCAAGTATGGCAAAACACACACTTCAATGGATGCTGATGGCACACCACTTCACCCCCCCCACACATCTAACCTTGATGCTTTGTAGTGCTATTCTGTTGTATTTTTCTTCCCTTAATTTTCCAGATTCAAACATGACATTAATACACCAAGTTCTCCCCACCTCAGACACAGCCATTTGATTTGCAAACTATTGTAAACCTTGCACCAGCAGTTTAAGCATGCCACTTTGGTTACACAGGCAGCTGAAAAACCATGCTTCGTTCCTTTCAAAGCAAATAAATGTAAAATAATATTTTATTCTGTATCTTCAGCTACACTGGGTGTCTAAATTAGAGTCTGCTGAACTCAATAGATTGTCCTACTGAAATTAAGGAGGATTTAGATCAACTTCTCACTGAGAAAATACATTTCAGCTCTTCTACACACGCGCACAAACAGCTGGTAGCTCAGAGATGTGCATTTTATTTGGAGTGTCTTCCCTTGGATAAGCAAATGCCTGTTAATTTCCGCAAGATGTTGCCACTCAGGGAAGTACATGCTTGAGCTGAGGGCAGTGTTATCTCCGTGACATCGCACAGTCCCAGTGCTACAACGCCTAAGTGTTCAGATATGCAAAGGCCATGCTGAAATGCAATATTCAGACCGTGAATTTTGCACCATTATCACAACTTGACAGCTCTCATTTCCCCAGCGTCCTCAGCAGAACATGAAGTGGCACAGGTAGGAGTGCAGAAGAGCAGTGCTTTTAGAGTGGCCGTTAACAAAATACATAGTCAAAGCTTAAAAAAAATATGGTGTTAGCTTGGGTCTGTGCCACTAGGGAATGACACTCCATTTGCATGACTAATACATGAGATTTTTAGAAGAGAACAGGAATATTTGCCTTTGCATTTCTTTGAGAACCCAAGATGTAGTGCTTCAACAGTCTCTACAAGGACCTCAGCACATGGCTCAGGAGATCCCAGCTGGACTCTGTGCTCAGAGGTGGGAGTGCTCTCCCTTCTCAGTGGGGGTCTGTACCACCGTCCTCATGCTCAACATGGCCCCGAAGGCTCCACTCCCCTCCTGGTTCACATAATGCAAGAGACCATCAGTGAGAATCCAGGGTCATGGGCAACAGCCCGATTCACCCAGCGCTCTCCTAAGCAGAGTGCATCTCCAACTCCTCAAGGCAGATGCACCTTGATTACCCCACTTGGGTTTAGTGAGAGAGTCACTCTCTTGGCCAATATTGCTTATTAATCTGAGTAGACAGTGCACAAGCCATGTACAGCTACATTTGGTCTTCCCCTATTTGAACTCCTTATGGCTCCACCACCACAGAGACAAGACATCATGGGAGACCCATTTGGGTATAACAAACAGCTTTTCATAACCTGTTTAAAAAACAAGCAAATAAACAACCAAAACCCAACACACCAAGTTCAGCTGGCTCAACTACACTTTCCTGTGCTAGTGAGTTTTACTTGCCTTTGGTAAATTGGGTGTCCTTGGGAAGGAAGAGCCAAGCTCAGCATCTGGAAACTGGGAATCAAGCAGCTGAAGTTCAGCCATGAAACCTACATGTCCCTTCTCCTGGCCAGGGAAATGCTGATATTCTGCAAACCATTCAAGTTCTTGCTTCAGGACATTAGATTTTCTATGCAAATATAACATTGCAACCTTATACTAAAAAAAAAAAAAAAAAAAAAGAGCAGCTATTTTCAAGGCTAAAGAGATGATAGAAACCTTACTGTTATCTCTGATAATGACTCTTCCTTCTTTCCCAGAAACCAGCCCAATTACCTCTCTCCCCACCCCCTTATTCCTTCATGTAAAATCTTCAAAGGCTTTTGTAATCATTGGATCAGTCTCACCTGGGAGGCACCTGAACAAGCACAGGTGCAGTTATGCCCAAACACTACCAAGGCACCAGACATCTCCTGGGAGTGAGAAATAGATGGCAAGATGCTTTTTTCCCTTGAGGTTTTAGGCGATGTTAAGGCATTTTCCTATAGCATGTGCAAACATCAGGTAGGGTCCTTGCACACAGATGGGTGCAGAAGGTCTCGTCTTCTGGGCTGACTGTACATAGAGCAGCCCCGACCTGCTGGGTGGATGCAGCACCCTGGTGGAGTGCTGCACCCGTGCACTTATTTATTAATTGATGGCCAGTCTACACTGGCTGGGTCTTTGCATGTGAAGGCTGCTGGGAGACCACCAAAATCAGTGTTCTGCAAAGCCTCTTCTAACCTCTCCTCAGTAAGGATGGCACCGAGTCGGTGGGGGTCACACATGCCTCCTTCCTCCCATGGTGAAAGCATCTCAACACCTACTCCTGAATGCATTTAGTCACTGAACACTTTATTTGAGGCAAGAAAATTCCCATATCCCTGCTCTGTAGCTAGTGAGCTTAAAACAAGGGACAATTCTGAAAATATTTAGATGGGTTCCAATGAAAGCATTGAGGAATGCAGCCACATCAACAAAAGACACCAAACTCCCCACAGAATCAGAGTGACTGAAGCTGTTCACAAACTGTAGTCACATTTGGCACACAGTGTCCAGGGGAAAATTAATGAGAAGAGAATAAAATTGAAACAAAATGTTTAATTTCAGTAATTTCTATACTTTATAATGAGGTTATATTTAGAGATGTAACTAATATTATACCCCCATAATAAAGATGTATGTGTTTTGCTTGGGAAAAAATAAATGTTTAATTTGATTTGAAAAAAATTAACGAAAATGAAAAAGATTACTTTTGTTTGAGGTCAACCTAAAATGTTCATTCTACTTCTGAATTCAATCAAACAAACAGAAAATCAAGCAAGTCAATTATATGCTAAGCCCTGTGAGTGACACACATACAGAGAAACAGGTAATTGAACTTCAGCCTCTCAGATTTATCTTTCTATCCTCCCTTTCTTCAGAGACAAAGAACGCTGACTGTTTTCATTAAAATAGAGTTAAATACTCCAACTCTACTAATGCAAATCTTTCCAAGTATTTTTTGTAATTTGAGGAGGTCTGCTTAGAAGCGTGTGACCTTTTACAGTGCCGGATCTAAGCAAAATGAAAACAGTTTTCTTTACAGTCATTCCGAATAGCTCCTTGTGAATTAGGTAATGACAATTCCCTTTAAAATGTCAGATTAACTTAAAATCAATTTAGTGCTCCCAGCTTGCATTATGACTCAAGTGTTCCTAGGCAAGTTCTTATCCAGACAACATATTTAATGCTATGTTTACTGCAAATGGCATAAATAGAAGCCTTTATAGCTCATATTAGGTAGTGATGTTTGTTAAACAAAAATGTGATGTATTTGTTTTGTTCTGGGAATACATCTAGAAAGCAATTTGTAGCCTCGATATTACCAATGGCTGAGTGATTGCTGCACAAGTGTAAGTGCCTTGCGCCTTTTAACAAATAATGAGCCAGAATGTCTTTATTGCTTTGCTAATTAATACAAAGTTTAGTTCAGGGCTCTAACTTAGCATGAGATGTCATGTATTTCCTTAGCACAAGAGTGCCTGAGTTTCCCTTATTGAGTTGTAAAGAGCGGCATGTAATTTCTACGGCATTTCTAGGATACTCTGTGGAAATCAATAGCTAGGCTAAAATTTTCTGCTCTGTTTTATCAGACTGTGAAATGCTAAAAGTGAAATGGGGAGTCATGTCATTGCTATTGCTACTAGAGCCATTTAATAAGGCCAACAAAAAACCCACAAGAACAAAAGAAAACCAAAAAAGCAGAAGGGAAAAGACAAAGAAAAATCAGATAAAAAACAGATAAAGGAAAAGTTTGACAACCCTTTTTCAAAAGAGTGAAAAAAGGCATTGAAAGAACAAAGGGTGAAAAAATATTTTAGCAAAAAAAATATAGATTTTGGCTGTTGTTTCATCCACAAGCTTCCTTTTAAATCAGCAGCACCAGTAAGCGGCTCTAGACTCAGCTGACACTAGTCAGAAGGTTTTGAAGGAATTATAACAACTTATGTGTTTGTGTGTGCCAGAGACGTAATAAGAGGGACATGAAGAAAAATAAAATGAACTCTAGGAGATCAATAAAACGTAACCCTTTGACCTTGTAGACGATCCCTATCTGTTTTTCAGAGTTAGGTGATAAAATCAGTACAGTATAAGGTTTTAATCTGGCCATTACTGCTACCTTGCATCTGTGAACTTGTGGATTCATTTGCCACACAGATCTATTTTTAAATGTAGGTATAGCGCCTCTAGAGAAGAAACCAAATTCCCAATTGGTATTAAAACTGGCTTTGATAAAATAAACATTTGTACTCAACAGTTCTCAATGCTTATCTCGGGAAAAGAGAGGGCTTTTCTGCTTCTCTCCTAGCTTCTCTGCTGGGAGAAAAAAAAAAGGCAAGATAAGGCAAGAAACAGAGCAGATGGAGTAAATTTTCAAAGCTGTGTGTGGGAGTCGAGCATTCAGATCCCATTAACCAATGTTGGAGTCGGAGGATCAGACTCCTACTCACCAGGCTTCGAAAACAACAGGTTCACATTTCTCCAGGCTCACTTGCTTCTTACGTGTCCCTGACGCTGTCCTGGCTCCTCTCTAACAGACTGACATTTACGCAACAGCACAGGGCCAAATGTCTTTACATTTGGGGCAGGGCTCCTCAACCAGCAAATAGAAATGGAAAAACAAGAAGTATAGATCTGAGCTTATGTGTATACCATGTGTGCTTATGGATGTGGTATGGAGAAGGGCCAAAAACATGCAGTGGCTGCATCCCACAACAAGAAACAAGCCACACAACATCAGCAGTTTGTACTCCTTTAGGACAAATGAAGGGTGAAAAGCAGGTAGATACAGCTGGTACGGGTGTTCAGGGATGATCCAAAGTCTGTTAAATAATGTCTGGCTGTATACATCAAATCTCGCAAACCCTTAATCATGAGAAATGCACTGTTCAGGCTGATGTGATGACCTCTGTGAGTAAATATGTCTAGTGCCAACCTCCTGTACAGAAGGAGCTAATGAGCACAGCTTTTGCCATTTACGTCCATCTCCTGCATGCTGTATGAAGTGCAATGGCCCCTCACGTTCAGATGGGATGGGCATGCATCGTCCAGGACTCATCTTCTCCCCTGGATCATGTCCACAGTTTTCTACTATGTGACTACACATCCTCTTCTGCAAAATCAGGTTCTCCATCCTTGATAGCTAATGAGAAGCAACCGTCTTCAGTATTTTATCATGGTAGCTTTATTTTTAACTGACATTAATCACCCAATTATTAAGAGTGACACGGCACTTACACCCCATCGTTGCAATCTGATTAACTTCCAATCCTATAAATCAGTCTTGTACATCAAATATGTAGTATCTACAGGCTGAATCTCTTATTTGCTCCACAGGGACACTCAGCAGCGCCGGTTATGAGCAAAATGCAGTACAAAAGGAGAATAAAGCAGTTCTTGAAGAGGACATAGATGCACTCTCTTCCTTCCCTCCTGCTGAGCTCAAAACGCCCTGTTCCTGCAGATGAGCAGTGAAGGCACAATCCCCTGGCCACTACTTGGGGCACCCCGAAACACTGTGGCCGCCACAGAGGTCTGTGGAGAAAGCAGGGATGTACCTGGGATTGCCACTCATTTTCCCCATTTCTCTGCATGTAGAGGATTCAGCAAAGGTGACACAGACTCAGATTTTGGTGACTTACAGCACAGGGCTGGGGGCTGTGAGATGCGGCCTCTTGACAAGTGTGTGACAGAGAAAGATGCCTGGTCCTGGTCCTCTACAGTCTGAACCTGGGGTCACACCTTCAGCTAGATACACGTTCAACAGCATCCTCAAAAGTAATGTCTTTGAGCGACAGCATCCTACAAGTCCTGCAGAGCTTCCACTGGCAGGTTTAGCTGCTAATTTGTTTGTAAAAATACAGACCAGCACACTATTCTGGAAAGTTTGTTATAGCAGACACCTTGGGGACACTCTGGGTCCAGGCTTCTTCCCCATCCCAAATGCTCTTCTAGACAGCCCTGGTTATCAGAAGACACTTATTTCTCTTCCTGGCCCCGGTGGGGTCATGTATGGGGGATGTCTTGTCACTACCCATACAACCAGAAATCTCCTTTAACTTACATTAAGGTAAAGTGAAAATAAATATCTTTATTTACACACCTAAAAAAAACCCCATTGTTGTTATCAATGATCATAAAAGACATAGCTTGAAGAAATGAAAGAACACTCTTGAACAATCTGGTTATAGGGAGGTTGATTCTGCCCAGTCTCTCTGTCTCTCTCTCTCTCACAGCATCCCGACGACTTGCTGCACACGCCATCCTGACACACCCTTTGTCAGGGGTCCAGTCTGGGCTGCATCCTTCAGACAACCTGTTCATGGTGGATGGAACTAGATTTTATAGATAATTTCCTTTTTGGAGCCCTCAGGAGTGTCTGGCCAGATTGAATCTTTCCTATTGAAAGATATTTCTTTCTAACATCTTCAGAAAAAAAACCCTGATGTGGCTTTAATAACAACAAGCATTGTTCCACTTCCTTGCAGATGCAAGCACAGCCTTGCTAGTGCAAATGTCGCATCCTTAACAGTCCTTGAGTCACTGAGGGGGAAAATTTCCCCTCCTCCTCTCAGTATGAAGTGTATCCACAGCCCAAACCTTATTTTTTATATTCATCTGCACAATAGCAAACAGAGTATCAACATTTAAATGCAGTGACAAAGGTGACTGACTACAAACATCCTTCTAGGACTGGGTGAGCGGTCAACAATCCCTGCATTACAACATGGAAAGTGGAAATGAGGAGGGGGCTTTGACTTCGTCTGGCAAGGTGAGCAAACGTCATGGAGTTCAACAGATGCTGTGTTTGCAAATCTTACTCCAGAAGAACCCAGGCTCTGATCTCATCCCTAGAGGAAGGTGATCGCCTGAAGTTGCAAGCAGAGCATAAACAGCAGGCAGGAAACCCACCTGAGGAGCAAGGCTGAAATATTGCTGCATGCAACTGCATCCCCACACCCTCAGCCTGAAATTTTACAGATGTGGGTGCAAGAACGTTCATCTGTCACTGCACCACACTCTAATGCAACTCAGGGCCTCCTGTGCCAGCCCATGGTGGCTGCATTGCTGCAAGCTTGCTCACTCCAGTAACATCCAATGAAACATGATGGTCTCAGTGAAATTTATTTTGCTTCCCTTGACTAGATGATCAGTGCTCCTAGCAAATGTGACAGTTTCAGCCATCATCAATTACTGCTTTCACTATGCAGTCACTCTTTCTGTGTCACACTTTCTATTACAGAGACCTTTGAAATCTGCTGTATTTAAAATGGGTAAAACTAAACCAGGAAAGCTCAAAATAATTCCTCTTTTCAAACCAGTCTCCTACTAAAAATATTCCACCTTAATAATAGGAACCCAACAAGAGTCTCACCTGATGTGGGAATTCTTCCTCACAGGCTGCCTGTTGGAAAGCTATTCTCAGTAATGCAAGGCTATTACCGATGCCATTTTGTTCTTTATAGCTATGGGTTCACTGCCAGGCAGAGTGAAGCCACCGAAGCAAGGTCCTTGCCTGCAGAAATACCCAAGGGTGGTGGTGTTTATGGAGAATCATTGTTCCCTTGCTCCCTCATCCCTCCCTGATGCTGCTCATCACAAGGGCAGAGGTTTTGTGAGCTGACTGAATACAAACTGCCTGCCAGGCATGCTACTGATGAGCACACAGTGCTACATCTCCATCCTGCATGGCTAGAGGGAAAGCCTTACAGGGTCGCATCTCCCCACGACGCAGAGACACCTACATGTAGAAGCCCTCTGCTCAAGGCCACTTTCCCAGGAAGGAGACCTTTGCCATGAGCATTGCATTGATGTGAAAGAGAGCTGAAGGGCTGGTTTCTCCCAGGACATGCCTGAAGGACTTGACCATTTCCCACTTCTCCACATCTCCATTCCAGGAACAACCACTGCAGTTAACTATGATGGCAAGGCCAGTAAATGTGGCAAGGATGAGGCAAACCAGAAGACTGGAAAATCACCTCAAGAGGATACTATGCTCTCAGCCAGCAGCGTGGTAGGATTATCTGCCATCGTGATTGCTATGCGGGAAGCAGAAGAGCTTCGCTCTTGGGAAATAAACATTTGCTCACTTCAAACAAAAAAAAAAATCAATGAAAACACTAAGTTGGAGTACATACAGAGATCAGAAGTCTCAGCTGTTAGGCTGAGCTGAATTAGGCTTCAGAAGACCTGGCCTTGATTTCTGGCAGAGCCACTGGTCTCTGAGTGACCTGGAACAGGTTGTTTTCCTGCTCTGTGCCTCAATTTCTCCTCCTGTGAAATGGGGCCAGTGGTACTGATTTGAGGTAAGATCTGGTGAAAAACCTTACATAAGAACTTGTACTATTATTATTGCCCACCCAAACACAAGCTGTGATGCTTTTTTCAAATATCCTTAGCAATAAAAAAAATATGATCTTGTTCACTGAGTGTAGATCTGTATGAAAGCAGTTCACGACAGCTTTTCTTCAGAGTGATCCAAAGCACTGGAGTCTTTTTGAGGAACGTGGTTTTCCTTCTCATTAATTTCCTGCTTAAGGGTTCTTCACCACAGCAGAAGGTGTTATGTTTTCCCCTATAATGACCTACCAGCTACTTCAGCCAGAGTGACCTTTCATTTAATAAGAGGAAGAACAAAATAAAACCCAGTGAGGAGTCTCTACCAAGCAGGACAGTGTGTGTCGCAGCTCTCAGCAGCTGAGCAAAACTGGCAGCTGCCTCCAACTCACCAGCTGCCTCCCAGGAAAAGAAGGTGCAGCACACAACACCCCTCATGCAAGAAAAGCAAAGGGGGGAGAGGTCCCCAAAAAATTGTTTCACGGGGTCTCATTCAGATAATGAAAGATGCAAACAAGAAACCTCTTGAAGTTGTAACAATCTCTATGGAAGTGTCTTTCAATAGCATTATCCACACCTAAATCCATATCTGCCATCTTCAGGGTTGCTTCTGTGGTTAATGTTGGTGTTAAGGTGGGAACATCTTCCAAACGTTGCAAAACTCACTAACTAAACAGCCTCAAACTTTGGGATGCTCAGAGGCCCAGACCTGGCTAAGTCCAAGTTATCTCTTTCTGCCATAGGAGGTTACAATGAAAACACCCAGATGCCTATTTTGTTTGATGCATGCAGAGCAGAAATCACTGCATGACTCCCAGGGCTTCAACTAGTCCACAAGTCTTCATATAAACTAATCACAGTGCAATATTATCCCACTTGTCAACAGTTCAGGAGGAACTGACAGATCGCAGTTTAACTATTTAACTCTGCCAGGGTAATAAGTTCTCTCATGCATTAAATTAAAAATGACACTTAAAAATAAGTACATTATGGACCAAATACAGCACAAATAGGGGGCAAAGATTTAAACTGCTGCCTGGTGGAGAATTGCCAAGGAAGCAATATGCATCTCATTACTGGACTTACACTGAACACATCCACCAAGAAAGCCCTTTGCATATAGATGCATTTGCTATGGCCAAATGCCTGCTATCAACGTGGACAAACACTTCTGTTTATTTTCCATTGTAACAATGTTTGAGTTAAAAAACCTGCTGAGGGCTCCTTACAGTGGGCAAACTCTGGACGAGGCAGTCCCTGCTTACCCTCAGCCCCCATCACTTTTGCCTTGTGGCCCATGATCTCTTTGCAAAACTGTCCTTCCCTTCTGCTACTGTCTGACAACTGAGGAAAAACACTGAGTGCTTGAGCTGATAAGACACACTTATTTAAGCTGATAGGAGAAGCAATAACATTAATAAAGACAGATTTTACTTGTAAGTGGAGTGTATTCCTTTCAGAGGGAAGGAAATTTCTTTACAAGCTTTGGGTTCGATAGCCTTGAATTATGCCACCTTCTTCCACTGTCACTGGGGTTTCTTTCTCTTTCTTTTGCAGCAGTGGCTCCCATACAGCTGCAATTTCATACACAGATACATAGCTCTATTCAGTCCTACTGCTGGAGCATGTTTCCAGTCCATTGATAGGCATTTGGGGTGGGGTTTGTGCATCTTAATTCAAAAATGTAGTCATCTCTCTGTGGGTTGGTCTCCTTGATAGTCAATGAAGAGTTGCAGGAATTTGAAAGGAATTCATCCAGTCTTTCTGAAGTCTTTCTTACCCAGCCGGTAAGTAGGTCTTATAAGCTGTATCACTCCATATTTTTCCAAGCTGCCAAACAGTGGTAGGAAGGGAGGACTGGAATAGAAAAGACTACCAACAGCCTAGCCAGCTGGCTCAGGTTTAGTCGTCTATTCTGCAGACATCTGAGGTTAGGTGACAGGAATCCCCCCACGTAAGTTATGCTTTCAAGTGAGAAAACACCTCAAAAAGGAAATGTTGGGTGAAGAACATGTGAAATACTCAGGGCCATTAGTATGAGCTGAAAAGCAGGAGGTAAAAGGAGATGTGATGAAGATGCAAGTTTGCCAAAAGCTGAGAGCCATGGGCTGGAGTTGGAAGCATGCAAGGACCAGCTTTCATAGTCAGATTGACAGCTGTGACAACTGACCCAGGTGTCTATATACCTTCCATGGCAGGATATAGATGTACTGAATTGCTTAGGTACTGCAGGCAGAAAGCAAACCCCTGCAGACAGGTATGTGAGAGCGTATCCGAACAGCCCAAGTTAAATGTCGGCTCTGTGCTGTGCCCATCTGTTCCAGGAGGAGGAGAAAATAAGCACCAACAAGTTATTCTTGCAATTGCTGCTAGCTTCAAATCTTGCATGTCATCCCATAATAGCTTCATATCTTGCATGTCCTTTGAGAAATAGTCACAATTGCTAAAAGGTTGCAAACTGATTTTAAAAATTCTATTGAAAATCTATCCTCTGGTAGAGGATATTGAAAATTTTCTACTGAAAATATGTTCTCTCGTAAGTGATGGAGATTTGTAGAATGAAATTCTTACTGATTGGACACCCTTTCAATTCTATGGGGAATATAAAAGGAATTCTCTTAAAGAAAGCAATCCTAATCAAAGCACCCCTTATCCTGAGGTTGCAAGGAGATATTGGGAGATTTCCTTTGACCAAATGCCCACTGAAAGTAAGAGAGAGACATATAAGAGTGGCTTCTAGAGATATCCATCTCTAGAAGAAATAAAGACATTTATTCCCACATTTACTGAAGGATGAAATTAAAAAAAAAATTGGGGGGGTTAATCAGGGTCCACAGTCTGGCTTTGGAAATCTCCCTCCTGAGACTATAAAACCGAAAGATGATAGAGCATGAGAAAGAGGAAAATCAACAAAAGTAAATCCATACTCAAATGTCAGACAAAGCAAGCCCCACTTGAGGCTTGTTTTCATCCTCTCTCATTCCTCAAGTTCTACTACCAGGGGAGTGGATGTTTAAGAGAAAGCAATGAGTGGTCCCACTCATTTTGCCAAAGCACACTGAAAAGAGTCCTCTCGCTCTAGGAACTGAGGGGGAACACCCAACCACCCCACTCACAGCTGTATCGTTACTTTACATTTGCTAAGCTGGTTCACACTCCTTCTGGCAGAGCATCCCTGACGAACGGTTCCTCCAGGCTTCATCCCATGGGATGAGCTGTGAGGACCCTGAGGGACCCACTGGCAGCATCGAGGGTCTGGTGGGACATGGCCGTGCAAGACTTCCCTGCGAGGGACCCTTGCCTTACGCGGCCGAAGGGGAGAAATCAAAATCAGTCTTTTCTCAGCAGTCCTGTGTGTTGTATCTCAGCTCACTGCTGCTGTGCCGGGCTGCCTTGAAAAATGCCTTAGGTGCAAACAAAATTCTCAGAAATCCTTTCCTGGATTACTCAGCGTCATTCATATTCATTAGCGGTTATCAGCACGCAAGCAAGGCCCACATTAATTAAATATCTTTGGCATTTGGGAATTGAGGAGTTTGGTCTTGTTTTGTTTAAGTTTGCTTATTTACTAGGAGTATTAACTTATCCTGACCTAACTTTCTCTGACATCTTTCCCAGTTACAGGAATACAGGCTTATAAGCAAGTATTTGAAAATGCATCCACAAAGACGCAGAGAGCGTAGCAGAAACACTGGAAATGAAAACTCCAACCTCCATTTCTTAAAGTTCATTTTAAGGCACCAAATGAGAAAAACACAGGGGAAGTTCTTCCCCCCTTGACTCTTTCTCAAGAAATCTTTGTACCAAGAATGTTAATTACCTTTGAACCTGCATCTAAATGAATCACTTCCATTACCAAAATAATTTATACAAATATAACTATTTCCATTTCTTTAGAAATCTGTTCACAACATTAACACACACAGAAATTAACAGCATCGTGGTCAGGGATGTGAATCTGCTTACAGACCTGTTGTAAAAGGCGAATCCCCCTGTTCAAAACCGTCATTTTCACGAATTTCATTGCCTGTTTTTATTTTTTTTAATAACATCGTTGTTCTTTGTTGCTTAACACAATACCATTGCCTAGATGGCCTGCAGGGTCCCATTTCAGCAATAATCCTGCAGTGACTGCATCTTGGCATTGATTTATGCTTGCATTTTTATAAGATAGAAAACCTTTCTATCGTAACAGTTTCCTTGTTTACTGAAGGGCAGAAAAAACAGCTAAATTATTTCAAAAGCATGAAGTAATTTGTAGCAGGTGCTGTTTTACTGATATGAAACAACTGCTCTAATGGGGAAAAAAACTGCAAAAATATTAACAGTTATGCAACTTTGCATCACAAAGAAACCACTGCAGAAATCTTTTCTGCAGAAAGAAGCCCAAGCATTCCTCATCCACGAAGTCACACCTCTGTCATTAAAATCCCTCACCTCTTGCAGCCTTAGCTCCTGGAAGGGCTGAGGATTTGAGACAAGGGTTGAGACTTACAATTAAAGGTGACAAAGTGACATAGAAAAAGCCTCCTAATGCTGCTGGATCAGACTTCCACAGCAGATGAAGGCAGATGAGTGGGAAAGAACAAAAAATGTCTCAATCCCAAAAGGAAGAGCAGAAGATTTGGACCATGGAAAATCACTGCTTTTTCCTTATCCTTTTTTCACTCATACCTATCTGTTGCTCCTCTACTAATAGCACATGACACTTTCCTCTAAGCCACGAGAGTTACAGATGTTTTATACATATATTCATAATGAGGTGGAATTTTTATTAAACTTGTCTGTGGAAGCTATTGTGGAGCCTGAATTTTATTTACTACAATATAATAAATTTCCTAAGCAGTGGTGACACCATGGTAACAATATTGCTAATGTAATTATTCCTGCCTCTAAAATAGAGTCAAGTCTTTGTAACATGTAGCAATGCTACACAATAATTGAATACGATTAGGTTTCCTTTTTTCTAAGCAGGAGGTGAGGAACTGAAAATACACTTCTCCGTGGTAATTTGAATCAGTAATTATTTGCAAAGATCAATGGGAAGAATTACCCATTCACAACCCATAGCCTTCTGTTTGGTTGTTTTTCCTAAATCAACTGAAATTGAACAGAGAGATTTTGATCTGGGCATTCTCGCAATTCAGGAGCGAGGTGGCTTGCTCAAGGTGTGCGCACACACACAGGGAATCATAGCTTCTGAGAATACAAATTTTTGCAGAGCTAATCAAACAAAACCTTTTTCATGGTTTACATTTTAACATTGTGTTGCAAATTTCTGGAATATAACGAGGCAGAAGGCAATCTTTTTCAGATAAATTACACATACTTCGATGAAGTGTAATTACTTAGCTGCACTGCCAGATTTAACCTGAAATGGAAACACCTAAAAGAATTTTATAAGGCTCTTTATCAGTACTGAGAGAAATGTCTGAATGAGGAGGATCTATGAAATATCACGAGAAAAAATGTTCATCTGTAAAATGACCAATGTCAATAAAACATTTAGAAGTCAGTGGTAATTTTTTACTATTCTCATTATATCAGTATAACTATGATCACACATCTCTGCTCCTGTGATATAAAAAAGGGATGAACAAATCGGCACATGAGCCCCTCAAGAAACATTAGCTCTATAAGCATGCACTAATGTGTATGGCTACTAAATGAAGGCTGGAACTACTGTGCTGGAATATACATTGATGTAGCTCAGCTGAAGCCAATTAAACTCCACTACAGTTGGCACCAGAAGATGCATCTCTCTCCTGCATTTTGCTAATGAGAAGAGAGAAGTCATTCTAAAATTATCGTTGTTAAAATTAAGTTTCCTCATTTAGTTTCTCCTGTACAGAGGGAAGGCATTTGATGGAGCAGAATGGAAAATCTCATGGAAAAGGGGCCGATCTCTGGGTTTCAAGCTGTTTTATGCACATTCACTGAACTTAGACCTTGGCCTCAGAAACAGTAGGAAAACAAGAATATTACAAGGACTGTGAGTAGAGGAAAGAGCTGTATCTCATGTGGAAGCATCTCAGTCCCTTGAGCGTGGCAAAGGTATTGGCTGCATTTTAGAAGGTGTATTTAGCGGTCAACTTTGTCCATGCCCTTTGCGAAGATTGCTGAGCATTTGTCATACCCCCAGAAATACGACCAGGAAACACCTGAAGGGAGGCAATAAAGGGACCTCTATCAAAGGAGGCTGTTTTTTGCCAAATGCCCATTGCAGTCAATAGCATTACTTGCATGCTTAGTGTTAAACATGAGCTAAAGTGCTTTCCTGGACAGAGGCCAGATGGCTCAACGCTTTGCAAAACTGAGCTCTAAATGAAGCTTTTCTGGGCTCTGGCTGTCCTTCAGCATGGAACTCCTTGGCCTTCTCACTCCACAACTCTCTAGAGACTGAATGCAGACCCGTTTCTCATTTATGTCGGTTCAGAAATGACCCAGCCTCTTTGATGTTGTGATCATGGATTCTCTAGAAATTCTTAAAATAAATAGATGCAAGTAATGTACTTGTTAAGAGAATATTAATTTTGGGCTAATTTGGATTCTGATTCTGGAGTTAGATACTGTAGGGGCTGCATTGCAGATACAGTTGTTGGGCACTGTAGTTCCCTCTGCAGTGTGTTAGGTGGGTCAGGCTCCTCAGAAGACCTATTTCAAAAGGAGATGGCATTTGGAGCAAAAAGCTCCTTATGGGTAGACAATGCAAGTGGTGAGCATGTGAGTGTTTCCAGGCCTGCAAACAGAAATCTCCATCTTTGGAACCAGTTTAGCACCATTTTTTTAGCCTAGGAGGTCTCTATTCTTGCAAGAACTGAGCACATCCCAATTTTCTCTTTTTAAAACACATCTTGTGAGGTAGTCCATCCTCCTGTCTTTCACTCCCCAGCTAACCTAGGCTGTAGGAGCCTTGCAGTCAATGTATGAACCAGGGCAAACCCATGCCTTTCATGAAATGACCCCAAAGACAGGGGCAGAGCAATGTGTGCTCCACCCTCCTGCAGAGTTGGTGCAAGCAAAGGACACCAGTCTCAAGGGCAGAGAGAAGCACTCAAGGTTAACAAGGAGCAAGCATGACCCAGCAGCAGGGCATTGGCCTGGGACTGACAAGTCAAGGGTATTCCTGGGTTTTGTTTCATGTAAAATATATAAAAGGTGCTGAGCACTGACAGTCATCCCAGAACTTTCCTTTTTCAGACAGATATGCTAACCGCCAAGCTCAATTTTTATGAATGCATTTTGATACATTGCTTTTTCAGAGCCTAAGCAAATAGAGACGCTGAATTACTTTCCTTTGGATCACAGCTGATGAACTTCAGCAAGTGTTCAGTTGAGGTGACGCTGTGTATGAAATCCTGTACCCAGCCTAAAGATAAAATTTCAGGAGTTCAAGTGCAGGCGAAAGGAAATGAGTCCCCTGCACAACACTTTGTACCAAGAGAAAAGAAGGGTTAAAGAAAAGCATGTTTGCAACTGAAATAGAAGAAGAATGTTATTGTTTCTTACCTTAAAACTCTGTCCTTTAATTTCTAACCCTATTGCTAGGGTGATTCAGACAGGAGCTGTCTGACTACAAAGATAAGGACAGATGCAATGACTGGTCTGTACACAGTGATATATACTTTATTGTCAAGCTGGGTGCTGTGTGAAGTCAATAAACTTCATAGCTATTGATCATGCTGGAAAAGGAAATTAATGCAGACATGGTTTGTTTTTGCAGTATGATAGGTATGTCTGCACATCATCACCTGACAGCCTCGAGCTGTTTGTGCTTGTTTGAGTTGGATGGGATGCAGCTATCCAAAATATGGATAAGTAATAAAAATCAGTGGTGACCTTTAAGAAACTTCAGAGTAGTAATCAAAATGTTGAGAGAGGTATCTGGGAAGTGACTTACAGGATCTTTTTTGATCAACGTGGCATATTAATCAGAGTTGGAATAAGCACAGTAAGAAGTGCTCCGTCCAACAACCTACCCTATCTGTCCATATGAGCTCTGCTTCAAAATACCTACAGAGAGACCTAGGTCCACATGATTTGAGAGTATCATCCGCTTCTTTTCAGGTCTTCACCCTTTCTTTGGAGGTCAGTAAGAGGAAATTGCTCCCTGTTATGGTCCTCTCCATGGCACTCTTAAATAAGCCATCCCCAGGACTGTCACCCAGGAGGGTAACAACCTCATGCCCTGCACTACCAAGAAGCGGTATATGGCAAAGCAGGTGGAGTAGCACCAGCTCTCTCGCCAAGGGCTTTTCATTCCCAAGCCCCAGGCTGACTCTTCTGACCTGCTCATGAAGCAGCAGGTCGTCCCCTGCAGTCAAGACATTTAGATGGATGGAAGGAAACTCTCCCTCTGTTACTGCTTACATCAGTCACATAGTAAGATCAGCCCATGTGTTTTCATTTCTGTAGGCTTTGCAGTGTGGCTCTCAAGTGCTCTCTGGAAGAAAGTGCTGTTGCAACTGGGCTGCTTCCAGCACACAAGCTAGGCATCTCAAAGTAGTTTAAGGCTAACTGCAACTATGCTGCACTGGAGGCCTAAGTAGATGCAGAATGCCCTAAGTTCATTAATTCATATTTACACTGCTCATAATTGTAAGTCATGGCAGTATTCTACTCCTAGTAAGTCTCATATAGATGAGTATTTTTATTCATAAGCAGATCTATAGATACCAAAGTCAGCTGGGGGCATAAGGTTTGCAAGGTACTTCCCTTACTTTGCTCAGTGTGCTTTTATTAAAAATGTTACAGATATTATAATAAAGTTCCTTGCTGGTTTTACACTTTGGTCCATTCCTCCAGTAATCCATCACTAGCTATGTCAGGGAAAAACCCACAAAACTTAATCAGGTGGAAGTAGTTTGTTTTTCAAAGGAAGAAATTTCCCCTGAACCACAGTGCATTATGAATTTTCCAGTCCTAGCAGATCGACAGAATGATATTTGAGTCATAGTGAGAAATGGAGTTGCACGGTTGGATGAAAGCAGTAAAAACAATCAAGTGCCTTGATGAGCATGTGGTCTTGCTACTCTGCTTTGCTCCATCTCTCCAGGAATTACTACCAGTTTTGCTGCATCAAATGAAGGAAGACACTTTGGAAAACCACCGAGCAGAAAAATCCTAGCTCTGCATAGATTTCTGGAGTTCTTTGGCAAGTAATTTAGATGCAAGAAAATTCTTCTTCCAATCTCTCAGTCCGCTAGCTTGCAATTTCTGGCTAGTATCACACAATCTGTAGAGAATCAGCGTACACACACCCAAACTGAACCCACAAAACCAAGTGGTTGTACCAGTGCTTGGCGTTCGCTTGCTAATGCTTACAGCAGTGGAGATGGCATTAGCAAAGCCAGCAGTAACAAAGGGCACAGTTACTGCTCCTTGCAGTCTCCCTGCTGCCAAAAGGCAGGAATCATGAGCCCCTTTATCTGCTTTCACAGCCCTGACAAGTCTCAAGCCTGTAGTGGCTCTCCACAGACGTGTGCTTGTCCTATAGCCTGTCCAACCCTTGGGTGATCACACACGTGGTGGAGATAGGAAATATGAGCTGTCAGGATTTGGCTTTTTTGGAGCAGGCAACCTGCTTCACAGTGCAGCCTGTGGCTTCATGAAGTGCTACAGACAGGGGAGTCAGACTGGAGTCATCATGTGCAGATAATTCTCATTTACAGCTTTTGTAGCAAGCTTTAATCTTTTCTAAACAGCTCTCTATGGCTCCAAAGGGACACATCTGAATGGCCCTAATAAGTTGTCATCATTTCACTAATGGGGATTTAGTGCCTGACTTATGGACAGAGACCTAATTCCACTTCTCGTTGCTGCCCTGCAGAAAGAGTGGTCCTGCTCCACCTTTCCCCCTTCCCATGTCCCTCTGCCCATAGGTATGATTATCCTGACATCAGGAAGGACTGCAGATGAAGAACTCAATTCCCTTCCACAGTTTAACTAAGCAGAGGGTTCCAGCCATCAAAGCTTTTAGTAAAGATGGGTGGGAGGAGAATTAAAATCTTTCCATGACCAGGTCCATGCAGTATTTCTATTATTTGCTTCAATACTACTCCAGATGCATATGAAAATCGTATACAATGTGATGTCCAGCATCTCATTAGGAGCAGACAGGCAATGCCAGGAGGCACAATGGGAGGAAAAAGGTCTCTTTTTAAATCACACTGAGTGGCTGCTATATGCAGAGGCTCGAGAGAGAGAGAATGGACTGGGCTCTTGAGTAGGTCTCCCTTGAAAATTTGCTCCCTATTCCCTGCGGGTCACAAATAGCTGGAAATTTTTCACCGACATCATATCTAGCTGCTGTTGTGCCTGTGGCTGTTTTCTGTGTTCTTTAAGAGCCTTCCACTGGAAGAGACACCAGTATTTTCTGGCATTAGGAAACAGAAATATTTTCAGGCTCCAGCTGCCAAAACCTGCACTAAGGCCCCAGGAGAACACATCTGCTGCAGGATCCCTCAGGGCTGTGTGGCTAACACTGGGCCAGTGAAGACACTCCTTTGTCTCAGGTCTCTTTGTTGGTACCTCTCAGACTACCTCCACAAGAGGTTGTATCCTATTCCTCCATAGATGCTTTGAGGAAGATGTTGAGAGGTTGGGGCTCAGTGTTCTTTGTAATGCTGAGGATATAGATAAGACAGAAAGAGTCTGTTCTCAGGGTTGCACGATGAAAGGTGGACAAAAGTTACTGAACAAAAGCTGGAACAAAGAAAGGTCCAGCTAGTCACAAGAAGAAAATTCTTCACCGTAAGAGTGGGTAAGCACTGGAGGAGGATGCCCAAAGAGGCTGTGTAATCTTCATCCCTGGAGATTTTCAGAATTCAGTTGGACAAAAAGCCCCAAACAACTTGACCTAATTCGGAAGTTAGACCTGCTTTGTGCAAGAGATTGGACTATGGACTTCTGAGGTCCCTTCAACCTATATTATTTGACGAGCCTATGACTCCATGGGTGGTTCAGAAACTGGGCTACCAGTATCAACACGTTCAGAATTATGGAACATCTTGATGTTAGCCTAGTCTCTTAAAACCCTAAACTTCAGATAGATGAAGCTTAATCATAAATCTAAAACTCAAAATAAACAAGGAAAACCAAACTATCTTCTCATTCAAAGATTAAATTCATTCATTCCTTCTCCATGTCTGTCTAGGAAGATGAAGATCTAACTCAGAGAGAGTATGGTACCCCAGCCTCCATGCATACAGTATATCAGGGTACAATCACAGGTGAGGAATCATGTATTGGCAGTAGATCTTCATATTCAGTCATTTTCTTGGAGTTTCCTAGGGTTTCAGTTTAGACTTTTCCATCTTAGTCCTCAACCTCCTCAGCAGGCAGGTTCAGCACTCCCCACTCCAAGTTTGTGGTTGTCCTCACTTAGGAAATGCCCGTCCTCCTTTGGGCAGATTAGATCCTACAGACTTCACAAAATCCTGTTAAGGACTCACCCTCATTCTCTTAGGAAGTGATGTAAATAACTCAGTGCAAACCTTTTCTATGCATGATAGTTCATACCGAGATGTGAATACACAACAGCACTTAATCCAGATACAAACAAGGAATTACCCTGCGCTGTTTATTGCTGCTTCTCATTTAAAGCAAGTCATAGTGATAATAAAATAATTGGAGGTCATACTGGGTTAGGCACAACTAAACCCAGTTTAGTCCCCAAACCTATCTTTTGATTACTCTTTAATTTAGAGGATGTGACTTATCTCTCAAGCAAAAGCTGGAACTACATTGCATGTCTAGTCAATAAAAGAGAGAAAAGGTGGGGATGCTACAAACATTAGTAAATGAAAAGGCTGAGGGTGTTAGTCACTGTTTAAATGGCAGCACATTGCTCAGCACGGACTAATTGACCTAGTTTTTCAGCATCACATGACAGACTAAATTACCCTAGAAAGAGTGCCCTGACCTCACACCTTCTGCTGGAAGAGAAGTCCTACATCAAACCCACATCCTGCCCTGAATTCACCAGGGGCTATTACAAGAGTGCAAAACATATTAACGTTAAACAATGCTAATGCACATATGTTAACCCAACAGTGGGGATCAGCTGTTGAAAAGTGAATCCAGAGCATGAGGTGTAATTGCCAAGTCCTGCCTGTGTCTCCAAATATCCCAGCTCAAATCATTCCCTAGGCTTCCACCTGTAATTTTGTCTCAGGTTTCCCAGCTACATCTTTTGCAGCAAAAATGTGAGAGGCTTCTACCTCTCACAGGCAGGGGAATTGCTTGGGGAAGCTGTAGTTACCCCGCATCCACCATATGAGCCGAAATTGGTTTTTCTCCCAGTTCCATGACCCTGTAGTTTTAGTTCACCGATGTCATGTTTTTCAACTCTACGTGCCGTGGAGTGTTGCGCTCGATTGCTGGGAAAGCACATCCATTTTCTTTAATACCCCATACACATAACACATGTATCAGTAAAGAATGCAATTTCACCGTAAAATCTATGTGTTTCATTATGTGCTCCATATGATCTATATATTCTATCACAAAATGTTGCCCTCTGCTACTTTATGTTACATTTCTCATGAGGTTACCTTGTCTTTCATGTAGCTTCTATACTAGATTGTTTTTTATGTCCACATAACCTTTTAAGATATACATGGTTTTTGTTACAGGTACAAAAAGAGTTAGGTTCACATATTGCAGCTTTTATTAGTGTGCACAGAGAGGTCTCATTACCCTGAAAGAAACAATAATACCTGCTTTAAGGCGAGACTTTATCTTTTCAATGGCCATATATGTTCCTATTGTCTGCAGAGTAATTTTTTTTCTTTTCGTACTAAAACAGGAAATGTGCAGAGAAAAAATGGTCTGTTCTTTATTGACTTCACACAGCCTTTTTCAAATCATTTCAAGGGATGTAAACCATTGCAAAGGCAGACTTCACATTGATAGTGGGAGCAGCACTTCAGACAGACAGGAGTCCTGAGACTTTGCTGCTGAAAAATCAATTCTGGTCCATTGGAGTCAAGAGCCTACAATGGTATAAATGAGAGAAGCGACTGACCTATTTTCTTAGCACAACTTTTCTAAGAAGACTAATTAATTGGCTCATGGACACCCTTTCAAATCGCAGCCCTTTGTTTTCCATCACCTTGTCCCAGTTTTAGATTGTTACACCACCACCAAGGTCACACCAGTTAAAATAGGTGCAATGAAGTGCTGAACTGCTGTCACCAAGTCCGCAACACAGGCTTGGATGTGATGGCCAAGAAGAGGCACAATTTCCTTGGCATTGAGTAAAGGTGTGACCAAACTTGATTTCTGCAGCAGGCTGCTCTGTGCATTGAGTAACGTCGTGCACTGGGTAAGGAAAGGTGAGTCACACATAAAATGTGTGTGATAGTGGACAGCCCCTTATTACAAGGAGATCGTTTTTGTCTGACATGATTTTGTGGAGCAAAACCATTCTGGCCAGAGTGGGATTGCAATGCAGGAAGAGGGCAAGGAGTTGTGTTTGAACCCATGTTGAGCAGACATTGTGTATGTTATTTCTATCCTGGTAGTCTTCAGAGTTTCTCTTCTTAGCTGAGATGAGAGCCCCATCATGATCCTAAATCAGCAACTTTGCTCACTTTGTAGTCACTGGACAGACATATCCAGAGGGCAATCCAGATGTAAGGGAAGATTAATTTCCTCCTGGAATTGTCTCAAGAGGCAGCAGACCTCAAGGGTGTTAAGCAAATGTCATTAATCAAGCGAGATGACTCCGAGCCACTTTCCTCAAAGTCAAACATGGAGCATGGGGTGTAAATAATGACTAAGAACAGGAGTTTTCTGTTTATGGTTTGACAGCAAAGGGTGGAATCCATGTTATCTAATGGAGGCATCTATGTTGCATCCGGATTTCAGGTGTCAGTGAAGCTGTTCTTCTAAATTAAGTGTCCATATACAGTTGATGAAGGGAAATCAAGATCTCTAGAGGCATGCAAAAGAAAATCCTGTTTGGCTCTTTGATCTCTGCCTCTCCTCTTTTTTAGGATTCTGAGCCCATGCAGGTTTTTCCTTAGGCCAACAGGATCAAGCTGTGTGATGAGTGGTCTGAGCTCTGTTGCACTGATGACTGAAGCCAGATTCATCACGAAGGCAAAGCATGTTTAATTCTTATCTGTCCAACACATTTATTGTGTGACTTCCAGCAAGTCTTTTTTATTCCTTCTGTGCCTCAATTCCCTGCTAGTACAGTAGGAATTATATTTCTCAAACTCAGAGGATTGTTTTAGGACAGAAGAAGTAATATTTGTGGGATGTTCAAATATCATGCTGAGAAGCTCCACAAAGGTTATATTGAAAGATCCCTCTTTTCAGTGAAGGGAAATTGTTGATTTTATTTTTAGTTGAGACATAAATACACTGACCTTCATACACTGAATTAAAAAGATGTGAAGAAATGCAAAACAGCTACACTGCACACTGAGAGCACATTTTTTAAAAGATAGAGTGCATATGTGAAAAGGGGCAGAGTTAGGATTAACAAAGTTATCCTCATTTTATCATTGATTAACTAACTCCTGAGCTCAGTGTTAAGCTTGTCTGCCCTGGTAAGGGGAAGAGTTTCGCCAGGAATATTAATAAGAAACACAGTTTATTTCCTCTTTATTTATGTGCAACTCCTATCAATGTTAATGGGACTCAGTTAAATAAATACAGGAAAAAAATGAGGAAGGGGAAGGGGAAGGGGAAGGGGAAGGGGAAGAGGAAGGGGAAGGGGCAAGGGTAAGGGAAAAGGAAAGAGAAGGGGAAGGAATTTTGGTATTCAGATATTAACTTTCCATCATGGAATTTAACCACTGAACTGTGTTTAAACACTGCCCTTGGCGCAAACAGAGCCTGGCGCCCCTGATTTTCCCTTGCCTTTCAGCTGGTACACTCCCTGCACAACCACGGAAACATTGCCATTCTCCTAAGATGTTTTATGCTCATTTCATAGGAGTCATCTGCTAGAGAAGATGAGAAACAGAAGCAAAGCTCTTAGGATTAAGAGCAGGATTCACATCTCCAGGATGATATTTCCCCTGAAGAAGAGTTCAGCCCTGAAAAACATTCATAAGCAAAATACTGCAAGCAGTTTAAAGTTCATATTGCTGAAAATGCCTTTTGTATGAAATTCCTATCATGTATTTACAAAACCTCTGCCCCTGCTAGATAATAACAGATTACAAATTACAAATGAATGCAGCTGTATTTCATTATTAATTGTAACATGTTCCAAAGCTGTTAAGTCTCATGGTCTGCTGATCATGCCTGACCCACAAATGGAAGTATGCAGTGCAATAAAATCTCACACACTCTCGGTGTCCTTTCTAATTAGCGAATGAGTCATGCCCTGTATCTACAGAGCGGAACTGCACTTTCTAGTATCTAAGAGCACCTATAGTTTGGCACGCAGATGTCACTTCAGACCATGTTGCACACCACAGTTTTGGAAGGATCAGCAGATTGGGAGCTGTGTTACACCAAAGCTGCAGGCACCTCCAGGAGTCTGCTTTTGGAGCTTTTTCCTTCAAAATCTGGTTTGGGATTTGATGTTATTTTTTTTCTATTAGGTACACTTGGGAGGTTTGGGTGAGCCTGAGCATAGACTAACTCTGTGCTTGTCCTTTTGCTTGTGTGTGTGACAGTAAAGCGTCCTTCGGCTGGAAGCGGATGCAGGAAGGCTGTTTCTGAGGGTACTGTCCAAACATCACCACATGGTGTACACAATTAATTGTGATGTACAAATTACTGCTCCAGCTAAAGGGCTCTCTGCTGACGGAGAGGCTTGCTCTGCAACTGAAAGGACTCGCTGCCAAACAGTTCCACTGTTCAGGAAAAAGAATGAGCTAGTTTAAATGAGGTCGTTAAGTCACTTGGCCAAATTCCTACCCCAGGCATTTGTCCTATATGTCTCCTCCAATTCTGTACCTAAACTGTTAATTGAAAGCTGGATTTTGCCTGAAAGTAATGAAAATCTCACCCCTCCAAGGTCTCTGAATCACCAGGGAACTTGTAAGTCTCAAATGCCGATGGAGGCCAAAGTGACCCTTTTCCCGTACCTTGAGGTATTGCCTAAACACCCATGGCATAGACTTATCTCCCTAGACAACACAATGCACAGGCAGCACAAATATCTCTTGCTTATGCATATTTTTCATCCTGATTAGAAGTATGATCCTTAGCTGGGTTAAGTTAGGAATCTCCCATTAAGTTACTCCAGCAAAAGCCAAACTGCCTTCTCTGGCAAAGCCTTCCAGATAGGTTTCACCTGCTATCTGATCAGAAGGGCTCATGTATTTATGTATATATGACCAGCTGGTTGTCCTTTCTTCCTCTACAGCTGGCTGAATCTCCCTCTCAGCCCACCACATGGATTAGAGGAGAGCAGCAAGAGCAGAAAGGGAAAATAGCCCCAAGTGACGGACTTACTCCAAACTTATCTGATCTGCTGGACAACAGAAGCTAAATTTTCCAAGTCTGCACAAGAAAGGGACAATTGTTCAGAGTAACATCAGCTGGATACAAACACCACCACTTCACTGGCCAACTGGATTTTGCTGTTGGCCATTCCCCCTACACCATGAGAGCACACGAACTAGCTTCCTTGGAGCAGAGGCGTACGACAGCATCTTCATATTTGGCCAAATGGATGGCTTGCCCATTGTGAAACCTTCACGCAAGTTCAAAGAGCTCAGCTGTTTTGCTCTGAAGGTACTTGACTCTATCATCCCCATGTCAGCCCATAGACATAATTAGCACAGAAATACACCTATTGGCATACGGGGGGCATGCAAAGAGAAATGGAAATTAGACTGTCTAGGATTTTAACGGCACTAGAATAAATTAAAATGTTATTTTTCCATCAGTCCTTTTCTTCCTGCATTATTTTGTTCTAACAGATCTCTTATAAAATTCAGTCTTAATCTAGTTGTATTTCTATCAGTTCAGTAAATTTCCCTGGTGGAATTATCATCCTCATTATTATCAGCAAGTGCAAGCTTAAAGAATGCGTATGAAAGAAAAACACACACAACAAATATGTGAGGCTACAGTGAGCTCTCACATGAGGTTACCAAGTACTGCCCTCACAGTGATGGGTCATCTCTCACCAACCACAGAGCATCATGTAGCCTGTGCAATTTCTGTGGGTGTTGGCTGAACAGATAGGACAGCAAGTTACGGAGGTTCTGCTGTGGAAGGAGGAAATTTGGGGTCTCCACTCGCCTGAGTCACTATCTGTTGTTCCTCTTTTGTTTTCATCTCATATCTTCCTGAGAATGGTCTGCTTCCTATAAATATATATAAAATGCCTTTGAAAGTCATCTCTACATGAGTTGCTTAGAGCCACATGTAAGGACTGACTCACATCAGTGCCTTCCCTACACTGTCCACATTTCATTGTAAGCAAGAGCTTCCCAGGGAATTTTCTTAACGTCATTCAAGAAAAGAGAAAATCCACAAATATTTTTCATAGTTTTACATGACATGAGCTAAAGTGTTTTATCAACACACACAAGCAGGATGTCTAACCATGTTCTCATTCTCACACAATTACAATTTCCCTGACACTAGCACAGGAGAAACAGCTGCTTCCCAGAACGAAGACGGATAAATGCAGCGAAGCTAGAGTTAATTACACTATGGTAGATCTAGGGCTGCAGCAATTTAAGTCTGCCAAATTTAAAGAGCCAGTTCTCAAAAGATGTGCCTGGAAGTAATCATCTCCTGATGCTTCTGCCAGGCTGAAAAAAACAACAAAAAAAATCCCTCCACTAACACCCTACTTCTAAAATGGGGACGCTATGTCCAGCACATAGGAGCTCCGGAGGATGGATAATTGCCCACTAACAAGTACCAATACCAATGTTTTAATACCACAAGAATTTTACAAAAAGTGGGAAAATGTGCAGAATTTGGCATAACCTTGGAAGATGCTTTCATAAATACATCAATAACATAAGGTGGAATTCACGCCCCAATGCTACAGGGCAGAAGCAGTAGCCCCAGCCATCTTCTGATAACTGGTAGCAGTTAATGAGACAAGTCCATTAATAAGTCCATTATTCCCCATTCAGAAATTTTTGTCCTGCATCAAAGGGATGCAAAGATAACTCAGGTACCTCTCCCAGCCCTAAAGTACCTTCTGCTCTCAATTCTGGGTGAAGGGGTGATTTTGTGTAGGGAAGGCTTGCGTGGAGTCACTGCTGAAGCTGCAATTCAATCAGACTCCTAACTAAAGGCGAAAGGTGGTTGAAATGAATTCCCCTTTTGAAAAGAGGTTGACATGAGTTCCTCATTTTCCTGATGAAATAATAACACTGTCACATCCCATCAGGAGCTGTGAGGCATAATAAGCATTTAAGGTAGTTAGTTATTCTGGCAGCCAGAGCCATTTGTGTGTGAGAGATAAGCATCATACATACCCCTTCAGAAATAGAAAGAGGAGCTTCATATGACATAAGCACAGACCTACAGGACAATTTAGGTTGCATGGATCTTCAGAGGTCTCTAGGTCCCCTATACAAAGGTGGGGTAACTTCCTAATTAGATCACGTTGCTCAGGGCTGTGGACAGTTGAGTTTTGAAAGTCTCCGAGAACTTTCTTCCATCCAGCATGTGACAATTGCATCTCTGAGAAGAGTCTGGCTTCGTCTTCTGTATAAGCCCCTCCAACTATCAGAAATCTGCTGTTAGACCCTTGTTTATCTCTTCTAAGCTAACCAAGCCCAGTTCCCTTTGCTTCTCTATACCATGTGCTCCAGCCCCCTAACCATCTTAGTGGCCCTCTATTTGGCTCTCTCCAATTTACTAATAAATGCTTACCTTGGTATAGAAATACAAGGTTTCTAGACCCATCCAAGACATCACACTTCAGAACTGCCATACAATTGTGTGCTTGAGAGTTTAAGTGAGTTCATCAGCTTCCAAATGTATTAGCTATATACGTCTCTATTTTAATCTTCTTAAGTCATGTAATTTGGACACCTGGCTTTACAGATGGTCAGACAGTAAAAATATAAAAATATTCCTGGTACATCTGTTTAAACATTTGCAAAATAGTGTCTCCTTAAAACTTATAGCATATGCAGCCTATTGCTAATATTCCTAATTTATAATAGCTTCCAAAGGCACCACACAGTCAGAGGTGATGCTTTCTGGGTGCTGCACTTCCCTGCCGGAGCAAACCAAGTTGTCTCAAAGAGCTCAGCCCAAGGAGTTTGCAAACCAGACTACACAAAGTGCAGGAGGGGAAGGAGAGACACAGAAAAGGGAAATGGAATATCTTATTCACAGAAATTTTCAACTGAGGAGCCAGAAATAAGACTCGAGTCTTCAGACTCACAGATCATTCTTCTATATGCCTCTTCTTTACTTTTTGCCCACCTTCTAGGGTTTACTGGGACATCTGTACTTACAAAAGTCTTCTGAAGTCTTCAGATTTTGCAAGAATTATGAAACATGAAGTGCCATTTCTGGCTTAAACCATTAAACCCCTTATTTTTCATCTCAGCATCATATATGTTTCTGTTGTGCATTCCTTCCTGGCACTGTGTTTGTGCAAGGGCTGATGCTAAACACCATGACCTTCAAAATGAAACTTTCCTCTCGGCAAAGCAGACTGTGAGCCTGAAAGGGATTTGAGAATTCAGCAGGGAAGTGTTAGCACCAAAAGCCATCAGATGGATGTTTGGCACTACTTGTAGGAACACAGGACAGCAGGGACCCCTTGACTCTTCAGCTGAAGACAGACTTTGTTCTGATGGGCAATGGTGTCATATAATCTCATTCAAAAGTTTGAAATTTTTCTCCCTCTTCCTTTTTCAGCTCTGTATTTGTCATTCAAATTAGGTGAAGGAAAGACGACTGCCTACGCCAGAGCCTTGTGCAGGATCACTGGGTGTGAATAACAGGACTCTCTGTGCAGCTTTCTCCTGTGCCTGTCTACATGGTAAATCAGTTAGTTATCCCTTGACATATTCAAGGAGTCTGCTATTTATAGCACAGTAGTCCCCCCATCCCACTTCATATAATCTCTTCATCCCCTGAGAAAGTCTGACATATTTAATCTAAGTACATGCTTTTCCATACAGAGGAGGGCTTCAAATACAGGTGGCTACTGGGATGCATATTGTCTGCCGGTGTTTCAGGCATGTGAGTTAATGATTTCCCTACGTCTCCTGACGTTTGTTCTCCTTACACGGGTCCCACCCATCGCAATCGCTGGACATCCTCTGAGGGCCTTGGTGACTAACTGTCCTCCCCCCTCGTACGAGGAGCCCAGCAGTAATTAGAAAAGCTGTTTTAAACAGTGGCAGCTCGTACAAGCAAGTGGCAGCCTGGGAGAGATCTGCTCCAGGTCTGGTGTATATTAATAACTCTCCTACCCATGGCGCCTGCAATTGAAACACAACTAGTTTAACGGGAAGGCAAACCACAGGCAGAGTGAGTAGGGACTAAAGAAACAAATCTATTCAATATATAAAATAAAGCTTTTGATATTGTGATGCCAAACGGATTATCCAGGAGAACGTGTTGAAAGGAAACAAGTATCTCCCCATTCAATATTTACGTATCCCTAGATAACAGCCTTCATTGAGATGGATTTGTCAGAGTTACAGTGCTGAGCATCCTTTTATGGTTAGTTTCTCAATTTTATGCGTAACAATAAATGGCAGCGATGCTTTCTATTAGAAATGCACAACAGCTGGATTTGGCATGAAGTTCAAAATCTAATTCCAAAAATGATAGCAATTTATGAGGCTTTGACAAAAATACATAAACGCAATAAGAAAATATTGATTCTTCTGACTTCCGCTTCACAGATTTGACACGTGCACTTATGGCCCAATATAAATGAATAATAACAACAGTAATAATGATTAATTTCCTTCTCAGCTTTCAGACCTCACCTTTGAAATTCTGCATGGCTTTTTCTTACCTCCATTACTGTTCAAATTCCCTCATATTAATCTTTCTTTTAATATTATTGGTTATATTGCAACATCTCCAGAGGTTGCAGCAGTTTAAGGCTTCATTGTAAAAAAATGGGACCTTTTTGTTCTGTTGCCAACACTCCATACTGAAGAGTTTATGACCTAATTACAGGTAAGACAGAAGCAGTCAAACATATACAACACGAGAACATTTCCTATTGTCTGTTGTAACCTGCTTTAATCCCTCGTTTCTCTCTTTTATTCATCTTGTCATACCTTGTATGGATGGGATGTCTGCCCATTGTTGGTATACAAGATCTGTATTGGCTGAATTCAAACCTTAGCTTAAAGCACAGCTCTTTGTGAAGCTCCTCATTGCCACCTCACGAAAGGAAGACTTCATGCTGACAGAAGCACCATGGCTAAGATCTTAAATTTGGGTTGATGCTGAGCATCAACCCAGGAACAGTTCATGATGGCTGGTATCGGTCTTGGCATCATAACTTTACCTGGACAAGAATTTGCTTGCTCCACAAATAAGAATTGAGATAATATTGACCAGAAGTGCTGATAAGAACCATTGCTTCTTGTTCCAACAGTTTGCTTTGAATGAATAAGTAGGAGTCCTGGGAATTTGCATTATTTTTTCAGTTAGGTTTAAGACAGTTTGCCCTGGATGAGAACTTCACCTGATGTAAAGAAAGAAGGAAGAGTTTCCATAGTTCTCCAGATCAAAGAGGAGAGCTCAGAGAAGTGAGTTAATGCACAGAAGTAAAATCCAGGAGATATACAGTAAAAACATATTACCTTCTTATTTATGAATTATTTTTTTAAATCCTCTTAATTCTTGGGCCTCTTTGATGTTTTTGTAAGGGCACAGATCTGACAGCATGGAAGTTCAGATTCTTGGTCTGGGAATCAAAAAGGACTATAAAAAAACCTGGGATTTGTCATGACTTGTGTTGAGTTGGAGACTGCACAGAAACAATGGTGCATTGGATGTTCTTGGTCAGTGCTGAAACCAGAGAAGCCCATAGACATTCCCAGGCGAATTAATTAAAAAGATGCCAAGGAGCCCTTTTCCAACCACAGCTGAAGAGTTTAGAACAAAGTCTTGTCTTTTTAGCTAGAAATTATAGACTCTTAAAACTTGCATTTTATTAAAAAGTCTTTAAAAGAATGGAAAATTGACATCAAAGAACAAGCAAATGAAATGCCTAAGAGGAGAGATGATTTTTAGCTTTTTAAACCACTACTGAAATCCAATATACTGAACACAAATATTGCCACCAGGCTCAGGATTTCTGTCTTATTTTTCTGTGTGATTCCATTAATTGTCTTTCATACACCTGGAGAAAAAATTGCTCAAAAAAAGCCTTTGATAGGCTGTCATCATGTCCCTACCTTTTTAATAAAGGTTGAAAAAAATTTATAATATGCATCAGAGATTGCTGAGACACTCTCCAAAATCAAAGAACAGAAGTACTTTCTTAATGTATTAAGGTGCCAAAAAAAGGGCATGTTTTTGAGGACAAGCAAGGCAAAAGAACTTCCAGATTTCTTTTTATGCATGGAGAGAAGCAAACCACGGGGAAAAATCCCAGTTACTTTCTTCCTTTGTGAATTACCTTTAACTACTGCAGTGTCACCACTGAGCCGTAGGTGACAACTGCATCACATCTTGTCCTCTTTGCTGCTGTTAATGTTTTCTTACTGCTCCCCTGTTAACAGGGAAGGTAGGAGACGACAAGAGCCCAGCAGTCAACAGCCTTGCAGTGAAATTGCTGGGTGTCTTTGGACTTCAATCCTAAATCGTTCTCATCCGTTTCAGAGTAGGTCTATTGATTTCATCCAACATCTGGGGATTATTTGTAAGGTGCTTTGAGCTCCTCTGACTGAAACTACTTCTGGAGTGCCTAATATTATTGGATTGCCTTTTGGGGGCAGATGACTGCGAAAATCTATGTTTTAAACTGTGATTTTAGAAAGGGAGAGAGATAAAGAAAAGAATCTGACAGCTATGTTAATCATACAACTTGCAGCAACAGGGGTTTTTTTTAATACATCAGGTCTTTGTGGATATTTCTGATGGATCAGTCTACTCATTGGTATTCTGGAGGGGCTCTACAGGAGTTCAACTCATATTTCTTCCGTCAACACATTTTTCAACACCTTCTTAGCATGTCTGACATATTATGAATACATGGTTGTGGAATCAAAAATATATCAGGACTGAGGCATACACTTCTGACACTTGCTATACAGACTGAAGGTATTTTACTCTCACAGGAATCCCAGCATCCTTTTTAGAAATGTCAGTCATAAGAAAAGAGAACCCCATATATTACCTAGCAAGCTTTCTAAATATTAAAAATAACACTTAAATACACATTTAATTTCCTCTCAGTTCCAGTAGCTCATATAATGCTCCTTTTGATTGGAAAAATGTATTAGTTTACTATAGTAATGAGGTTTACAGTGCTGAAAATATTAAAATAATAAAATCTTTTGTTTCCATTCCGTTCCATTTTCATACCACCGCTTTCTCCAGAACCAGCCTCTGGGCAGACCATGGACTTCCCTCCTATCCATTTCCTAGGGAAATAAAGATTTTAAAGCAAATTTGCTATCTGCTTTTCATGGAAATAAAAGGACTTTTTCTTACAACTTTGTGGATCAAAGATTTCCTACTGAAAAACCTATACCCTATCAACACCCCCTCACAGATTAGGGAGGCTGGCGATGCAGGGGTGGAAGCTGGATTTAAAGGTGATTGCCTGGGGAAAAATGTCTTTAGAGAAATGCTGAATATTCTGGCTTTATAATACAGTAGTATCTTCATAATGCCACGGCATTTTTAAAATAGGCTTCCTTTGCAACAAGATCTGGTTTTGATCTTGCTGTCTAGTGATTACAGATTTTTGTGCAGCTTGCAGGAATGCCTATGGTTTGCTAAGGGAAAAATTTTTCTGTGTTTCAGGCTCAGTTGGAACAAAATTTCCTTTGTGGTGTGGTCCTTCCTTCCTAGAGAAGGCTGTGCACTAAGTGAGCGCTTCAGAGGCGAGCTGGCTGGAGGAGGCTGGCTCTGTAGTAGCTAGAAAGCTGATAGATTAGCAGTTTAGCTTAAACTGAAGACTCAGGCTTCTACTTACCCCAGACTTACCGCGTTCAGGGAGTCAATAGCCACTAGCATAGCTGCACCTATGTCAACGCATCATTCCCCCGCCTGCATATTTGGGCTGGAGTCATTCCCCTGCATGATAAAAGCTTGCAGTTGCTAAAAGTAGTGTTTCATGGGATGGCCATCACAGCAACTATCTTCATGGGCTCCTGCAGCAGTGAGGGCTAAGATAACATTCTCTAATGTAGTCTGCTGAAAGGGACACGAGGCATTTGAATGGCCCTAATAGTTTGGACCAAAGTTCAGCTGACGTAGTTTTTTTACAACAGCTAATACTGGATATTAAGAGAGGAGATAAGAAACTGTGTGATCCTTACCTTTGGCACCTCTACAGAGCTTCTAACCACCAGCGGCACAGGCACTTCCAAGTCTCATGCTGCTTCTGGGCCATCATGTTTGATAGTCCAGGATGGATGCATTTGCCATGAACCTGTCCAGCCCACCTCCAAATCCATTTTAACTTTGGATTTCTTGATAACTTGTTATGACTGCCACAGTTTCACTGGGGTTTTGAGAATACATATTTCCATTGCTTATTTAAAACATACTGCTCAGTCATTTTGAAGATGACCTCTCAGCACTGTGCAATAAAAGCATAAGGGTGGATACACGTGTGAAGACCAAAGGAGAGCCCAACCTGGTGCCATCCCTGACAGTGACCAAGAGTTTTCCACGGAAGAGGAAAAGGGTATTCAGCTATCCCTGAATACTTTCCCCAGATGCAGAAATCTGTGGCTCCAGGGCTTCCTGACTCAAAATCAGTTTCTTTGTATTTATCAGTTTTTAACAGGTTTTCTTCCATTTACTTGTCTAATTTCTCTTTGGACCCTTGTAAATTTTCCAGATCATCCTGTGGTGAGGAGTGCCATAATTTAAGTCTATGTTGTGTGAAAAAACAGCTTAGTGCCTACAGTACACCCTTGCTGCTGTGCACTGTTAACTGTAGGGCTGTTTGTATGTCCTTTAGCTTGTTTTCAAAAGCCTGGCACCTGTAGGTCTGGTTTTGTGCAATTCTTCATAGTGAATGAGAAAGCAGCTGGGCCTCAGACACCTTCTGCTCTCCAAGATGCCACAGTTTTGCTCAGCCCCTGGCCCCCAGACACCTCTGTTCCAGCTAAGACTGCTCAGTTACTCTGAACCTTAAACACGCCCTCCCTGAGACCCCTGAAGAGCTCTGGCACCTCTGTGATGCATGATTTCTCTCTACAAACGTCACGCCTCTTCCCCTAATATATTTATTCATGTATCCACTGATTATTTTATATTACAGTTTCAGCTGATTTTCCTGGTGTGGAAGTCAAATACACTCATCAGATACACTAGTAAACAGACATACTTGCACAGGTATAGTAAATACCTATTGCAGTCCAAGCAATAGTTCCCTGGACTACCTAGAGTCCTTTTTAATGCAGAACTGATTTTTAACAGAATTTCTCTGCTAGTGCAATTGATTCCAGTGATAGGTTACACACCGCTGCAGGTAGTTTAGCAATTTCCTATCAGAGTTCCTTTGAACTGAAAACCTCCTTTGGCTCACTTCCATCCACATACCCTTCAGAAGGACTGTAAACCAAGAATTTGGGACTCACTGAAGAGTTTGGGCTCTTTTCCCTCGTGCTAAGCACGGGGTCCTCTCTGGTCCTAGGCAGCTGCTGATCAGTACAGAAGGGTGTAATCAGAAAACACCTATATTCCCTTATCAGAAGCAATTCAGGCATTTAGGTCCTAATTACTATTCTTTTTCACTGAAGGCTTCATCTTCACTGTCAAGTAATTTGGTGTGGTGGGATATTAGGAGATGGAAGCTGTCGGTGATGAAACCCCTGCAACTCTACTATGAGCAGTTCAGGGGGATTCAGTTTAGTCCGGTGCCTTGCACTGAATGTCCCCACCACACAGGTGTTTGCAGGATATCTGGAGGGCAATCATTGGTCTCATTGGGCCTGTATGTCCTCATGAGGAGATGGAGAGCATTAGCCGTGGTAGCAGAGCTTGTGTGTCCTCCAGAAGGAATCCAATCCAGGCACACCAAACCCAATCTGAAAACCAAACCAAATCCGGCATGGGGACTACTCGCCAAAATCTCACCAAGGCTCTGAAGGTAATGGCTAATGTGGATGCAGCTTTAGACTACACGGTTTTTTGAAGAAGAGTCTGCATCTTACCAAAGCAAGGCTTTGATCCTTGCTGGGGTCTCTGCATGCTACTTTGGTACACATGACCGTCTTGAAAATGCCACTCTGTCCTTTGGGAGCAATGTACAGATATAGGTTTGCTTCTATTTATGTGAACTGAAATAGGAAGAGCTCCATTTCTAGGGCCCAAAAAGGGCTATCAGATCCCCATCTGTGTGGCTGGAAGTTTAGGGGATTTCTAAGCTGCTTGTAGAAACATTCCCAAGACTCCCACCCTTGTTCAACATGCCATTGCACAATAGCTTCTTTATCTTGCCCAGAGCAGTATGGGTCCACAGGATTCCTGTATCTACCCATGTCCTCCCCACCCGAAAGCTGATCCTGGTGTGTGGCTGCTCCTTGTTGGTTGGGAAAGGCGATGGTCACCGCCTTTGTAAATGGCTTCGGAAAGGAAGCCAGAGAGAAAACAGGGCACAGTCCTGCCTTCCTGGGCAGCAGCACAGCCTGGTCAACAGCACTGGGAGGAGTCAAAAGCCCCAGCTTCGTTCTCAGCTTTGTTCTTCACCACCATCTGTGTTTCTGCAGCCAGCTGTAGGCATCTTGGGTGGCCCTGGGCTTCCTGCGCTGTGGCGGGAGAGGTGGGCTCGCCCCACGGGGCAGGCTGAGTCCTCCTGGGTGGTAGATGTCAGGAGACTCCCATTCCTCTCTGTTGACCAGGCAGGAGGCCTGGGGCAACAGATCAGCTTTCAGACTCTGGAAACCCAAACAGGAGCCTGAACGGAGATGGGCTTTTTTTGGATCTTTTTCATCCCTTCAGATGGGGATGTTTATAGACAGCGCTGAGTTCCCCTTCTTGGTTAGGCTCTCTAGATCGACCCGAGCAGAGAGGACACGGAGTGATGCAGGGATAAATTCCCCCAGAGCCCTGTCATAGGGCAGATCAGCTGAGTGACTGAGCTAGCAAGTGATGCTGATTCTCCGACTGCTCCTGCAAACCGGTACCTGCTCAGCAGTTTCCTTTGGGGTGCGCCTGACCTGCATCAGTGGAAGGACAGTTTGGGAGTACTGAGTCTGGCCAAAACTCTGCAGAAGGAGGAGGACAAGGAGCATCTGCACTGACTTCAATGAGTTTAGGGTCAGGTCTACTGCAACTCTCTCTAAAACACACTAAGCTCAGTTAAAATACATTCGCAGCTTATTCCTTGTTACTGTATGAGGAGAAACCACTTTTGTTGCATAGCCTAAGATCCTTCACAAGGTATTTTTCAGGTAAGACTATGAAGCAGAAATAATCATCCTCTTCAAAGGCAGTAAGTGTAAGGATGGGGCTGACATACAGAGGTGCTTCCCTGACCTCGCCCAGCCTGCCATGATTTGCATCCCAGGGACTTGCTGAGCTGGGGTGATACCACTGCACATATACGTTGTGTCAGAATGGCATGGCCATAAGGGTAGCAGACAGCAACACATCTGCCTGCAAGAATGACACCACCAAAATCCAGAGATTTGCACAGCAGGGAGAAGAGGTTGTCACAGTGATCATACAGCATCACAGGGACATTCAGAAAACAATAAGAGATCATCAGGCCATTCAAATTCAGGCTTGGTTCAGAAGTGCAGACCATTTGCTGCTATATTGATGGAGAAGAGAGCTTTAGACATGTTTCTTGGGCTGAGCTTGCTTTGGCCAAATAAAGGATTGCTCTGTGTAGCACTTATTCCCAGGAATGAAAAGGCTCTTTTCCCAAAAACGTAATAGTGCATAGCTAAAAGATAAGCCTGTTGCTGTGAGGAAATATTTGGTGACCTGGGTGAATCCTGTCTTGTCCTCTGCTTTCCTCCCAGGGAGGAGAGCCCGTGGTTGCCCCTCTGGCAGAGGTGCTCTTGTCCAGAGGGATGGTGTTCCCACGTGGGGGTCCCACCGCTGCCTCTGCATGCCCCTGCCTGGTGCTGCTATTTGGGGATGAGCCAAAGCAAAGGACAGCACTGAAAGGCCAAGCTCTAAGAAGATTAACCTTTCCTTCGTGTAAGCTCTGGCAGTTCCTATGATGAATAAAACACAGATGTATCAAACAAGACAGACTAAATAGAGCTGCAGGGAGCAGTTTCCTAAGAGGGCATGCTGGGAACGAGGGACATGTGTGCTACCATCCATCATGAAACCCTTCATGTGGGGAGTTGTCCTAGGGAGATGTGGGATACAGCTCTGAAGGGCTCTATTTGGTCCCTTTAGCCACAGGATTAAACCCCATTTGCTGTTTTTGCAATCACCCACGGCTGCAGCAAGCAAGGCAGGGTACCATGAGCTACCAACCCAGCCTCACTCATTGCTCTGCATCAAAATGATAGTCAATCACACAAGAAAGCATTATATCAGCACTCACGACAGGGATCAGGTTGGGTTATAATGCTGACCCTGCCCTCTCCTAATTTAAAATGCCCGATTTCTCCCAATTAATGTTTCAAAGCTGCATTTTATATGCTGCGTGCGGGAGCTAGGTATATACATACCCATCCCTGTGTCTCTCCACCTAAAGAAAATACAGTCTCCATGCGTATCACGTGCTTGGACCACTGTCCAGGATTACAAAGCTGCAGCACACCGAGCCCTCCTCTCCTTTCAGAGAAATCTCCTAATCAAGGGACGAGTCCTGAATAGCACCCAAGGACAAAGCAACTCTGCTGCCTGCTTCAGACCTGACACCACGCCAGTGTCCTCTTAAGAGTAAGATGTTTGCAGATGACAAATAGGAGAGGGAAAAAGGGAGCGTAATGGGGGAGGAGCTGTTGGGAAAAAAAGAAAGCAGCAGTGCTCATTAGAGACGCAAGGAAATGATGCCTTTCATACCTGCTTCGCTCCCTTTTGCTCCTTCCATTCTTCAGACAAATGAGGTACCCACGGTGCACGCAGCGCGCTGGCGTGCTTCCTCAATTATTAATGGGAGATGCTTTGTTTTATTTAATGCCATGGTTTTGATTAGTTTATTCTCCTGGGACAATTTTCCCCCCTCGTCTTCTTGTTTCCCCCTCCTTTCTCTGGTCTACCTTTAATACATTTTTTTTTTCTTGCAGTAACGATGCACCTACGTTGCTGCTTCTCCCACCAGGTGCTTTGCTAACATGGGCTCAGGTGAGTCAGGCAGGCACGACGTTTCTCCAAAAGGCCATATACTGCCAGAGCCCCTTCTTGGGAAAGAGTGAGGCTTGCTAGAAAATAATGAGAACTGGCAGGTCTGATGATCCAAAGCCGAGAAACATATGCCTGGCCTGCCTCTTTCATCTCTGTAATTGGGTTTTTCCACTCCTGTCAATTAGGGCTTTTTTTCTCTTTCTTCTGCCCCAGCGTGCCTCCTTTCGCAGAGCACAGTGTGAGTGTCTGAACGGCTGATCACAAGGGTGGCCCTGGGGTAGCTGGCACCGGGGCAATGCGCAGAGGTAGGTTTGAATGAGATCACGGGAGCCCACTGGAAAATCCTACAGTTACTTTGACAGGAGAGGGAGAACTATTTCTGCCAGAGAGAGATGACAGCTCTGGGTACGTGGAAGTGGAGGTCTTATTTTCTCTTCTTGTCTCCAGAACAGCCTGGGTGCTACGTGATGACATATTTAAAGACAAGGCAAGGTTTTTTTCCTACTTCCACTTCCAGACATGAAGTTTATTCCCAGCAGTGTGCTTACGGGGGATTACTCTTAGGTACAGCAAAGCCCCCTGCTCCTGCGTTGGTGGTCAAAGAGGGGGTTAAAATAGGTAGCATCTTTTGAGAGAGAAGTCTCTGCAGAGGATGACTTGTTACCTCCCCTAGATTTGACCCTGCACATTTTCTCTAGCCCTGGCCCCAGCTCTCGATGCCCAGGGCCATGGGGCCGCAGGCAGCAGGCAAGCCTGCCTGCCAGAGCCAGGGGAAGCCTGCCGTAATTCAGCCTGGAGGTAGGAACCACCCACCCAGTGGCTTATAAAGACAAGCCAGGTAGAAAACATATTTCTTGCTATTATTTATGTTTCTCAAGCCTATTAAAAATCACTGACTTCTTTCCATGAACGTGTCTCCTAGCGGGAAAACGTCAAACTCAACAGTTCAAGAGTCAGTGAGAAAGGTGAGGGCTACATTTTAAATTCTGCCAAATAATTTGAACAGCTCATCCCATTGAACAGGACAAAAGCTCATTGCTTTCACCTCCCATCGCAAACAGCAGCTCATTTCAAAGAGGAATTCAGGGCAGGGGACCTCAGCTGCCAGGCTGGAGGTGGTGACACTGTGTTGGCTGCAGCAGTCACCACCACGGTCACCAGCTCAGTCACCCTTCTGCACGCGCTGTTACAACTGGAAAACATGGAGAATTTTTTCCATGAAGTGGATTTGAAGATATTTTTGTCCCCTAAACCAAAACGAGGTAAAAGCTATTAACTTGGAAGAGTACTTCAAATTTCACATTGCTTAACATGATCTTTTTTTTCCCCTCTTTTTTATTGGAAAGGTTATTTGAAAAAAAATTTTTTTGTATTTTTCATTTTTCTTGGCAACTGCAAAACAAATTTCAAAAAGGGCTACTTAAGCATCAGTGTATCCAAAAATTTCAGTTACAAATACAGCTGCAGAAAGCTGACAAACCCCTTCCTTCCTCTTGCTCTCCGCTTGTACTTTTTGATCTGGTGTTCAGAAGTCTGCTGAAAACTTTTGATTTTTTGTGACTTGGGACAGACGTGAGCAGCCAGAGAGCGGCTGCTCAAGGACCCTTCCAGACCATGCATCTTAACACCCAGGTGTTTGCAGTTATGGATCCAGCAGGGTCCAAACCCTCCACAACTGTCCAAATGAAAGGATACTGATTTTCCAGAGAACTGGGCTATATTACAGTTATTGTAGCTAAAGCTCTCCTCTCTTAACCAAATACAGTGGAGTCACAAACTAGACTTAAAAGGTTGCTTTGTATGTTATATAAAGAAAATCTGCATGAATTTCACTGCCGGGCTGTGCCCAGAAGGGGCACACAAGGGCGGGTGGCTGTGCACGGCTGTGTGTGCAGGAAAGGAGGCAGCACACACGCTCTTTATACTTCACCAATTTTTCACCTGGAAAAATGCTGAAATGACCAAGTACTATCGTATTTCATATAATACTCATCTTTGCACAACTAAATAGGTTTATCGGAGCAGCTGTCAGCATCAGATGTCTGGGGGTAGTTATATGTCAGCCTGGCTGATAAAAAAATGTGGTCAGATTCAGGAAAGGCAAATTATTTCACAAGCCTCAACACCAATTAAACGCGTGTTTCATTTTCAAAGAATATATTGCAGTACAAAGAGTGAAGGGCATATTGCTGGCTGCCGCCTTGTCTGTATACGTGATTTTCCCCCCACTCTGCTCCTCACCAGAAGCAGTAAGGGCAATGAACCAGCAGAAGAACACGGCTCCCTCCCCAGACCTTTGCCCTGAGCACACTGGCAGAGATGTGCTGGCTTGCCAGCCATCGATGGGCACCGCGAAGAGGAAGCGTGATTTGGAGAACGTGAAAAAGGGGCTTCCCAGCAATGAGAACCAGAGTAATTAATGTTTCTGAAGAATGAACTCCAAGGAGTCTGTGACTGAGAACAGAGACGCGCCGATGTGTCGGTTTAATCAGGGCAGAGACATGAACAGATCCACAGAGTCTGTATAGATCAAATTCTACTTGGATGCTGCGACTGAAATTATGCCAGACTCTGTTGAATCTTGAGGAATTATTCTAATATTTTAAGAAAAAGTGCCCTACGTGCAGGGGACTGACACCTCTCCAAATCTTATGGGAGCGGGTGAAAATGAGAGAAAACTGAATACCACAGCTGAGATCTTCTGCTGATACACAACAGTACAGCTAAGAGAAAATCTCTGAAGTTACTTGAAGGTAAACCAGCTGTTCTTGCTGGCCACTCTACCCAGCCACCAGGAACCCAAAGCAAGAGCCACAAAATCAGGTTTTAAGCTGAACCTCTACAGCTATCAGAAGACAGTGGCTTGAACAATAAGCTCAGTCTTAAAGCTCTAGCTGGTGTCATGCTGCCAACCCGTTCTTCACAAAGTGATGATCCACATAATTAATTTTTAGAAATTTGGTAATGAAATAGACTATATAAGTTGAAAATCTAACCCTGAAATTTCTTTAAGAATAAATGAAGGCATATTATTAGCTGGAAGTATTGGGTCTTTAGATCATTTACACCTTTTAAAATATATATAATAATTTTATAATGCTTTACATTTGCTGCCCCTCCCAAGCTTTCTTATTTATTTTCTCTTCCTCCATCATCTCAATTATCATAGAAAGTGGACAAACGCCAGCAAAGACAGACACAGCTTACGACATCTCTAAATGCCCAAGAGGTAAGTCAGTCCCTGGGGAGGCAGGAGCCTCGAGGTCAATGCAAATTTCAAGCAAAACAGAGGAGGGACCAGCACCTGGCTCTTTCACACTCGAGAGAATGATCTAATTGCTGGCTGTTCGTTCTCTATATGACTCAAAAATCTGGCTGTGCCCAGTGCCTTTTTCTCTTACCAAATCTAAACCCAGGACCTAATCATTGGAAATTGGAATTAGATGCTTAAATGGTGCTGTATATCTGGCTGTAAGCAATAGTCAGGGGAGGAAATCTGACTCTGTCCTTTATCTCATATATCGGTTGCATGCCTGAAGCACAGCTACCCAGCTTACGTTTGTTTGGGCACAACAGCCCCAGGGTTTTGTGTCCCAGTCCTCGGGCACATCAAATTCTGCTTTGGCAATTAGATCGGTTATCCAGAAGAGGCGTTACTGCTGCTCCATGAACTGCAAACATCTGTTTCACAGTTAGATTCCTGCTTTCCAAGGCCATGATGCCTTCCTAAGAAGTGCCCCCAGATTCCCAGGTCACATCCCCTTAATTTCTTGCCAGTCTCAAGGAGCTCCCTCGATCTCACTTGTCCAAGTGCTGACCCTAACCAAATTCTGACCCCATAGGAACCAACTTCAGTGAGACGGGGGATATCAAAAACACACAACATGCAGCTTTCGCAGAAACCAAAGGCTCTGCCATCTCCTTCACCCTGTACCAACTCTTGCTGAATACGATTCAATGTGCAATAGCCATAAAAACAGTAGAGAGGTTGATTTCCCACTATACTTCCATTTTTATCTTCTTTCCAGCTTGCCTGAAATCCTCTGATCAGCTTCACTACGTCTTCACAGCTCCAGCATCTCAGTGGCAAGAGAAGGGGCCCATTGAGAAATGACTGATACCTTCCTCACGGCAAACCCTCCCACTCAGTGTGGGCCTCCCAAGTCTCTGCTGCCTGCTGGTGAGTCCTGTCCATGGTGGATGGTGAACCTGGGTGCCTGGAAGGGGCAAGCAGGGAGTCTGAGAAAAGCCAAGTGCTGGGCATTGCCTGGGACAGGAGTGTGCACCGCAAACCCGTGGCCAAGCTTTGACTCCTCAGCCTCCTCTCCTAGCAGCCGCGGTGCCCGTTGCGCTCCCTTGAGATGCAGTTTCTTCTTTCCATCCAGAATAAACACAGGAAGGTCATGCTGTGCTCGTGGCAGCAAGTTAAATGAAACACTGGCGTTTCATAACTGAGAAATGTGTAGACACAGGAGGCAGCGGGGAAAGAATGGCTTTGAAGTTTAGCTAGTCAATGCGTCCCTCTGTTGTTTTGTTGTTTTTTTTTTCTTACACTCATTTTTCTCTTTTTAAATATATATATTTTAAATGGTTGTGTAAATAAATGAGGACCTGGGAGAGGATCTGCCACAGCATAGAAAAAAAAGACATTTCTATGCACCAGACAAAGAAATAAGCCATGAGAGTACATTGCACAGCCCCCTCTCTTGGTAGCAGTCATTAATAATACGAAGCTGGAGCAGCGGTGTTTGGATGTTCACACCTTTCCACACTGCACTTCGCTGCACCCTGGTGTACTTACTGTTTGCAGCTCCTAACTGAAATTTTTCTCATGCTTAAAAGCCCCAGGGAGGAAACGCCAAGAAAGGAAAGCTCTCCTGCTTGCTACCAATCCAAAGTTCAGGGGGAAGCCACCCAAAACCCTTCCAGTTTTTCAAAAAAGCTGTAGGGTGAAACATAAAGTGCTCCTCCAGGATCTGACGTCCCAGGAGTTAATAGATATTCTGCAATAATTTGGGATAAAAGAAAAAGAAGCAGGGAAAAAAGCAGTAGGAGGGAAGAGATTCTTGCTCTATTCCACAAGATTGTATTTGTTTCCCAACTGAATTAAAAATCAAAGCAAAATATATTCTCTTCAAATGAGAACAATTTTTTAAACTGTCTTTCCAGATTTTTGGCATTTAAAAAAAATCAACACAAGGAAAAAGAAAGTGTTAAATTACTTAAAACAAACTGAGCAATGTGTAGCTGAGATCATTCGGTGCTGTGATAGACAGGGTACTTATTCTTTTATATCTTCTCCTTTCAGACTGGAGACCAGAGAAGGAAAAAAATGCTCATTAGGTGATGAAGAGTAAATCAGAACTGTTCCCGCACTGGAGCTCGACACGTTCGGTGAGATTTTAAGGTCATCTTGCTCCACAGAAAAGGAAATGATTACAGGAAATATGACACTTCATGCTTCTGCAGCTGGATTAAGTGTTTTATTACTTACCACTGAGGACACTTCTGTTTGACACAAATATATTTGTTAGAGTATTTTATTAAATTACAGCAAACATCTGAATTCAGAGTGGGGCTATTGAGAAGTTAAATGTAAGAAGAATTGACATTACAGGGTCTCGGCAGCAGTAAAGCTGTAATCAGTTTTGACAGATCTTACTCATGTGCTTTAGGCTCAATGAGAAGTTGTTCAGATACCACCATAGTGAAGCAGAAAGGAATGAAATATCAGGAGCTCCCCAGAAACGCAGCACTATGGAGAAAGGCTCTCCAGAGATGCTTCTCCCTATTCTTCAGCAGCAGCACTACAAAACTGAGGGCCGTCGGTAAATAACCAGTAAATACTTTGCTATTTAGAAAGATTTGGCATATTTGTTAATAGTCCTGCCTCCTAACCTTACATGACTGCGTGGACAGCTTATCTGTCACTTTCATAGAATCATAGAATCACAGAAGGGTTTGGGTTGGAAGGGACCTTTAAAGGCCATCTGGTCCATCCCCCCTGCAATGGGCAGGGACATCTTGCACTAGACCAGGTTGTTCAGAGCCCCGTCCAACCTGACCTTGAATGTTTCCAGGGATGGGGCATCTACCACCTCTCTGGGCAACCCGTTCCAGTGTTTCACTACCCTCATTGTAAAAAATTTCTTCCTTATATCTAGTTTAAATCCACCCTCTTTTAGTTTAAAACCATTACCCCTTGTCCTATCGCAACAGGCCCTGATAAAAAGTCTCTCTCCATCTTTCTTGTAGGCCCCCTTTAAGTACTGAAAGGCCGCAATAAGGTCTCCCTGGAGCCTCCTCTTCTCCAGGCTGAACAACCCCAGCTCTTCTCAGTCTTTTCTCACAGCAGAGGTGCTCCATCCCTCCGATCATTTTTCTGGCCTCCTCTGGACCCGCTCCAACAGGCCCATGTCTCTCTTGTGTTGGGGACCCCAGAGCTGGACGCAGTACTCAAACATACAACATAAAACTTTACAACATAAGCTTCTGGCCCTCAAAGCTGTAGACAAATTGTAGGTAGAAAATAAAACAATCCCACTGAATGTTTTTCAAGCTGTTTTTTTTAAGGCTTGTTTAATGAGTTTTGTAATTCTCATTTGATTTTTTAAATGTTTGGGACCAATAACTTTAGGTTCTTGATTTTGCCGTTTCTGGCAGGAGAATTAAGAAGAGCTGGCTGCTGGTGCCTGCAATACCCCAAGACAGCGTGCAACAACCTGGCAGGACCAAATCCCAGGTAAGGGCAGCTGAAAGGCAGTGGCCGGTTCTTTTCTTCTCCCTTGGACATTAGATGCAGGAAGAGAGGTATGAACAATCACCGGCACCTGCCTATCAACAACGGGGGATCCCCAGTGGGATCCTCTGCTCAGATTTAAGTGATTTTTTAATCCCAGACTGGAAGAAAATTATATTCAGGAACAATTAGACCAGTCTTCTGTAATGATGTGGGGTGCAATATGACCCCATTTATTGTCAGCTTTCACATGAGAACTACTGTGCAAGGAACACTTTTCACATCTGCAGTCTGTAGGAGGCATTTTCCAAGGGTTAAAGGCTTCTTGCTCAACACAGGACAATGAATTTCCATGAGGAATGTTCTCAGGCTCATCCCTTATTCCTTTCATTCTGCTTGATAGTCCTGGGAGTCATTAGAGCACAGGTACATCTCGAGTCATTTTTGAAATACCACAGGAATTGCACAGCTGAGATTACTTCCTCCCTCTAGCATGCAAATCACCCCTAAAAGGGTTTTCCTGGAAAACAATTCCTTACATTTTTTCCCAAGGGTATGTGCTGTTTTATTTGTCGGGGATCAAAATGCTTATGTGGTGATGGTGCATAACAAGCTATTTAAACCTAGAGTACTTTGAGATGGCAGCAGCTTTTTCTCCTCTTCCCTTAATTTTTTCTCATTCTTTTTACCCATTCACAAGACCTCCACTGAACCAGAAACTCAGAAAAAAATCTATAAATGGTTGTTCAATGTCTCAGTGTGCTGAAACAAGCCAGTTTCTCTGAAAAATTCACTTAAGCACGAGCTGATTACCTGTAACTTCTTGTTGTGGACAAGTTTTTCCATTATAGACTCCTTGGACTTTTATTTTCCCTACTGAAAGTTTGCATATAGTCAAGAGTATCTCTTGCAGTGAGCTCCATCCCACCTGGGTTCAGTGGTGCAGGATTATCCTCAGATGTCTGCTACATTTCTGTTGAAGTCTCTTGGCCATAAACATGTCCTTTAAGTCTCCATCCAGAAACGAGCAGCCCGTGCCAGATGTATGAAACTAGGTACTACAGATTTGGTTCTAATGAAAAGTCCTCTTAAAGTATCCAAACCCCTTGTGTAGTCAACAGAAAGGGAAAGGTGTCTTGGAAGATTTCCAGGGATCAAACCCAGCTGAGGACCCTTACTTGACTGCATCTCTCTGGAGGCAGACACAGGCGGTCTCTTCCAAGGTTAAATGTCCTTCTAGATGGTGATGTTAGATGCACGCTCATGTTCCAGGTATTTCGATAGGAATTAAAGGCCCAGACCTGGGTCACTAACAGATTGCAATTTGGTCATTCACATCAGGACCGAGATTTACATAACTAAGCAAGAGCTTTGGTGTCCACTGTACAGAGCATTTCAAATTCTCTAATTGTTTCTGAATTCAGACAGACTGCCAGCTCTTTGGGCTGGGTCTTCTGCCCGGTGCCAAATGCGTAGGCTGTGCTAGTGTGGAAGGAACTGCTCCATTGAGTAACGCCACAGGGGGTCCTTCCTCCAGACTTTGTTTTGTTGCTTCACAAAAATAAAACTGTTTATAGTTCAGGTGGGATTTTTAGTTTCTGGAAGCCTCCCTCAAAATAAAGCTGACTGATAAAGTTGTGCATTGTTTTTTCCTGGTGTTAGCCACCCTGAGTCAAAGCTACTGGAAATGATAGCACTATGTAGATGAGTTCAAGGGTCTAATGCAACAAAGGACCTGTGTGTACAGCTCTTTTTCTCCCTTACAGGAGCAAAGTCATATTCTTTTTTAGTTTCCTCTCTGGAGAGAGCTTTATTTAAAATTCTGTTTGTACATCTTTTTTTTTTCTTTAGTACCTTTGGGCCTTGAGAAATCTGGAAGCTCAAGAATTCAAACTTCAAGGAGGTTATTTAGAAAAACTTCAGTGTGCTACAGCATTTTGTAAACCCCAGATGCAGGCTGGTGCCTTTGATTACTGATACATGCCATTCAGACTCTGCCTCTGTCGAACATTTTTTATTTCCACATTATTGGGTGAAAAATTCCCCATCCAGCAGTTGCCTTGTGAAGCAGAAAATGCTGATGTTTGTGTCTGTTGCAATGCACCTCCGGCAGAAAAAACAGAAGCTCTGTGCAAGGAAATCTTAGTGTTGTCAGCCCCTCCTTTTCAGGTAGAATATGCACCTATATCACATTTTTATCACTGTAGGTTGGTCTCAGCAGAGAATAAAGAGCTTAAATTTATGGCTTGGCTGACTGTAGTTTTCCCCTGCAGCTCATTTGACTATTCATCATGCTCCACACTGTCAGCCCTCCATACGGCTAAGGATGTCACCTATCGGAGGATAAACCCTTGGTCATGTTATAAATTTAACATGATGCATTAAATATCTGTATTATTATAATACTGACATAAGGTATTTTATATATATTAAATCTCTAGAACTCCTTGCAAAGAGATTCTGACTGTCACATCCTGCTCAGGTTGTAGCTCCAGTAATTACACGATATTCCTGTCATAACGGAGCAGAGCCTCAACTGGTTGAAAAGCCAAAATCAATGCAACGCCACTCCTGCAGCTCTGCCGATGCACAGCGTGATGGACTGGCAGCATCTTCCTCCCCTTCATCCCATACGAGCAGCACTGCGAGCTTACTCCAGCTCTCCAGAGGCTGAACCCAAGCTCAGCATTACCTGCGTGCCTCAGACGGCACAGCTCATCAGCCAGGGGAAGGAAGTTTGATCCTGGCTGGCCACAGAGAGGCCAGGAAGCTGCGAGGCCACAGATACTTTGGCCTGACTGCAGACAGAGAACATGCCATATCACTGACTCCACAGCTGTGCTCCGGAGTGGGTGTCCGTGCTCTCCTGTTGTGTGCCTTAAGCACCTGTGCAATGCCAAGACACCAGTATCCACTACCTGCCAAGACTTTTGAGTTGCTTTCTCCTTTGAAGATCGTGCCACCTCGTAGAATCATAGAATCACAGAATGCTTTGGGATGGAAGGGACCTTTAAAGGCCATCTAGTCCATCCCCCCTGCAATGGGCAGGGACATCTACAACCAGATCAGGTTGCTCAGAGCCCCCTCCAGCCTGGCCTTGGATGTGTCCAAGGATGGGGCATCTACCACCTCTCTGGGCAACCTGTTCCAGTATTTCACTACCCTCATTGTAAAAAATTTCTTCCTTATATCCAGTCTGAATCTACCCTCTTTTAGTTTAAAACCATTGCCCCTTGTCCTATTGCAACAGCCCCTGCTAAAAAGTCTGTCCCCATCTTTCTTGTAGGCCCCCTTTAAGTACTGAAAGGCCGCAATAAGGTCTCCCTGGAGCCTCCTCTTCCCCAGGCTGAACAACCCCAGCTCTCTCAGCCTTTCCTCACAGCAGAGGTGCTCCATCCCTCTGACCATTTTTGTGGCCCTTATCTGGCCCCGCTCCAACAGGTCCATGTCCTTCTTGTACTGAGGACCCCAGAGCTGGACGCAGGGCTCCAGGTGGGGTCTCACCAGAGCAGAGAAGAGGGGCAGCCTCCCGCTGTTGCTCCTCAGGCCTTGCCCCAGAGAAAGCCCCATGGTATCCCAAGCCGTACCTCCGCTGGTGAGCCTGGGGTGCCCTGCCGCGGCAGCAGTGTTGCAGAAGGATGGCACTACAAGGACGGCAGCGGTGCTGAGCACTGCTGGTGCTTTCCATAGGTGCAGCCCAACAGCATGGAGGTCTCCGCCAGGAATATTTTCTTGACCTGGGCTGCCGTATAACCTCCAGCCATCCCCACCCCTAGCCCCCACACAACCCTGTGAGCAGGTATTACCTGAGGTGACACTCCCCACTGGCACTTAAAATGGGATGAGATACCAATGTTTAGGCAACTCAAATCTGCCAATGTCCCTACCTAAACAAGCCCAAAAGGGGAATCCATAAAAGCAAGACAGGCACCAAACTGAAGGGCAAGGAACATGATGAGGCACTGAAGCAGGCTGCTCCAAGCGGTTGTGAAATCTCCACTCTTGGGGATATTAAAAATTCAGCTGGATGAGGCTGTGAGTGACCTCCCCTAAGCTGGCCCTGCTTTTAGGGTGCATCAGAGACACCCAGAGGTCCCTTCCAATCTGAATTAGGCCACAAACCCATGATCACAGATGGGATAAGTCAAGATGAGGCCCACAGGAAGGACCATGAGATTGGAGCTGCTGCTGATAGGTCTTGCTCTGGCCCCTCCAAAAGATGGGGAGGGAATGATATTCATCTCACCTAGTGTCATGTTATGGTTTGATTTTCCAGAGAGAAGCCACAGCTTAAAACCAAGTGTATTTATTTGATTTTCATTAGCTAGGCACAGAAATAACCCATGTCACTTGAACTCTCCTCTTGCTTTTCAGTTTTACAGATTTTTCTCAGAAAGCTTCTGAAATCCAGAAATATTCCCAGGCAACCTTCCAAAACTCAGAAAGCAGAGAATATTGAACATAATTTTCCTTCCTCTAGACTATATCATCAATTTTAATCACCAGGGAATATATTTTCAAAGTGGCATTCAGAGGCAGACAAATCACATTAAAAAGTAAGGGGATTTCCATCCCTAAATCACCATGACCAGCTTTAAATCATACCTGGAGGTGGCTCATTTTTCTGTCTAGGCAAAGAGCAAGGCCGAGGGAAAAGCTCCGGGTGCAGGAACAAATTTGAAGCTTTCTTTCTTGAGGTACCCACTTTCTTTGCACGTGTCTAGGAAGGACCCCAGGAGCAGCTGGGACCTGGGTCCTGCAGGACCCCTGTGTAACCTGTTTTTTGCTACCCATTCCCTGAAGTACCCACTCCACACAACATCAGAGTCTCTTGGGTTTTCTAATGTAGGGTGAAAGAACAGATGTTAACTCTGCAGGTCCGCGCCTATATAAACAATACATCAGCCGAAATGGCATCTATCTACTCGTTGCTGCAGACAAGATGTCAGCTTAATTGGTGTTCTGGACTTGCGTTCTCACATTGCGTTTTTGTTCTAATTACGCCTCATTAATTTTTGCCTTCTCAACTATTACTAAATGGCAATGAGAAGCCCAGATGCAAGTATATCCACCTCCATTTTTCATGCACCTTCATATTTTTTTCATTCTGGGTACGTGATATGCAAAACATACAGGCACCAGAACACTTGATACCAGAAGCTTAAGACCCAAACGCAAAAGCATTTAGTCTGTTGGCTTCCCACTGAACTCAATGGGCTATTCAGAGTCTCCACAGGAGCAAAGAGCTGCAATGGTTGGCTGAATTGGAGCCTCAAGGAGGGGGCCAGGACCACACAGTGAGCTACAAAGAGCATCAAGAACAAAACCCAGGAGCTTCTTGGCTCCTTGTTTCCCATTCAGGACATGGGAGCAGGCTCCTCTCTCCACTGATTTCACGTAAGAGCAATAAGGGATGACACTAGGAGGCTACATACATGATTTGGAGTTGGATTTTGCATCTTTGCATTCACAGTGACTGATGCTCCAGGAGAAAATATTTGAAGAGAGGGATGTAACCAAATCTGAACACATCTAACTGAGAGGAAATAAAACAGAGCTGCACAAAGAACTAGGTTGAAAGCTAAGATCTAAAAATAATAAAATACATAGGTCACAATATTATTTGGTACAGCAATATGCAATTAAAACAATGAACTTCTGGGAATGTGACATTTGTACATTTGCAGGAGTATTAACAACTTTCTATGAGACTTAACGCCGTGTTTCCTCAACCCTCCTTACAAAACAGAAATGTTAAAATACATAAAAAGGAAAACTGAATTTTTAACAGAAGAAACTGTCAAAGTGGCCGTTCATGACACAAAGCCACTCCTTAAAGCATTATTTTAGCACAAAGGAAAAGAACAAACTACATATACGAAATGATCCAAACCGGCCTCTACTTTGCTTTTCTTAAGGAATTATCTTGAGGCAGTTTTCCCCTGGCGCACACACAAAACCTCACGCTGCACAGCCGTGCTTGTACTACTGTGGACTCAAGCCACATTTAAACACAATGGAGAGCGCTGGAGCTACATGGGTGCAGGGCACCATCGGCAAACATCTCCAGCACCGCTCCTAGCAACTTCTGAAAAACATTGACGTTTGCACTGCCTGCATTGAAAATATTTCTGAACTTTAATATCAGGTGAGATATTTCTAAACTGAATTCAGTGCTTTTTCCGTGAGCTAACCCCTGTCTCACATGAGGTGAAACACAATAATCAGTCAGTCATGGCTGGAAGAAGGATCATGCATGTCTTCTACACAATATTCTACACAATTATTGACATTTTCAACACAATAATGATTTTTAAAAGTTCCTTGGCTGAATACTGGCCTTTATGAAAACAGCTGCTTTGAAGGAGTTGTATGTACAAAACACCTTCATTGAATAGCATCACTTAACTATGCAGGCATTTTCTTAGATGCTTTCCTCTTATTTGGAAGCTTAGATATTCCAAATATCTTCAATTTTAAATTAGCCCAAGTATAGGGGTGCCATCGTTGCTGCATATGAACTCAATGGTAACAAAATTCAACTACAAACTCAGCCCAGAATCCAGAATGAAACGCAGTAGAGTTTGCTAAAATCTTTAGGAATTAGAATAACTGCTGATAAAAAACCCTTATCTTTTCCTGAATGCACGATTGCACAAATCCAACTCAAGGTGAGAACAAGCAGATTTGGGAGAACTTCTCTGACACATGCTAGTTGTCAAGGGCCTATAAAAAGGCTCTTCTGAAACATTTCTCAGGTCTGAAAGCTTGCAGCAAAAGGACGAAAAGGCTATGAGCTATTGAGGCTTAACCCCCTCTCATGTTCCTAGTAGCAACCCTACGTATCGTGACGAATTATAAACTGGGAACAGAAAAAATACATGGCCTCAGAAAGCCACAACTTAATGTAGCCCGGCATTACCAGAAGGGTCCTTGTTTTGTCATTTGTGGTATTAAACAGTATAAAACTCATTTGAGTAGTCGCTGGATGGAGGCAGATTCTGTTCGATTCTTTCAAATTTGGAAGTCTCTGCTAATGTCCAAATTGTAAAATACTGCACCGGTAGTTTTTTCAGTTTAATCTGACTGGAGTTGGAATGAAAGCTTCAGAAGAAATCATGGATTGATAGAGGAATGAATCATTGACTGACAGAGGAATAAATCATGGATTGGTAGGAGAGGAAGCCCAAGACTGCCCTAATCAAGAACAGTAGTGTGGGTCTATGAGGGATTGTATGGGAAACAGTGCATGGGACAAAATGGGTCCAAATGCTTCATCTACATGGACAGGTGATTCTCAAATGCTTTGTTGTGAGATCAGATGGGCACTCCTTAGACTAGTGAGGAACAAAGAGACTCAGGCTACTGGAAAACAAGGATGCTCTTATGAAATTTTGACATCTTCCTCCAAAAGCCCTTGAAATGGCAGATGGAAAGCCAGGATCCATTTACATACCTATTTGGATGGGCTCAAAGAAAGAACGATGCTTTCTCCAGAGAAAATAGGTGATGCAGGATTGCTGGTGTCAAGGTGATCTGCTGCTGGATTTTCTTCCATTTCACTGGGTAAGTCAACCTGGGTCAAGGGATATCTTCTGCGTAGCAGACCAGTCAATCCTTGGCCGGCTGCTCTTGCCCCTGTCTTGGGGCATTCCAATGCTGGGGAAGGCAGGCCAGCACAACTGGAGCTGGAGATTCGACTGGGAAGCAGCAGGTTGGATGATCAGCCAAAGTAAGGACAAGAACATCTGGGCCAGCTTGCTGCTGTCAGGATGGCACAGCCTGGACCTGCCAAGGATTTCAGCTGAGCCTGCTGAGAGGCACAGAGCACACCTCTGAGCCTGCAGCAAAAAAGAGCAGCTGAGGTTCTCCATTTATGGGAGCAAACCTCTGTCTGGCAAGAGAACCCATAGCACTTACCAGCTTCATTAAAGATATCCTCACTTCAGCCTTGGAGGATTGAAAACCCAGCACTGTGGTCATGGGAAGAACATATGTTTCCTCCTGATGGAAGAGTGGCAGTAGCATCTCAAATTTGCCTCAAACCTTTTCCCAATTATCAAAACCAGGCTGTGTGAAAAGCCCGTCTGTACGCTAAGGCAAAAGCATTTTGCACCTAAAAGTTGTTTTAAAAAAGATCTGTACCTTTGGAATAAGGGAGTTCTTGAAATCAGCAATCCAAGATGAACTGAAGGAACAGTTCTTTAATCCAAAACTACGTATATAAAGAAGTAAATTCATATCGTGGTTGAGGCCACAAAACCACCAAAAATGTCAGTAGCTGAAATGCAGTTCCAGCTGCAGGCAGGACTGCAAAAACAATTCCTTGCTACAAGGAGCAGAAACTGCCGTAAGTATTCTAGCTTCCTTTTTAATTTGCTGGTTTTGAAGTGATTTCACTCCACTTAGTGAAGATGAGACACAAACGTCAGGGGGCTGGAGAATTTAAAAATGTACACGAGTACTTTTTGGGAACAAACTCTCAGCAGGTCTCTTTGGACGTGTCTAGGCACCTTGCTCATCCTACAAACACAGACAGCGCTGGAGGAGAGCAGCTCCTGAGGCTCGCTAGCCCACCAGAGGAAAATACGTGATTTAATGTTTGTTTTGTGCAACCCCCAGATTTCCCCTGACCTGGAGGCCTGGCATGGAAAATGCTACAGGTAAAATGACAGCTGGAACACTTTGATATCCTGAGGTGATGAGGTTGGCAGAGGACATGGTGTGGTTCCTGATGTCCCGCCGGTCTGGCATTAGCCCAGGAGGCTGTCCTAGGTCTTCTTCAGCACGGTGGTCAGAAGTCCTCGTGATGAACCCCCGGGGCAGCAGCCTGCCCAAGGAAAGGGCAGCAGAGCTGGAGCTCAGCAGGGAAGCAGAGCTTGGTCCCACGCTTTCCCTGCCGGAGGGGAACTTGCCGTTTCCCACCTGCAGCTTCCAGTCTGCTGCTGTCAGCCCCCAGAAAGGCTTGGAGAAAGGACTTTTAAGTGGAGCTCACAGGGTGGAAAAGCCACCACAAATACCTGCTTGCCGCTGGGTTTAGCAGGGCCCCCAGCAGCTCAAGGGTGGCAGGGCTGGTTTTTGCACTCTCTGCAGGAGCAGCAAGCTCAGCCCACAGCACCCTACACCCAGCCTGCAGTAACAGAGAGGCTTTACCCAGCACCAGCAGATACTCCATGGGCTGGACTTGAGGCTCAGACCACAGGGCAGGGACACCCAGTGACTTTGCTTTATAATTTTATTTTTTTTCCCCTACACTTTTGTGCTAGACATGCTTTCCAGCTTTCAGAGCAGGCCAGGATACAGCCCTGAACACATCTTTTTCACCGTATTTATTTCAAGCAATTCTCCCATTTTCATGTATTCATAATTTAATCTGCATGGGTTCTATGGGCCGAAACAGTGGGTTTTTGGCTTGGAGGGTGTGCGGGACAGTAAATGTGGTCCACATCATGCACATGGGCCTGCCTGGAGGGCTGAAGAGCGTGCACAGAGCGGGTAGGAGGCACATGGGGGTGCAGAGGGCCGGCAGCCCCTGAACGGAGCATCCCCTTGTAGGCAGATGGCGAAGACTTGAGGAGGAAGCGAGTGTGTTCGCACATAAGGAGGTGATTTGGATGCAGGCAGGGAAGTGCGGCAGGGTCTGGCCGATTTGGCCGGGCTGCCGCTCGTTGTTATAGCAACAGGAGGATTCTGCTGGCAGCCGAGAGGATGGAGCGGGAGGATGGGGAACGGGGAAATAGTTTTGAGAAAGCAAAGGGGGGATTTTGAACCAGTGAAGAGAGGGAGAAGTTGAAAGTCCAGAGACCAGGATGGAAACTGCAGAGGGATGGGCAGGATACGTAGGAGCGGAGGATCCTCCACACCTGCATTCAGACGGTGTCCCATCGCGCCCCTTCCCCGGGGCAGAGCGAGGGTCTGGCCAGGGCCCTGTCCTGCCGGGAAGGGAAGGTCTGCCAGGCCATGAAGAGCACAGCAATGCTCTCGGCAGCGGCAGCAGGACAAACACCGCTGCTGGTGGGGTCGCCAGTGGGAAGGGGGCAGAGGGGAGGGAGCACAGAGACGTTGTGCTCGCTGCTGGAAGCGCGGCGGTACGTAAAACCGCCGCAACAACCACAGAGTGCAACAGCTGCGATTGTCACTTAGGGTAAAGGATCAGAAGCTGGAGAAGGCTGTCCCAGCCACAGCCCTGGCACATTTGGGCTTATCGCACCTCCAAAACATCCTGATCATGCCTTGGATCTCTGCAATGATCTGCCAGTGCAAAACGGCCCTGGAGACTCCACGGCAGCCATCAGAGACCTCTCCACGGCAAACCAGACTGAGCGTTTTCACAGAAACTGAGACACCAAAAAGCCCTGTGTGAATCCAGCTCCTGAATTACTGAGATCTTGAAACACACTCAAGGCTTTTTAGCACGATGCCTCAGCGAAATACAACCGTTTTAACAACATTTCCATAACAAAAATCACTACATAATCTTGCATTTTCCCCAAGAAAGCACCAGTGTACACCACAGCAAACCTCCAGAGCTCAGCACCGCTGTGTTTTCCCAGGAAAGCTTTGGAGTGGGAAGGAGGAGAAGCTTTCACAGGGCCATGCCGCGGGGTAAAGCCCTGCAGCGGGGCGGAGGGCCCCGCTCCGCACCGCTGTGCCCAGGAGATGGCAGCAGCGTGTGCGGGTTCAGCGTGGGGCTGCGGGACCCGGCCCCGGGTTTTCGGCTTCTCGCTCATTTATTTTAGGCTTCTTGCTAATCACGGAACGGACCTCTTCCATCCTCCTCCTCACCCCCGTCGGGCTTTTATCATCATGGCCCTTCTGTTTGAGTGGGGCTCTGAGATAAAAACTTCGATACAGCTATATCGGTTGCTCATTTATGCTCTGTCAGACATCCACTCTGAATTTTTATTCCTATCCGCTCTTTCCCCCTGCATACAGAGTATTTCTCATTTCCACTCCCCACACGTCGAGGGTTCGGGCTGGGTTTCCCTTCACTCCGCACAGTCGTCAGCCTCAAACGCCCATTTCAGGATCCATCCCAAGGATTCCTCGCTAATTAAATGCCTTTCATTACAAACCAGCCCTGGGAAACAATCCAAGGGCAGGGAGGCCTGAATTAGGCAGCAAGAGCTTGGGGTGAAAGGAGACAATAGGAGAGGAATCAAAAGCACAATGAGGCTTCGGGGGGGGGGGGGAAGACACACGGTACATCAGATGTGAACACTCTGCCGTGCGCAGGCTGTGCATCACCCTCCGACTTGCTGTTTAACCCTGGGTACGGGCTAGAAATCTTTCTCAGTCAGGGACTCACCTTCCCACTGTTTCTTCCTCCTTTTTAGCACCTTCTTTTTCCTCCCCTGACAGCGATCCCTGCTCTTCAGCATCGGGATGGAGCGGGTCTGCCCGCAGCGGGGCCTTGCAAAGCTGCAGGGAGTTTGCAGTTCACCTCTGGTCTGGTTATCAGCACCGTTTCCTAATACGCAGGGAACAGAGTTCTTGCTGCAAAACAGAAGCAACTCCCTTGCAATAAGGAAATGTCCAAAAAAATGCAAGATCTGTGTTTTGAAGAGCATTTACTCCTTGGTATTTAATGAGTTAATTCAATTTGTATGAGAAATGAGAGGAAAATTTCCCTAACAAACCAGTTGTGAAGTACAGGGCCCGCTGTGCTTCGCAAATTTCCAAAAGCCACTTTTTTGCTGAGCTCAGCTCGTGAAGGTGGTTCCCTGAAATCGTACAGAGAATTCACCTGAACGATTAGCACAGAAATAAAGCTGGCTGAAGCCAAGTGCTGAAATTGTACACCAGGGACTATCACTCCTTATAGTCCATGACTGCAGTGATGAAGGGCCTTCCAGGTTTGACAGCATAAATTTAAAGGGTCTCTTTTCCTGCTGCTAGTGATGAAAGCAAATTCCTGATCAGCTTTTCATCGGAGAATCTTTTAGGCTTCCTTTCCCGAAGGAGAGTTCAAAGACAGATATCCTGTTGGATATCACCCCTTTTGCAGGGAGACCGTTTCGGATGGGCTGGGCTGCCAGGCTTCGACGCCAGAGCGGGTGGGATTCAGCGCTCCGCGGGCAGCTCCCTTTGCCTTTCTATACCGAGCAACGCACGCTTCAAATGAACCCCGCTAAGGGGCTTAGGCTTGGTGGGTGCTCTTTAATTTTCAAGCACAATGAAGCAGACTTGGTATTTCAATTGCATTATGAAAGATTTGTTTCTGAACAGCTGAAGAGGGGGAAAGAAGTACGTTTCTTCTTCGCACCTAATCAGGCTGAAGTTTCCCCGTGCCAGCCTCAATCTGTGTTAAATTGCTCATACCATCCACCGGAGAGATCAGACTTGGGTACATAATAGAAGTTAATTCTGAAAATGATTACACAAGTAATTAAGTACTACAGCGGTAGTGGGTGATTCTGGCTCTTGGAGCCCCCTCTCACGTGCTTTACGTCCTCCTCCTTCCCTCGTCACCCCCGAGGAGGGGCCAGCTCCCCTCCCGCTGGCCAGGTCCCTTCTCCCCAGCCCCCTGCAGAGCCCACACGTCCCCCCACCACCTCGGGGGCTCAGCTGAAGACTCTGTGACACCAAGCACCAGAGCTGGCCAGCACAGCCGAGAGATGGGCTCTTTATCAGCTTATGAACCACACAGAGATTAAGGGCCAAATTTACTAAAGGTATCCCGGTGCCTCATCTTTCCTGGGGAGCAAAACGCCATGAAAAGGACGGGTGGCTTAGAGGCGGCATTTGAATTGCCCAGCTTCGGAGTCCTTGCAACGTAGGTGATGCTCCCTCCCAGTCAGGCGTTGCAGGCTCCTTTACAGTTGAAGAAAGGAAGGGACTGCGCTCCACAGGGCTGATTTCTCTGCACTGATATAAATGAAAAGCAGATGATTAGCTCAAATGCACCTATCTGAGGTTCAGCAAAATGGAGCCCTGGGTACCCAAAGAAGAACAGTAGTCCCTGCCTAACCACGGAAAGGCAACGCAGGCAGTGCGATGGAGCCAACGCGGCCTTTAACCAGGTCTAAAGCAATGCCAAAAGACGGGCTGTGGAAGACAAGCACTGGAGTGGCAGTCAGGATGCCTGCACGCTATTACCACCACTAAATATTTCCCCGGGCCGTGGTTTCTGCCGCCTCCATCGAGGAGAGTCATCCTTAATTTTGACAAGGGCACCACAAACCTTTACTCTGACAGATGAAAGATTTCAAGTAGAGCACAGTTTAAAGGGGCAGGGTGGGGGGAAAGATACCTTGTATTTCCACTCCTCCAGATCTCACTGAGTGCCTGCGCTCTTCCTATTGCGATGTCTCGAGAACCCAACTTGCCCTCCCGTTCTTCACCCTAAAGATGTCAGTTCTGATCCTGCGGACACCGCGCTGCTGAAGCTGTTGTATCTCCAGCCGTCCTGCCCAGTTATTTTCTTAAGTGCAACTGGTCACCACGAGTGCCATCGGCCATTTCAGGTTACGAATGCCATCCATGGACCCTGTAACAGCAGCCAAGGGACCTCAAAGTACTTCTTTCCACACAGCTATGGCATGACACAACCCATCTGCATATGGCCACTGGAGCACGAGCAAAGCCCCCAGCAGACCAGCGCTGGCAAAGCCACATAACAAAACGTATTAGCTCAATGCAATCCAAAAAAGCACACAAAAGGAAGATCATCTTTTCCGCTGGACACGCTACAAAAGCAGATCACATGCCCTCACTGTTTTCTTTCTGGAGCTGAAGCAAAATATCAAAGGATAATTCAAAACACATTTGGATATGCTTGAGGTAGGAGAGCACAGGGCAGTATCTCCCACAGGCCACAGAAACCCACCCCTATTAACTCTGTTCTTTCTCACCTCCCCCACATTTGACAGCTCCTGGAGCGGGTCCAGCGCCGTTGCATCAGCAGTACTGCCAGGACCCATTCCACATGCTGAGCAGTTTCTGAAGGAAAAAGCATTTCCTGACATCTGTTCTGAATTCACCGCTCTTCTCCTCCTCCCCCACCTCGTTCCACCCCGCGCTCCTCTCCAGCTCCCCCTCCATCACCACCTGTCCCCGGCTGACCAGGGCTCACCGGTAAGAGCTGAGGATCTTCGTGGAGAATCGATGACCCACACCTCTTCCAGCCCTCTTCCTCCCCCTGCTCATTTTCTCTGTCTGCTGTTGACACAGGATTTTGCTCTTAGCAATGGCAGTGAGCAATCTGACCCTAGCCCAGCAAATCGTTTGTCCATGCGCTTTCTTTCACATGTCCAAGTTTTTCCTACTAGAACCACAGGCGTGAGCGGTGGCTGAATTAGAAGGACCTCTGCAGGACTGAACCCACGACCAGGCTCATTACTCTTTCCTCACTCCCTTTGTAGGATGGAGCTGTTGCAATGCCAACTATTCCAAGGCTGAATTTTGCCTGGTGCCCTTTGATGAAGTTAGCAGGATAGGGAATGATTTCCACCATTATTTGATTCCCATCAGATTCCCTCATGCTCTGCCTCACCTTCCCCTAGCTGTACCGCTACACAGCTCTTTCTTTGAAAATTTTTCTGCGTCAAAACCATTCAAAAAGATAATAAGACTAAGAGACACAACCAGCTTTTTCTGCCAACTAATTTGCCAATAGTTTTGCATGTACAAACACGGATGCAGTTTAAAGGAACCAAAAGTCAGCACGATCTTCATACTTACCCCTGCATTGCAGAATTTTAAATAACCTGGGTATCTCAGCGTAGTCCCTGAGGTTTTGTTTTCAGCAGGACATGACAGACACCACTGCATACGCCAAGCATGTAGAAGATTTTATTAAGCATAACTTTGGTTCTAAGTATTCCACCCTCATTCTCGTAATACCTTTATTTAAAAACAATTATACAAGAGCAAATACAAAAAATATTAAATTATGAAAACAAATCCATTAAGGCTCCCTTTTTATATTTATATATATTTATATATGTACACTCAAACAAGTGCAGATATTAACAGAAGGTTAAAGCCACAAAAATGCTAAAAAATTTACTACTATACTATCAAAAGCAAGAGTTTTAAAAAAGTACAAAGTGGTAAGTGAGCCATTTTCAAATACTTAAGTATTTGCCCGATTGCTTCAAAACCCATATAGCTAAAGGGCAGATCAGGAATTGCTTACGCTCACTGGCAAGCAGTTTTTCACTTGAGTAGCCGCACAGGACACTTGTGGTGTGACTAGCTGACCACCCACTTAAGGGTTGCCCGTTCTAGCCCAATCCTGACTTTAAAGACAAGCTTTTGCCTGTCAAATCGACATGAAGGTGGCTGGGATTCCTAGACTGAAGGGTCAGCAGAATTCAAAGATGTTCTAACACACGCGTTGATGTTCTGTTCACACAGAGAATTAATTCCAACCGAAAACAAAAAAACTACTTCACGCTGTATGTACAAGGGAGTTTTCTGGCCTCCTGTGTTTCAGAAAGAAAAACTCTACCCTGAATCACAAGCTAACGTGGAGAGAAAGCAGAATGCCTCCAGCCTTGAAGGGCCCAATCCAGCACACTCACTGAAGCCCAAGAGAGGTCCTCGTCCCCCACCGACTCTGGTGCCATTTGGATTACACCAACTTCATTTCACGGTGCATGCGTGGTAGGATTGCCATGCTCACCGAGGGGAAATGGCTGAGAAGAAATGGCCTGCTCAAGCCAGAGGAGGCGTTCCTCACCAACTTCTAGACATTTCCATACCGAGCAGAAGGTTAATCGTGGAGTGGAAACCAAGAGGCATGAAGTTTGGTAGGCTGCGAGCGGCTAAGATAAAACATGAGCGTGGCATGGAAGGCTTGTATATAGTGCTGTCTCAACAACATGAAACAAACTCAATCAGTGCAAGTGTTTGAATAACGTGTTGCCAGAAAGGAAGATCCTCTCCTTCCAGAAGAAGGGAAGGAGAGAGGGAAGAACCTGCAGCACTCAGGGTGTTGCTTTGTTGCGAAAATACATGGAAGAGTCTTACGTTTGGCCTTTGTCTTTTGTATGTCCATAATCTGAACGGTCTGGTAGACCACCTTCACATTTAATCTTCTAGACGTGAGTCACGCTGCAAGTCTAAATCAATGGCAATACACTTATCACAATTCAATTTACTCTCAATCTGATTATGTCCTCATAAAAAAATGCCTGGACCTTGACAAGTTGAAGTCTGTATCTAGGAAACATTTCTAATTGTGAGCATTTTGTCCCAAGTGCTATGCTGAAATTGTATTTAAAATGTCCAATACTTACAGGAAAGGCAAAAGGAACTAAAAAAAACAAACCAACAAACCCTCCCCCACCACCTTTACAATACAAACACGCCACTGTCGATATTAATAAAAAGTGTTCTCAAACAGTTATGTCCAATGTAATCACAAAGTAGAAATTATTTTGTTTAGCATCCTAAGGCAAAGACTAGGATTAGATCCTCAGCTGATACGGATGAACACAGGTTCAGTGAGAGCCAGGACTGTGCCGACCAAGGAAGATGAGGATTTCTCCCCAGATTCTGAAGATAAGATATCTGCACCCATTCACACCAGGTAAGAATCCAATTCTATAGTCCTACATGAGTAATGTGTTCCCCCCTCCTCATCCCAGGCTTTCCTGGATAACTAGTAGTCATAAGCATGAAGGATGCCATCCCTGTGCAAGCTGAGCAATATTTTATTTAATGGCAGTCACAGGGGCAACTTGTGGAAAGGCAGAAGGTGACAGAATTGGACCATAAGACTCGGTGGTAACACACTTCCCTCCTTTCTTGAGGCTAAAGGAAGGATGGGATAAAATGAATTTAATTCTATGCCTCACTTTAGGGAAAAAATTTCCATTTCAGTAGATTCCAATGATCAGTTTGGTCTGGCTTAAACACTGCTCTGTTGCAGGAACCGCAGATCAGATTCCTGATTTCAGTTCCAGCAAATGAGTTTAAACACTACCAAGTAATGTGTTAACACTGTACTCAGATCAGCATGTCCTTGGAGGAGAAAGGCCACAACAACAAAGTAGGATTTCAAAACACAAAAAGTAGAAGACAGGTCATTTTGCATTGAGAGGTAAATTCACAGGTAGCACTGCACAGGCCCGTACACAACGGCGTAAGTTTAGCAACAGAGATAAATCAGCTTCTGCATTCTCCCTGGTGAGAGGATCATCAGACTTCTGCTCTTTTATAGCCCAAATTCTACATGCCAAACAGGGAGAAACGGGCTTTAAGGCTGCTTAACGTTTCACTGCTGGTGAATTTTAAGCATTCTCATCTTGCCCACACCTGCCTATCCTAGTGGGGATGGGCAGCAGTGATCAACATACTTTGTATCCTCCCAGATTTGATAAAAATTCCAACTAAACACAAATTATTGTGGGATATACACAGGCTGTAGGTCTAGATGGAGGAAATCTACCTGCACAGCAAAGCTTCGTAAGATATCACAGGATGATTTGTGTTCTGTTTTAAAGCAAAATATAATCTGTGTATCTCCGCTAAACTAGGATCATAAGAGATAAAGCAGTGCAACACTGAAGGAGTTTCTCTAGTATCCCTGGTTAAAATCTCTGAGTAAGCACGTCAGACTGGTCCATGACACTGAACTGACAAACAAACTCCTTATCCATCGATCTCAGGACTGCATTTGGCAAGTCGATCTGTTTATGGTACTGTCTTTTTAATCCACACATCCCAGGAATGAAAAATCTCATCTTCAGTAAGTGTCAGCTGGATGCTGTTATTTTCCCTCTTGAGGGGCAAATCTGAGACAACTTGCAAAAGCCTCTCTCTGCAGGAAAGCTGGAAGTCTTAGCAGGCGCTGGCTCTAGGAGTCTGGTGCTTCTGTTGCTTCCTGGACCGTCCTCCTCAAGTTGCCCTTGACTTTGACAAATTCAGGTGCATTCTCCTGTTCTTCCTGTATCTTCTGTTGCTCCAGTTCCAGCTTAAAAGGGAATCAATCACATGTAAAAAAAAAAGTATATGAAACAGATCATCGAAATACAAGACAAAAAATAACTCGTTTCAATAACTGGCCATGCAAAACTCTTTAAACTGTTTCCCTTCTTTCTCTCACGGAAAAGATAAAGTTGCATTTCTTTGGGAGTATCTGTTCTCATAAACAATAAATCTTTTCAAATACTTGGCTCTAGCTCGTTCCAGATGTCCACCTTTGCCAGATGGACAAAAACTCTGCAAGCCCATCACAAGAACAAGATGAAGCATTTTTGAAGAAATTCTTGGACATCTTCATTAAAGAAACAACAATAATTCCCTTCTCTGGCTTTTACAACAGGACAAGGACAAATGTGCCTTGTGGGAGAACACATGCGAACAGCTACTATGGAGCACACTTGCAGAATTTATTTCTGAGTGTCTAGGTATGGATTTCTGTATCTAACTTGAGCCTCTTTGGGTGCGTCTGTTTTGTCTATCGCAAAAAGCAATTAAAAAAAAAAAAATCCTCCTTTGCCTGTAGTTCATTTTTGAGAGCCTATTCACTGGCACTTTTAACCCACCTGGAGCTCCCGCCCATGCAGACACTGGAAATTACCATGTGAGGTTAGACGCTCTGCTCTACGGGGCAAGGCTATGCAGTGCCCATACAGAACATGGCTTACACACTGCACAGAACAGGGATTGCTTAGCAAGCCTCAGTGAAGGCAAATAAGTCGGCAGAAAGGAAGAAACAACCCTTTAGAAAACTAACAAAAGCTTCTGAAAGGAGGGTTTTTTTTAACAGACCAAGGTCTCCCTGATTAATGGGGACCATGTACGGCTCACCTAAATAATCTCTCCTTTGTCTCTGGTTCACTGGCAAGGGACATGCCTTGTTACAATAAATCATGACAATGTTCCTCCATGAGTCGTGTTGTCAATTAATGCCATTCCTACGATGTTAACAAAGTCACAACACCGTTTGCAATGGGCAGGCTTTTCCTCTTCTAACAGAATTTTCTATTCTACCTAAGTCCTTGGATGGCTCAGTTTCAAACCAAATCTTTCCAGAAGCTGAATCATTTGAAGCTGAGCACTTAAGAGCAGAAAGGAAAAGTGACAGGATGATACACTTAAAAATACAACAGCTTTCTCCCTCCAAAAATATTTCTAAACCTAATTAAAAAAAGCTATAATAAACCCCCCAACACCTAAATAATGATTGGATTACACCTCATTTTCAATAGAGTAATTATTTGGCTTAATTGACTTCCCTTGAGAAAAACACGAGATACTGTTTTAAAGCATACATTTATTTAAAAATAAACACAATGCTTGATGCACAGTGACTTCTTTGATGAGGTGTTTCACTGTAGAAATATTTCCTTGCAGGTACACCAAGTGCCTTAAGAGGCACAGAGACGTTTGGCTGGCCCTGTGCCTAGCAGTAAGCTTCACCACAATGAACTCCAATTCCTCATCATCTTCATACTCAGAGTCTGAGGATCTTTTCCTTCATTTGAAAACACCAATGGGCTCATATGTTTTAAGGCTACAAAAGATCTTTATAAAGTCATCTAGTTTCTTACGTAAGCCAGGAGAAAGAATCAATTGATTTTTTTATTCATTAAGCATCCAGTTTTGATGCACTGCAGCCTAACAGCCATTCTTAGTGGATCATCTCTTAACAGTTTGTCATGGTGGACTACAGAAGTTGACTAATTCACCACAGTTTCAATGGTTAAATAAGGTCAGTGCTCCACACGCCTTCCTGTTGTCTGGTGCAGGATTCATTTGACCAAAGGCAGACACCATATGCAGTTCCTATACGTTAAGTGACAACAAATAGGTAATTGTAGAGTGTGATTTGACTCATCCTAAAAAGGATATCTGCATTTGATTGGAGGAAATGTGCCAAAAATCAGTTGCTGCTTCTTTCCTGTCTACAAAGGGAGCCTTGGGTGAGTAGCTCAGATGTAGATATGTAACGATAGTGTTACTCCCCATCTTACCTGCTCCAGTTTCTGCTGCCGTTTCAGTAGCTCTATTTCCAAGTCTGATTTCTTCTTTTGTGCTTCCTCTTCTTTTTGTTGTTTAATAACTTGATCTCGTTTCCTTTTCTCCATCACCTTCTGCAGCTCTGGTTTGTTCTGAGGTGCAAGACCCCTTTCAAAAGAAATGGGGCGGGGGGGGGGGGGGGGGAGGGAACCAGGAAAGAGAGAGATCAGTTTCAATTAGCAGAAATTCACACAGAATTGTAGGCAGGTTTTCTAAAGTCAAGTAGTTGCCTACTTAGACACATTGGGACATAAATAATTAATTAAAAGGAAAAAAACATGCAGGCGTTTGCCTGGTTTCTAACCAAAACCCTAAACTAGAATTTAAGCCGTATTATTACTAAGGATATTTCCTTTTAACGTGCATGCTAGTATTTCTCTTGGACAATTAACTTTTTTTGCCTTCATCTTTAGTCTTCCCTCTATTCTCTCAATTCCAGAAGAACAGATTAAAAAAACCGATCACAAATCAAGACTCTAGCAGAGCCAGAAACGAATTTTGGACAGAGACCTCCCTTGCTGGCTGATAACTTGGAGAGGTTGCATTCAGACAGTCCTATGCAGGGTATTATGCCCATAGAAGTTTGCACGGACAGAATTAAAAAGTGATCTCCCTCTGGATTTTGTCACATTACTCCTGGAATTCATGGATTCTGTTCTCCTTGAAAATGTAAGAGCTTTACCCATGCCTGGCTGTGAAGCTATTTCCAGTGAGAGCTCCCAGGCTACACTCAAAATCACAAAGAGGCTAAGACAACAAAAATCCACAATAAAAAAAAGTTGCAGTCACCTTGGAGACCAGACAAAGGCTGGAGGATTCTCCCTCTTGCAAGATTTTAGCTACTGCGTCAACTGAATGCTTCAGGTCTGTTCAGCACAAATTGCTTTCCAAGCCAACTACTCTAAAATGAGAACGCTACTCTTTGGGAAGATGCATGACTTTATTTATACAGGTACACACACAGATACACACTCACTCCTACTTATTTTTGTGACTTCAGCTACTTCTTTTATCTCTGTTATGCTACGATGTTTTCAAAATTTGTCATGATAACATTCGAAGCTATTCCCATTATTCAGCTCTTAGTGTTACTTAAGTCAGAGCAGAAAGATCTGAAATTTGCCTTTGTTATTGTTGTCTTCCCTGTGAAGACTGTTATGTGAAGACATCCAGCATTAAGTTTAACATCAACCATTTTTTTTTCAACAAGAAATTCAATAATCTGAATAAGCTTTCAGAAAGCATATTTTGACCCTTCCTTACTTACTATATATCTGCGGTTACCTAATTCTTCCATAATATGCATATGTGACAGCATGTCCAATAATACATTAAAATGCCATTTTATGGTGACATCTATGAATGACTCCATATATTATGCAACTCTATCCCTGTACATACGCTGACAGCAAAATCAAATATTTAGCAACACCAAATGCTGTTCCTATTTCTCATAACAGATCTCATAGCCTGAATGCAACAGAAATTACAAGATTGCGTTAATATTTTATGTTTCATGCTATTTTAATTACATTTTAACACATAAAACGTAAGTCAGGCAGAGAAAAGCTGGAGTGATTTTTTATTACTGCTACTACTACTACTGGGTCAGTGAGAGCTGAATCAATGGAAACTTCCATGTTGGCAATTAGCAATCAAGACAGCCACGAACCAGAGGCAAGCTGCAAAGTAACTTTACTCGTTCCTGCTTTTTTTCAGTAAGGTTGCACCGTAATAAAGCAGAAGCACAAGACTGATTTAGATGTGCTGTAGCTACAATAAAGGGGACCTGCAGAAGAGACAAGTAAATATAGCCTCTCAGTCTAATCAAATGGGGTTGGGTAGTCAGATCTGTAACAGAACAACTGTAACATCAATCCTATTTTCACTCTCCTATGTGAGAAGGAAAAGCAACAAACAGATGGCTACTGGATTAATTGGGAGTCTTGTATCACCTCCTGGTGATTGTTCTGGTTAAATAAAAAATCCTAAAGCTTTGACAGAGAGTAAGCAAAGTGCGCTATAACACAAGGTAGAGCTGATAGGGTTAAAACCTCTGGAAGGGACAGGACCAATACTCTGCAGAGCTGACGTTGAGTCCTAATAAGTAAAAGCAGTTTAAGATAAGTGACCAGTGCCTTGAGGTACCTGGATCTTTTGTTTGCCCAAAACAACTACCATTCCCGCAAGTAAATAACTGCATCAGCTCAAGACCCAACAGACACTGCGCACAGTAGGCATGGAGGATGATCAGAGCAGCACTGGCTAATATCTTCTAAGATCCAGAAATGGCTGCTCAGAGCTGACCAGTCAAAAAGTAAAGCTGCTGGTGCCTACACTGAGTCTTCACAATAAAATAAGGTGCATGTTAAGCAGACTTCTATAAGAGCACTAAAAGTCCTCCATATGTATGTTTGCAGTAACAAAGGAGAACACAAGTATAATATCTACATTACCAAAAAGCCTCATATCAGAGCTAGTACAGTGGCACAAAGCACAGAAGACGAGCCCTCTTCTCAAAAATGCCAGGTTTTCTGCTGGTGAAAACCCTCAAAGTATTTCATTTCTGCACCAATAAATAAGAATCTAAAATTAACAGCTGCAGCTAATCAAAATCACAATAAGAGAAGAGTGGGTATTGAGGGCTGCACAACTCCTCTATGTAATAGGATATTCTCCTAGAAGAAAAGAACTCCATACTATTTAAAAGTGCTTTATGCTTTCATAAACTTAAAAGAATAAAAAACAGCCTTAATTTATTGCAGCCTCCACATCCTTTAGAATAACATCATAAGTCGGGAAACTTCAACTACCTTTCTTTCAATGCCTATAAACTTCTTGGTGCTAGGAACTGACTTTGATGTTTAATCCCATTAACGAAAAATAGGACAAACACCTATTTAGGCCAGTTTCTTCCAATTCAGTTGGCATTCTGTAAAACATTTCTACTTCTTCATCACTAAAGAAATGCTGTATTGTGTATGCAATTCATTTAGAGTTAAGCATCTAAGCCTAGCATTTGTGAGGATTTTCCTATTACACATAGAAAAGACCCCTTCTCCCCTCAAACTACTACCCTGCCAGAGAGAAAAAAAAGAAGAGAAACTTTCATAATGTGACTCTTCTTGCCAAACAGACCAATCCAGTTGTGCTGCAGTAGCCAAAGCAATAGCTTCCTCCTCCCCTTTATCAGGGTCCTGGGTCTCAAAAAGCCTGAATGGCTGCTGCCAGCAACTTTATTCTCGAATGCACTCTGAAATACTGTTCTTCCACTTCTGTTTTGTGGATCCCCACACCCTTGCTTTTGGAAAGTCCATTTTGGGTGGCTTCAATGCACCAAATCACTAATTTATCTCATAGTTAAGTTTCTGGTTTTTTAAATGGAGAAGCTTCAGCAGGCTTGGTGGCTTTTCCTCCACCGTGTGGTCTGGTGGCTATTTTCTTAACATGTTTTCTAAATGAGCCCTCCATTGCTGAAGAGATTTCGTAACAGAACTGCAGCTATCTCTGGGCCAAGCGCCTGTGTCTCTGAAGTTGACGAAATCAAGTTCCAGTTATTTACATCTTTAAAAGCAATATATAGAGCAACAGCTGTGGATCCCATGCCAGAACGGAGGAAGCAGCATTTGCATAACATACAAAGAAACACTTGTGCAGCAGCGGAGCAGGCACCAGACTATCACACTGCATTGCAAGAAAGATCAAGTAAGTAGAGAACAGTTTCACGTGAAATAAAATATATGAGTTCTTTAATTTAAAAGTGGCCCCATAAACTCAGTGCACTGGGAATGGTGAAAACGCAAAGATTTTATCATCCTGCTGGTAATAGCAACATTTTGTCAAATACTTGATAAAGTTAAGAGCTCAAGACAAATTACAGTGCCCAGGCAAGCAATATGAAACGTGATAGGGGATAACGGAACTGCTTCCTCTGCAAATCGACCCTTTGTGAGTATTCACAAAAACAAAGGGAGAAGTCTTTTACAGCAAGCGTTTGCAGAGCAACTGAAATTCAAACAGAAATAAATGCCATGGTTAAGAATCAGTGACTTTTCACTTACAAGATCTGAATCAACAAAAAGTGTCTGCTGGGTTTTGGGTAAAATGACATTTTGATGAAACCAAAACTCCAGCTGTGTGTTTGGGGTAGGAGGGTGGCACAAGTGATTTTTAAACTCTTACCTTTTCTGATTCATAAGCAGCTCTCTATGGAGATCTTGATGATTCCGGGATGACTTCACAGGATTAATTAATTTCTGAGGTCTAATTAATTCAGGATTGTCATCATCTATGTAGTCTGGTTCAGCCATAATCTTTCTTGGAATGGGATATGGATCTTTAGGTTCAGTGTCCTTATTCACAGTATCTGTAAAACCGGGGAAAAAATGCAGTAAATCTACATTGAAAGGCCTTTTAAAGATGTATTAAAACATAATGGCAGCATATTACACCGGTAACAGTTATACTTTTCCCAGATTAATTTTGTCTGTAGTAAGTAAAGGGTCTCAGAGCAAACATCAGTAGCATCTTTTTAAATCGTCGGCAGTTTTACAACAACGTCATCTCTCACAGCCTTCATCCATTGACTTGGAGACACAGATTCCCCCCATTTTAAGAACTAGACAAATAATTTAGGTTAAGCACGTGAAGAGCCCTATTGATTTTAATAAGCCTACTCAGATGAAGCATTTTTAGATCAGCAATACTGAGACCCTAAAGACATTTTAAGGACTGACTATATTAAATACCACAAATATGTACCAAAACCATACAGAGTCTCATTTTCTGCCATCAGGATCATGCCAGCTATGGGGAAGACACCTTCTCTGGATAAGCCCTGAACTGTACTGTACCGAGCAAAAGTTACCATGTGGAAATTGCCAGATCTGCAACTGTTGGGATGGGGGACAGATTTTTGAGTGGAAAGGTAGACGAGAAAAAGTTGGGTGAGGTTTGTTTCTTAAAGGCCATATTTCACCCAGTGAAAATTCACAGAAATTGACTGATCTGAAGGCAATGAAGTCTTGATGATTTATATCAGCTGGAAATGTGTCATTTTCCTATCCTGCTATAGAAAACGTATCTATACACCAAATCACAACACTTTTAATCAACAGCTAACAAGTAAACCACAGTTTTCAAATAATTTATACGTGACCATTCATACCCCCTTCCATTAAAAACCCTCAGTCACAAAAAGTTGAGCATCCGAAACAAAATGTGTTCAGAGCAATTCTGCCTCCGTTCGCTGTCGTGGAAACCTGCACGCAGAATCTGGCACACTGCAATTATCAGTCTGATGAAACACTGGCCCCTCAAACAGACCCAAAATAATAATCTCACAGCATGTGGGTTTACAGAGATGAATCAATGGGACATGAAAGAAAAGGCGAGAGACCTCCATTAGCCTGACTGGCAGCACAGCTGAATGCTGCACACTGTACGGTACAGGGCTATGAGACAAATCAGAGAATCACTGGGATTTGCTGCACGTTTTCCAGTAAAAGCTGAATATGTGCTTTGACTTAGACCCCACTGTTACCAGCCCTTCCCTCCCTCTCTCATTCTATGGGCTGTAAAACCTGCCTAAATTCAGTCTCAGTTTAATCCCTGAACTATTTTGTTTCATCAGGAATCTCATATCGTTGCTCAGAGGGTCTGATTCAAAATCTATTTGATACAGTGGAAAGATTTCCACTAATACTTCAGTGCATTAACACTGAACAATACCACCATCACCCTGCGTGGGCTGCATGTGCACTTAGAGATGAAGAAGCAAAATGACAGGACTAAGTTTTCCACTGATGCAGGGAAGCCACTCTGGCTTTGAATGTGTCCAATGGATCCAGCATAGCCCTTTCAGCTTCTTTCAATGGACGATGTGAATCGTGTTTTATTGGTGCTACATCTCACACACCAATTTTCCACAGAGCAAATCCGACGAGAAACGGCTTACCAGTGTGAGCCGCTCTCAGGGTGGCCCCTGCATTAGTTTTTCAAGACAAGTTTATATAGAGCGTTTTTGAACTCTGCGGGGGTGCTAGTTCTCACAGGGACCTTGAAACTAATATAAAAATTGCCCACAGTTCACAACTATGTAAGTATATTGCTGTACATGACATAAACCTCTTATTGATATTGATCATGCAATAAAAATACTTCTCCCATCACCCCTTCAGAGCCCTTTTTGCTTCAATGAAGCAACCAGCTATGGCCACACGTGCGAAATATACAGGATCACTGGAAAATTGAGGTCAGAAGAAACTTGGAAAATTTCTAATCCAACCTCTTGCTGAGAGCAGGAACAGCTATGAGATCAGACCAGGTTGCTCAGGACTTTACCCAGTAAGGTCCTGAAGTTCTCCGAGGTTGCACAGCCACTGCGGGCAACTCTGCTCGCCTATCTTCATGGTGAAGCTTTTCCTTACACCCATATGAACCTCTTGTTTCAACTCATGCCCATTGCTTCTCACTCTCTGGCCACGCACCATGGTGAAGAGCCCGGCTCCGTCTCCTCGGTAAGTTCCTCCCAGGCACAGGGGGCTGCTGTCGGGTCCTCCCAACCCTGCCTCTGCTCCAGGCTGAGCCAGCCCAGGTCCCTCTGCCTCTGCCACAGCACCTGCGCCCCAGCCCCCAGCCCGCCTCGGGGGCCCTTCGCTGAACTCTTATCTCAAATCCCTTGCTGTTCCATGACATATAAAAAAAACCCCAAACCCCCCAAAAACCCAAACCACAGCACACCTCTCAATCTATACCATGTAGCACCATGTCGTTAATAAAAAGTGTGTGGAAGTCTGTTCTCGTTACCACAGATATTGAATGAACTAGCTACAGTTTTTTTCTGTTTTTTTAAATAAGGACACAATTCATAATTCCTCAGTGTTCACGTCAGCCTTATCACAACTCAAACAACTTACATGTTACATATCCAGCCTCCACCCAATATAAACCTGCTCTGTAAATATTTGTTTTTCTGTACTCCTCTATTAGTTCTGTTGCACCGATGGGGCTGCAAATGTTCTAGAAGGCATTTATCATCAACAGCTCTCCGTTAAAGTAAATCCAAACCCAACCTGCTGCTTCTTCAAGACGAATCTTCTGTTTGCTTAGGCGAAGATGAAAACCGCAGAATTACCCTACAACTGTCTATCATAAACAATGTACTATTTTTCTAACACGAGCCCCTGAAAAAGAATTTGATTCAATCATTTCTCAGAAAGTTTGATGCAATATTTTGCAGCATGTAGATTTGCTTTTGGCAAGCCCTTAAAATGAAGTCTATTTATTCTTTTTTCTTCTGTCCCATCTCTATTTTTAAAAACATGTATTCAACTCAGAGGTCAGGAATCGTGGTTTCCTAATGTAACATGAACTCTACCAGCAGCAAACTTGAATGAATAAAACTCCCTTGGGAACTGAAGACACTTTCCATGTGTGATGAAGCTGTAAATGATTTCAGCTAGGATTTCCAAACGGAGCCAGCAAACAGGGCACCCAGTTCCCACTCAGTGAATCCTCTCACACCCTTTGCAAACCTCAGTCTGGCTGGAGGCCACAACCCAGTCCCGCGGAGTCACTGTGTAATACTATACACAAACAATACAATTAAGATAGTGGGATTTCTACCCACACCCTTTCAAAGCAAACATTTACAAAAGCACAGGCGAGTTTCACATAAAAAGGAAACGAAGGCACGAAGGATTCACCATGCAATGGCAGACAGGAACAGAGCTGGCAGCGTGGCCCCAGAGTTTCATTCTGAGATTCAGGCTCACACCAGTAAACCAGTCAAGCTCGATGACAGAATCCCTTAAAAGTCCTTAAAAAAAGTTTAATCAATGTTCAAGCAATAACAATAAAAAAAATATTAATTCCACGAGTCTCTAGTGCTCATCACTGCAAAAGTCACAACCCATAAAGCTGCTTTCAGATCATCACTAGGTGCAACAGTGGGACATGAATAATCCAAATCATCAGCAACTTAGCAGCAATATGCTGCCTTAAGAGCATCCGAGAGGCTCCTTTTAACCATCTACTGTTATGGGATCAATTGAGAATGCAGAACCCGTTTCTGTGTTTCCCTGTTACCTTGCTCCAAAAGAAATGAAAGGGATTTGGAATCAGGGGATGTTTTAGCTGAGCTTGGCTCAAGTTTAATATGCCCACTAATTTGGCGGGTGCTTCCCCAGTGCATTTGCTGAACTAGCTGTGGCTGCACAAGCAGCAGAAAAGCATTTATCTACCCTATCTTGTCCTGCCCGAGTAACTCTCTCAGACTGTGTCCGTGACTTCTTACGTACATGTGGATTTTCATCCAGAAAGGATAAATTGGAGATCCTGCATGGAAGAGGAATTTGAATTCCTCAAACAGAACTGCAAAGCAATTTCAAAGAGCTAAAAAGCTATACAGAGACAAAGAAATCGTCTCTGTATAAAATAACTTCATGTATCCTTCCAAACAGAATTTAATGTTTTCAGATACAAAGATGCTCTTAGAGCAATCAAGAAGTACCATACTGGTACCTCAGTCTTGGAGAGCCAAGACCAAGCGGTCACATACCTGATCAAGTGGTCACATACCTGCAATTCTCTCATTTATTTTCCTTGGAGCGCAAGTAAATTCAGGCAGAACAGAAGAGACCCTTCAAATTGATCATACCGATACAAGCTGATACAACGGAACCGGGGTGTGCCAGAAGCGTGCAAGTTATATTTGGGGGAACACGTCCAACAGACACGTTTGCTTCCAGTGTTATTTATTTTTTATTCTATCTATAGAGGGGTTTTTTTCAGCAAAAGTCCCTTAATGGTAGTAATAACACTGGAAACGCACGTGCAAAGAGAGCTACAGCCACCCACTAGTGTTTTTAACACATTCAAAGCAGATCTTAATAACATCAGGTTACGGATTCAGCAGCTGCCAGAGCTTTTGCTACAACAGAGCTCCCGTGGCTTCCCCAAGAGAAGGAAGTTCATGCCAAAAAAACCCTCGTGTTTATATGGCATTCAGAGAACTGCATTTATTTTCTATCTGGTATTCCTCATACCAGAAATCACCCTCTACATACGGAATCTGAATACAAAAATTCCTGTGAGACACCATATATTTATATTATTATACATATATATGGCATTTTCACCTTTCAAATGATTCCCACAACTATTTCCAGCTGTGAATGGGGTAGAGTTAAAGCCCCTTAAGAAGCAGATAAATAAATGTCTAAAAATACTGATGAACATCAAAATAATAGACTAGTCCAGGATCCAAAAGTTACATTAAGGCTAAATTCACATGATTTCCTTTTTGCCTTAATAAATTCTTGAATTAATATCTTCCACAGAAGCATTAGCTCAAACACTGAATACCTCCCAAGTAAGATTTTATTCTCGAAAAAGCTTCAACATCTGTTCTGAGCTGTACTGTAAACCATCAAACGCTATTTTTTAAGACTTACATTTTTAGCTCTTTAAACTACCGCGTAGACTTGTGGTTTGTTACAAGTAACCCAAAGGCATTTTTTGAGAAGAAATATGGTTTTACTCTCCCCCTTCCGATTTTGAGAGCAGGCGGAATAAAAATTCTTCAGCATGTCTCTGCTCAGACATTACACAACCAGCACTGCCTCGCATCGGCCAGCTCGGATAGAAAGCTGAAGAGCTACCTAAATGCAGGGTGTGCTTTCCGGGCACCACCTCAGCACTGTTTGCACATGAAAGCTCACCACCGCTATCGTTTTTATCTATTATGCTCTCAGTGCAGTAAGAGGCACTTGACTAAAGAGATTTACTTGATTAATCCTTGATTATAGATATCATTAATAACTTCCCCACAGTTCACCCTTTAATTCAAAGAGTTCCTGAAAACAGAATACAAAATACTCTTCCCAGCCAAGATGCTCAAGCCAGCCACGGTCCGAGGAGTTTGGCTCTTATTCACACCCTTTTTCACGGCTGAAAGGGATGATGGGGTTTGGATCACGGCAAAACACAGCCAGACTGCCTGCGGAGGGAGAGGGAAGGACCGGACAGGTCCCGCTGGCTGTAGTTTCTCACAGCCCCTCATGCAAAAGGCTGCCACTTCCCAGCTACAAGAGTTTTGCTTCTAGATCAGAAGAGGAGAGTGTCTTCACCTGCCTCAAAATCAAACACGTTTAGGGCAGCGTGTACCTGCTGTGCCATAGGGATCACTCGTCAAATATCATCCTGTTACCAGATTACTCACTACATTACTATCCTTCAAACAAAGTGAATACCATCGGACTTTTAAACCCTTTGGCTGGCATCTGGCTTCTGTTTATGGCTCCAGCCTTGACTTACTGATCTGAGGCAGGTTATTGCATCCCTGTGTGCCCCAGCTCACACACATGCAAGAGAAGAGCACCCTAGAAACCACCACGAACTTCTGCAAGGCCAATCTCGCTGCTTCTTTCCATGCACTTTAAAAATCTTCAGATCCCAGCAGACAAAATGAAGTAGCAAGACTGAAAAACTTCTGTCCGTACTATGCCAGAACAGTTTAACTCACAGCACCTTCCTGACACTGAGTATCATCAGTTAACGGCTTCATTAGGTGCATGGCTGCCAAAAGACAGATAGACCACATGGACTTCTCTCAGGAACAAGGGTGCCACTCACCTGACCAGGGCAGCCCAAAGCAATCTCAGTGCTGTCAAGCATATGGAAAGAAGCGGGGCTCACTGGCAACTGAAGCTGTTCCGTTGTCACTTTAGAGGATATTAAAATGAACTAAACCACTCAAAATCTCAAGGAAATCCAGTTAATGCTCATTTTCTTGCCTTAAGTACTGCTGAGAGCATAATGTCAACAAAGCACAGATAAAACACCCACTAGATGAGAAACCAGAAGAAAGAGGGTCATTTTAAAGATGTTTGCATTGGCACTGACACCTAAAGGGAGACAGAGCACAAGATTTGGGGCAGTGCTCCACACTGTTACAATTCTCCCAAATTCAAAGAGCTGCTTATGGCTCTCATTCAATTTAAACACCACCAGGCAGTCTCTGTTGCTGTGCTTTGAAGTTCAGTCGAGTCTTGGGTGCTAAGGGAAGAGCCTAGACCCCCTCAGAGGCTGAGGGCTAAAGAGCAATGCTGGTAACGACAGAATAGCAGGTCGCTCTTGGTTGCTAGTCTACTTGGAAAAGAGATGCAGAAAGACAAAAATGGCTTTAAGAACAGTCTCACCTTCCACTAAAATCACCAGGACCAATGAACAGGAATTTGTATTAATCCAAGCGAATTTTCCCTTGGGCTGCAAGATCTGTGATGAAGCTCTCTGCCACCAACTTTGAAACCAGCTGAAAGTAACAGCTCTACATAGTTGCATTTCTTGCCTTGCTCAGTTAAAATGCTGAGGAGGTATCAATGCAGCTGTGTAATTAGAGGTGGAAGAAGAGAGAAAGTGCCTCTTCCCTCCTACTGCAACAGGAGGTCTCCACAAAAGGCGGGCTGTTAAGAGCACTGGGAGGGAAGAAGGAGATGGAGACCTTTGATCACCACCGCAGGCAGAGACTAGATCCCCTTTTTGGCAGACACAAGCAAAACGCGTACATAGATTTTCCCTGCAACAAACTACTTAACATCTAAAATTTAATACAGGCAGTGGAAAAGACAGAAAGGCACACAACAAAGACCAGCACACTGTGAACAGTGCCCGTCTTCCCTAAATCCTGGTCTACGCTCAACCCAGAGTAACACCATGGTTCCAATCTGAGACTAACGGCAAATAAAGCAGACCATGCATCTTACATCACTTCTCTTCCCCAAAAGTCCTGCATGCTTATTACGGACTTTATATTCTCCATACTTACTTTGCTTAGGTGCTTGTGACTACCGAAATCCCTAGAAAGGGTTAGGGATGCGGAAAGCCATTCTGACGGCAAGAAGACCCAGTGTTTTGGACACCTCTCATCAAAAAGGCCCTTAGTAATTAATTACATTGCTTTCTTCCTGCAGAACAAAAGCATGTTGTGCACACACCCCCTCCCCTCCATCTCCTCTAATGTTATTCATTTCAAAGGAATAAATCACGACAAGCAAAGGCATGCAACTGAATATATATCTGGCTTTCACCAATACACTACACAGGTAATTATTACACTGCAGTAAACACGACTTTCAGGAGAAGATCATTTCAATTGTGCCTCCTAGGAAATGCGCTCCACAGCACAGTTTGCAGTCAGGTTAATCCCAAAAGGTAACTAGCAATTTATTTACACATGGGGTCAACAGTGGTCCATATGTGATTCTGAAATGATGCATTTTTTAAAGAGACGTTAAGATTAGAAAAGCAAATAAGATCAGTTTATACTCCCTGCAGCTCCAGTGCACCATCAGTGTTCTAGATCAGCCAGTTTGGACCACTAAATTAAACATCAGAGCTGGTTTGGTTGAATCAAATTTAACTACATTAAAATAAGGGATTTCATATGAAAACCGAGCCTTGATGCAAAATCAGAAGTCCAAAGAGTCAGAGGACAGTTTCTTCAGGGCTTCACTGTTGCAAATGTTAAGAACTATCGAACAGTGTCACCCAGTGGTAAAGGACTTCCTGCAGACAGGAATGGAGTAGGAAAAGGGGGGGAGAAGGGGGAAGACTGACCCAAATCCGTGTTTATATACAAAGCCATTAAACTTAAGAGCAAACAAACTAAATCCCACACCATTTTAGAAGAAAGTCTTACTTCTAAGTCATTCTATTTCTGAAAACATCAGCATTAGAGGACAGTGATTCTTCAAATATAAAAGGTTTAACACTAAAGAGGAGTATTTCTGAGGGACGGGGAAATCCAGACCAGGCAGCAGCCTCTTATTAATTGGGAGAGTGGAAATATTTCAGGCATCTGACTTGAGATTCTTAAAAGGAAACTGGTGAATCTTGAACACTCTTAAACTCTAGTTCAAAAGACTTCATCAAGATTCTTCCAGGGAAGAGAGAAACATGTCGATGGTGGTTGTTTCTGCACTTGTTCTGTATTTTGGTCACTAAGATGTGGCGAGTGAGGTGAGAAAGTAACCTGTGTCCCAGTGAGGCCAAGCAAGATCCAGGAACAAAAGAGTGTAGGTCATGCTCCCTGAACAGAAATACTCTTCTGGATGCTATGATGCTGACTATGATGATGGAGGATCCTGGTAAATATTCAACCGGGCAGAAGTCTATGCCAGATACAAGCCAAAAAGGGTAAAATGACCTTTGATATATGTGATAAAACTTTGGAGCAAGGTAAGAGGCAGGTTACTTGGCACCCACGTAAACATGATTGGCACAGCAAACACAGTTTTCTTATTTATAAAGAAACAGGATGTTAAGAAGCAAATGGAAGAGCAACATCGACGAACTGGAGAACATGCCTTATATTGAGGCAGTTATAAGAGCTCTGTTCATTTGATTTTTAAAAAGCGGAGATTAAGACCACCCTTATTGTCCTATAAACAGTGAGCCTGACAATGGTTTGAGAAATTTCAATGACTGGAGACCGGGACTAGAAAACAAATTCCTAAAATAAGGCACACACTTTTAAAGCGAGGGGAATAAAATGCTAGATTTACTAAAAGATTTGTGGTAGGAAATCAGCAACAGTTCAATTGCATGGGAAAACCAGATTACAGGATCATCATTATCCCCTCTAATTTTACAAATTTATAAATCTACAAATGCAATTAATAAGTGTTTGCAAGGAGGTCTGAAGATGAAAATCTCTGCATTAATCAGGTAATTATGCATTCAGTAGCTACAGCAGCAAAAACGAGACCAAGTGAGCGAAGTATTTCACACGCTGCCTAAGTTACACAGTGCTGTAAATCCCAGAGTCTTGCCACAATGGGAGCATAGCGGGGCTGGAGACCCTCCAGATTTTGCTCCGTGCCATGTGCCGTTCCTTAGGGCACACCAGCATCCTGCCTGGAGCTACCGCACAGCACGATCTGCTGCGCCGTCGCACCTCCCCTCCCCTCTGGGTGTTTCTGAATGACAACTTAAAAGGAATTCTGCCACCCATAAAAGCAGCCCATTTTCAACAAATTTAAAAACACTGACATAATGAAAAACACACAGTCCACTGCAGCTTGCCAGCTTCCTAAATATATTCATAGGTAGTTATGTAAAAGTTAAGTACTTCTTCAGACTGGGCAGATATGTATCAATTACCTGCCAACTCAACAACTCAAGTTCCCTTCATTTTCTAGGAAGAAACCCCCTTCCTAGGAAGGAGAAAAAAAACAAAACAAAACAAAAAAAAAACACCAAAGAAATCTGCACTAGTAAAGATTGCTTTTTTCTTCTCTCTTTGGTGGCAAATGGCTCAGAGCAAGCATCCAGCCTCTATTTTGATTTCTTAACACAAGGAGTATCTTTTCGTAGAAACAGAGAAAAGGAAACAAAAAGAAATAATTTTCTTAAACATATTGCTACTCCAAGCTAACAGACCGCCAGCTTACTCACAGGAAAGAAATAAAACCTTCAGCTCAAGAGTTAGTCTTGGCGCAGGCAACTACATCCACATTCCAGCCTGCACTGTGTCCACAAAGAGACGGCCTTCCTTGCCCAGACCTGTTTTATCCACTCTCAGCTGGCAGAGATGTATTTTAGGTATGTGGCTCCTCACTGCAACTCAGTCGAAAAGGACACCGCTACAAAGGCAAGGAAGAAAGACCTGAAGGAAAAGGCAAAAATAAGGAGGCCAGTAAAACCGATGACCTTATCTTCCAAAAGTGAGGTGGAGAAAGAAATTAAAGAAAAGGCTGTTCCACACACTACTCGTGACCTTAACCAAAGGCACGATGCCCTAATGGATTTAAAAGGAATGAGTGGGTGTAAGAACATATGTCAGCCAGAACAAGCCTCCTGGAAATGTATGCTACAGGAGGCAGGGCATGTATCGTATGGGCTTAGGACAGCCAAGCCTGATATACACGAAGCTATTAAACTGCAACAGTGGTCAACAGGAGCCCTGCAAAGAACGCGGCATGCCACAGGGCATTTAGTGGAACATCATCTTCTCACTGTTTGATGGAAGAAACGCGAGTTCTGAAAAACAAGAATTTATAGAAAACAAAAATTGAAAAAAATGTTGACACCGGGTCACATCTGTCAAAGCTGGTGACTTTTTACATGCTCTTTATGAGCAGCTACAATCAGCAGCTTCTACTGCAACCTCATAAATCGGGAAGCTCTGACACTGGGGCAGGGCTGCGTATCAGTCAGTACGCTGCACGTAGGAGGGTAACACAGCCTGCCTCGCTTCTCAGACCGAAGGGCATTGTTTTCTAAAGAAACATGCCTCCATCTGAACAGTATATTGAAGTGTCGCTCATGCAACTGAGTTGCTTTGGCCTTTTAGCCTCCCTGGAATGAAGAACCCAGAATGTCAACACCTAAAACAAAAGCAGTCACACAAGCTTAGCATGTACACAGGAGAGATTTTAGCTTATACTCTGGCAGAACAAATTAAGTCATGTATGGTGACACCGGACTGTTTCTAGGATGTTTTCTATGTCATCTCCTTTTGTGGTTTTTTTAGAAAGGCTTGAAGAGGTTCAGGAAGGGAGAAACAGACAACCACTCCCTAATCCCTCCAGAAAGGAACTGCTCAACAAATTCCAAGTAGTTAACGAAGAAAAACAAGAAACTAGAGAGATGACCCCAGTCTCTCCACAAAGGGATTGTTTGTTGAGCTTCTAAGCTGGTGGCAGGAAAGGAATTTCCTACAGTTGTTACCCTTCTGCTTGACAGACCACCTGGAGGAAAGTCTCAGACTGTCCTTCCTCAGCAGCACCCATGAAGGAGGCCAGCTGTGCCACCAGAGTTAGTAGGACCATAGCAGCTCTGCTCCTCACATCCTTCTCCGTGGCTTTAGAGAGGACAGCTCACTTGCCTTCTGTGCTACAGAAGTGGAATTGAGCTGGACTTAAACTGGAAATGGAAGAACTCTGAAGTGCCTAAGTTGAACAAGCAAAAAAAAAAAACCTCAGTAGTCCTAAGAGGCACTACAGGGATCTCCATCAAACTGTTAAAGCAAGCCACCTGCATCCCAAAAAGTCACACACTACTTCACAATGGTCTCTTAAAGGAAAATAAAATGTGCATATTCTTGTCTTTTCATGCCCAAAAAGAAGAAAAACCTTAAAGAAGCCAAAAACCAAAGGGCTGCAAAACAAGATTCACATAGAGCCAAGAAAGGGGCTGAAAGTCTTTGTCGTTAGATGCCTGCAGCTGAGGAACAAAAGCAGTATTAGGTCACAGCTTGGCTCTTGCTCATCAAGGTGCAAGAAAGCAGCATACAAAGCTTCCAGAGAAGAGAATGCCATTTGTCATTCACATATAGACAACCAGATGGGCATGTCTCTGAAAGACAGTGCTGTCAGACTGAAGAGAAAAGGGTTTGAAAAAAGCCTTCTCGCAAGCCTTGGAGCCCTCTTATTAACACCATTTCACAGGTGACTCAGCTTACTTTACAACAGGCAGGCTGAAAAGCTGTCCCCTAGCTCCAGTTTTAACAACAGCAGCTTAATTAATATGATGAATACCTATTGATAGGCAATCATAACTGCCAATTGCCAGCTGCACCTCTTCACACCTGAAGCCAGCCCTGTTCTTTGTTCCTCTGCTAAACAGGCAACTCGGGGAGGCTCTTAGCACCTGCTGGGCCTGCAACCAAAGAGGGAAACTTTCAGGCCAACAAACTTTATACACTGGCAATAAAATGCATGTTAAGGACGCCTTAAAAATGTCACCATGTGGTGGCCCCAGCAGGATGTCATCTTACTGTCTCAGATGTTTGTAGAAGGAAGGAAGAAATGGCAAGAGGTGTTTCTGCAGTCCTCTTCCTGCTCTCCTTCAATAGCTAAATGGGCTATTTTAAAAAAACAAACATCAAAAAATTGTAATTAAAATTCCAATGAGCCTATATGACCCCTATGTTTTTCTAAAAAGCACACCTCTGTTTTGCAATCAGAAGACACTCCAACAAATGGTCTCGGATGAATACTCGGCATTCGAGTGAACATATCACACTGTGTCACATCCCAGCGAGCACTGCCTTTCGTGTTTCCTATCACTAAATTAATTACTAGCTTTCTCCTTGACTGTGTAACCTACAAAGATGTTATGGCCTTATTAGAAGGAGAGGAACTGTCTTTGTGATCAAGGGTGAAAGGGGAATTGGTGTTTGTGTAGGTATCTCATGCATTCCTGATTCCTCGGGTTATGGCTCACTACAGGGAAGGTGGTCTGCAAATGTGAACACTATCTCTAAAAAATAAAAGGAGGTGGAAGCCCCTTTCCTGTACTGTAAGTTCTTGATCTGTTACTAGTCCCATGAATCTGAGCAAAACAAACCAACCTTCCACAGCACTTTCAAACCTTTTAACCTGAGTTGCTCAAGTTCCTACATCCATCACCGCTTGTCCATCGTCTTACAACACAATCACTTTCTCAACCTGCTTGTTTAACAAGTAGTAGAGAACTCCAGATTGCCAAAGCAGAAAATCAACATCTGCTTCTTTTTTTTAATTAGACAATCATGTTTTGCCACAATTCACTGAGGAATTATGTTTTAAAACTGCAAAAAAATTACTGAACAAGGAGAATTCATCAAAATATAAAGTGGGACCTGTTTGTTATAATGGGCTTGGGTCACAACAGAGGCTCGCTTGCTCAGCAGGAAAGCTGCCCCGTAATTACAGCGAGGAACCGAGTTGAGACAGAAGAGAGAGGCTCTATTCTCAGCTCTACCAAAAATTGGATTTGTGATGCTGAGCAAGTCGCTGAGGCCTAAATTAATCTGGAACAGGCTGTGGCTGTCAGCACAAGACAACATGTCGGATACCAAATGCTGATAGAGCAAAACACGCTTTTTTGGACAAGCAGATCAGTAAGAAACATCATAAATTATGACAACGCTATGCTTTGTTCTATTATAGGCAGCGTTTTGTCGAAAGTTTTGGAGCCATTTCATGTTAAGCACTCTTTCTTATGATGGAACAAATGCTTGTTTTAGAATCAAGAGGCAAAATCCAAATAGGTAATTTGCTGAATGAAGTTTAGAAAATGAAATTGATGATGTTTAAAATAAGCTAAAAAGTCATGGATTAACAGATACACAGAAGAAAATTTAGAAGATGTTAGAGTTAATAACACACAGGCGGTGAATTTCTTGGTGCTGCAAAAGAAACGCCAGGGATTTACGATTCCTATGCCTGAAGGACCAATGCCATTTTCACCCCAAGCCTATTTTTATGAATTTCTTCCCTCCCAAGTTATTAGCAAAGTCCCTAGTGTTTTCTTTTTTGTTATTTGTCTATGGATTTATCATCTCAACAACAAAAAAAGACACATTACACACATGCTTTTGTAAGCTGCGCTAGTAAATATGTTCTCAGAAATGACTCCAAGGCGAAGATCTGCATTGAAAAGCCGGAATGAGAGCTGGGAGCCTGAGGGTTTTCCTATCCCACTGGTGAATACAGCACGTTCTTCTCAAGCATGTTAGTAAGAAGACAGAGACCCATTTATCAAAATCTGTCCTCTTTAAGACAGCATGTACTCCTCACCAGTCTCAGTGTTCAGCAGGGTGTAAATACGGCATCTTCAGCCACTACATCAATGTGAGTGTACCATATATGTTAGTGTTCAAGATTACAGCAAATGTTTGCCACGGTTAAGTCCTGTTTCATCAAGAGACTGTTAATAGTCATCCTTTAATGTGAATCTTAACAAGCCAGCCTTAGCTTTTTTCGTATCATCGAGATATACGATGTTATAAACACAGGATTCCTACCCACCACGCTGAATCCATCAGCCTGCTTGCACAGAGGATTTTGTCCCACCTGCTTTAGCACTGATCCCAATAAAGCGACAGGAAAAGCTGCACAGAAACACAACAAGGGCACCATTTTTTACTGCCAGACAGCAACAGGGTCCATTTCCAGTTTAGAAATGCATTTGGTTATGAAAGCGAACAAGCTATCAAAAGTCACCCCGGAGCCTTCCCCTGCACAGATTTGTCATTAATATTTCCTGTTCTCTCACCTACACCTTTCCAGCACAGCTGAGAGCAGCAGCAGCACAGGTACCAATGGCACCAAACTACAACTGTAAATATTTGAGCATGGCAAACATGGTTTGAACATGGTGGTAGCTCAACCAGATGTGTGTCTTAAGGATCTTTCCAGCAGACAACAGCTTGCTCCAGCCAGTCCCAAATCACCTGTATTTGAGAAACTATTGCAGCGATCAGCTCATACTGCACTCGCGTGAGTGAACAGGCCCTGCAAGGAAGCAAAACCCCCAGAAGAGGCAGACACTGTCAGCTGGGATCGTGTAACTTCTGCCAGTGCAATGTACTAGGGAAAATAAGCACACGGGTCTACCTGTATCAGTATCCAGCAAAGTTATTCCAGACTGGGAAGAGCTGTACCAGCATAAACACAACTAGTGCGGAGATCGTACCACTCGAACCCTACAGACAAAGCAGTACAATTTGTAGGAAAAGGTTAGAATCCCAGTAACAATTAAGATCAGACTAAAAAGTGCAAGTGGAGAAGTGAAATATCTCTATTAAGGACATTGTCAGAAAAAAAATCCCAGCTCCTCATTGTTCACGATATACGCAGGCAGTGAGGAAGGAGTTGCAAAAGGCTGAAATGACAAGATTTCAATCATCATTACTCGAGTTTCATTAGAGCTTATGTTATACATTTATTTTACAAACAGCAATTAGAACCAAAAGGAGAGCAACTTCACTGTCCACACACACTTGAGAAAGTCATTATGCTCCACAAGCTTAGAGTCTATGTGCAGAGGGCTGAATCATTACCCCCATTTCATATCCTAAACCTTCCTGGAAGCCAATGGGCTTTGGGGCTTACAAAACAGGAGAACTTTTGGAAATTTTACTTTTGACTGCCCTCAGTCAATGTTGCATCCCTCCAGAGAGGCACGACCCTCAGGCTGTCCTTCACACAAAGGTAACATCCTGCTCACGTTTTAGTTAACTCTCTGGTTTAGATTTTCCAGCGAAAAAAGATGCTGGCTGCCACCTTCATCCCTAAACCTCACCTTGCCGGCACTACTAACCTGTTTGCCGCAAAGTTGGGCTGCATGAGCTGCAACATTATGTGTGTTTGAACAGGGTGACAGCCACCTCCATGGGAGTCCACCAGTATAGCATCATCTTGTACATAAGCGAAGCTAACAACTCCACAGTTTCAGGTTAAACACCCTCTTTCAAGAGCCATTTCCCTCTCACAAACACACCTAATTAAACATACACCTCGAGGCCTGGTAGAACAAACAATAAGTCTTTGTGGCTGTACAGGAGTGCAGGTTTTGATTCAGGAAGTATATGTCTGCAAATTAATTTTGATCCGCATCCTACTGTGCTCAGTGTTTTCCTATGGCTTCTATTCAACATAAACATTTACTACCATTGGAAACCTGTGCTTCCAGGAAAACAATGTTTAGTTAAATTCACACAGTGATTAAAAAATAACAATAAGACCATTAGAAGTTTGAAGTCAATGGATGAACTTTGCAAGACAGCAGCAGTCGGTTTACTAAAGCGCGTGCCAGCAAATGTGCCTGTCCGCCATCAGAAGTACCAGCCTCCCTAGTAGGGAGATTAACAAATTTTTTTAGTTGTTTCCAGTAGAGTCAAAATGGGAAAGTTTGTAGAGGCTGGAGCACCGGCTCTTTTTGGGGAAAAGAGATTTATGCACAATTTCAGAGTTCTCTAATCTCCCCTGGAGGGTATTTGCAATGCGAGAGGGTGCTGACATGCATTTTAGGGAGAACCTCTGAAGGTGTCTTTTAAATATCCCTTCCCCAAAAACTCCCCTGGGACAGCTGCATTACTTCAACAAGTGACTTAAGAGGCAGGAGGAGACAGTATGTTAAATGAGTAAGGCAGACATGGAAAGCCAAGGCAACAAGAATTTCATTTGAATTCTCAAGTCTCGTTCTCCCCTTCTTTACATCAGATAAATGAACGCAGTTCAGCCGTAGACACCTTGTATTAATCTTACCCAAGACCCCAGCTAAAAACTGAAGACATCAACCACTTGTCTCTGTCTCGCTTAAGACCTTTTATATATCCCACTCTAACCCTTGTTTATACCATTATGATTATTATCTAATTATAAACAATGGCTTGATTAAAACATACATATTTATAGAAGCATTCATGTCACCTACCTTTAGGCCTTTAACTGCTGGAGCTAAAATAGGAAAGCAAGCTCCTTATAGCATTAGCACGGTTAACCAGAGGGCAAATCAAAGCAGCTATGCTGAACACTTAATGTCAAATATCATCGCTCTCAAGCAGCTCCCAGAGACACTTGCCTTCCTCCACTGGGTTTATGTGAAGTTCAGGGAGCCTAAACTCCTAAACTGCTTTTTAATAGCAGTAGGAAAGGTCCCTTCAAAAATCAAAATAGTTAGAAATTCCAGCCCAAATTCCATAAACAGCAATACTGAACAAATCAAACCTGCCACTGCTTTCTACAACACCTCCAGTATCCCAGCTACTTCCAGCTTCGCATACTGTATAATGTAAAACCATGGAAAATACTCAGTTTAATCATTTCCTGTATTATTCACCACACTGTGTGTAATACCTCGTGGATTAATTATCTAGATAACAAAATGACTGTAAGTGCCATTAATGTCGTCGGTCTGAAGTAGTCATCTAAAGAACTAGAGCAACGTACTCCTGCGATCTACAGCGTGGGGGAAGCTGAAATGAAGAACCCATCCTACCTGCTACATACGGGTGAAAAAAACCCCCTTCTTCCCCGTGCAGGAAGGTGACTAAACTATTATGCAACTGTGGAAAGTCCCAGTGATTGGGAAAACTGAAGAGAGGAAAGGGCTTTCATACCTGGAAGCCAAATTGTTCAAAAGAATAGAGAGAAGGGTCACTCAAGTCTAACACATCTGAGTCTTCTTCATCTGAAATCCAATGAGGAGCCAGAACTTCTTATCAATTACTACATGAACTTACTATGTAGTAAATGCTGTACAATGAAAACTATTTTTTAGTCCTGTATGTAGAATAGCAAAGAGTAGTGCAACACCATCAATGGCTGAACTCACTGCGGAGCCCAGTGGATCCCCAGTACTGACTGCTCAGAGGATGCACACCCTCTCCCTTCTTCCCAAGCACCCAAACGTGGCCAGCAACGCTCAGCTCCTGGCATGGAAGTAGCTAGCTAAACACTGGGAGCAGGGCATGGGTGGAAAAAAACCATAGTCACTGAGTGGGACGATCCACTTCATCTAACAGTGACATCTAAAAGACATGTACCCTGGCTAAGCTGGTCCTTTGAGCTGGTCTAAGCCAATCTAGACTTTTTCTGTAGAGAAGAAAAGATCACATCTGGGAAATGACCTGTTAGAGCAGGTCCAGAGAAGGGCCATGAAAATGCTCAGAGGCTGGAACACCTCTCCCATGAAGACAGGCTGAGAGAGCTGGCGTTGCTCATCCTGGAGAAGAGCAAGCTCCAGGGAGACCTTATTGCAGCCTTGCAGTACTTAAAGGGGGCTTGTAAGAAAGATGGAGAAAGACCTTTTACCAGGGTCTGTAGTAACAGGACAAGGGGCAATGATTTTAAACTGAAAGAGGGTAAGTTTAGATTGGATATAAGGAAGAAATTTTTTATGATGAGGGTGTTGAAACACTGGGACAAGTTGCACAGAGAAGTTGTGGATGCCCCATCATTGGAAGTGTTCAAGGTCAGGTTGGACAGGGCTTTGAGCAACCTGATCTAGTGAAAGGTGTCCCTGCCTGCTGCAGGGGGGTTGGACCAGATGATCTTTAAAGGTCCCTTCCAACCCAAACCCTCCTGTGGTTCTATGACTCATCACAGTTATATTAGGATGGGATAAATGCATTTTTGAAGGTGCTTGTACTGATTGACAAAAGCAGTCCAACAATGAGAGATACCACACCCAAGGTGACAGAGCCCTCCTGGACCCAGGACACCCGCACGAGTGAAGGAAGCCCTCCAGCAGAGTTTACTGCTCTCCCTAACCACAGATGTGGCCACCTACCACCACCAGGCTCAGCTTGCACAGATGGAAATGTCTCATTTCTGTGCGTCCTGATTAAGCAAGAGGCACGGATTTCTGTTTGAAGGCAATATAAATTGCACCACTAGAAATACCAATGAAAATATTTCTGTTATTTCCAGGCCACCAAACACAAGTAGCACTTAACTAGTTTACTACTCTGGTTTCCAATTTGAGAAATGCCTTTAATGGAAGCGCTTTCTTGAACACATACCAAATGCCACTGAACATAAATGTGCCTAAACTGTGTCTCCGAGAGAGGTCTGTTTTTAAATTAACTTTGAGCATGTTCCAACCTAAAAAGGGAGGGGGTGAAGGGAAGGGACAAAAAAAAAAAGAGGAAAAGAGGAAGAAGGTCTCTTTTGTGGCATTTTTCTTTCTGCGAACACAGGAGGAAATAGGTGTTGGTACGAGTAGAAAGGAAGACAGATTTACATCTCCCAGTTTCAAAACAAAGTGCTATCAGCAAAAATATTAGATTATTGATGCAGAGAGAGAGGAAGTTGCAAAGCTGCTTAACATTTCAAGAAGCTGTGAGGCTTTTCACTCGGTGCTGTAGCTGGGGAAAATAAAAATATTCTTTGAGTAGGATTTAGTAACTCAATAACAAAAGTCAAATAGATTAAATGTTGCATCTGTTGTTGTAATTAAATTAACAAAGTACTGGTAGAATCATGCATGTTTTCCCCTTGTGTACCATACCCTGGGCAAAGATGTGCTGTAGCTGTATATATTTCCTGTGTTATAAATTAAAACACAAGCCAAATTCATCCTTCCTGCAATGCTATTAAAAATCAAGGAAAATTACTCCAGGGATAAATCTGGCCCAGAGATGTTTTTCAACAAAGATGAGTTTCAGAATAAATTCTACGAAAATAGGTCTGTGAGGAAATACTTGAAACATTTTCACTGGTGTTCCCAGAGCACTTGTTTAAAAATATTTTGGAACAGATAGTTCCTAGTATTAAATAGGTGGAAAATTTGAAGACAGTGTTTTAGAATACTCTGTTTCCAGGTGATCAATCTGGTATTCTTACAGTCTGGATTTGGGAGGGAGTGGTAATGGTGTTACTGTTTCATTTTTTTGTTTTCAGGTTTTTCTTGGGGGTGGGAAGGTATCGTGGGTTTTTTTGGTTTGTTTTGTTTTCTTTTTTTTTAAATACCTAAGTATCTGCACTCTTAAATAAAGGCCACTTTATACGCAGCTCAACTTGGGTACCAAGAATTGAGGAGCTCAGAAATTACAGGTGTACGTGGAGAATCAGACCCATGCATTCAAGAGATTACAAATTTTCACATCAAGATTACACAATCAGATGAAACACTACTATAAATAGTATCAGGTTAGGCTCCCAGCTGGCTTGAGCTGGAGCCAGTCTACTAAAATCAATTAATCTTCCTCAGCTTATCTGACTCACTCAGGGAATGTGTACAATTATTAATATTACAGTTCTCCATGAAGTCACATATGCACAGTGCTGAAAAGGGCAATGGCCTCAGTCAACCTTCATACGCAGTAGCATGATGCTGGAGACCTGCATGAATGCACCTGTAACCCTTCTGCAAGAGTGCATCAACTAAAATCATGAAAACAGCCATAAAACACACACAAGTTGCTGAAAGCAATTTATCTCCAGCAATTTGCACAGCTAACAACCATTGTAATCACATTTTTGCAGAATCATAGAAAACTGGGCTGAAAGGAACTTCAGGCGGCCATTCACCCCTTCCCTGCCTCAGGGCGAGCTGTAGCACACTTACACGCTCCTGACACCTCCTCCTTCCTTGGAGGGTTTTGAGCCAAAATGTTTCCTTCTTGATCTCAGTCCAAAGCAAGATGTGATTTAAACCCAGTTGTTCATCTCATTTGAAGCTTCAGGTGTTGGCCTTTAATGCTAATAAAATACACAGAACATGAAACTGGCTGGCTAGTTCCTATGTGAATACAGAGCTGAGCGTTTGCTAACGCGGGGACAGCAGAAGATATAAACAGGTAGGATTAATGATTTTTTTTTTTTTTGAGCAAGAGTGAAACAGCAGAAATAAAAAATCTGTTCAACAGATCTCCATTGTAGGAGATATTTTTAGCACATCTGGAGGAGACCACAAGGGTCATGAGAAAATGTGCAAAGCTCCCATCGAGGCCGTCCTCTCCATGACACGCACTGAGAGGCAGCAGGTCTACCCTCCCGCTGCCATATGGAAGAGGCCACTCTGTTCCCAGAGTGTTCCCATTCTCTCCAGCGTTGCTCTGACCAAGCCTGTTTTTCCATCCCCCAGCTTTTACAAGCTTGTGACAAAGTCCCCTTGCAGTGGCACTGGGGCACATACTTCTCCTCCCCTCTGTTTTCCCACCAGAAAGTCACAGGCTCAGAAGAGAGAAGAGGGTCCCATGGAGCAGACGGCTCCCAGCTCCCCTGCCTCCAAAACCGCCCAGGGCACAAATCCAGAGATGGAGTCTGTGGAGGGAGGAAAGGGGAGGCTGGCAGGGAAAGCCATTAAATGTGCCTTTTTGCAAAAACAGTACTTGGATGGGTCTCCCAGCACAGAAGTATTCAGGGCTAACAACAGTGCTACTGACAGTGCTTCTGCAGTAAGGTAAAGGGAGAAGGGTCTGGACATCAGATCCTAGTCTTAGAAAAGTTTTAAATTATTAAAGCAAGGCATCAATTCTTGTAACAGGGCGCTGCAGCTTATTTAAAGAAAATAACACACTAAGAAGAACATTTTTTTCCTTCCACATCTTCCAGGCATGGCATCACTAGGATCTGTTTGGAAAAGTTTCCATTGCTTCTGCCACAGTGCTGAAAACAATCTTGTGCTTGTAAAGAGATGCAGCCCAGTCTCCTCATCGTGGTTCTAAACCAGAACACACGTTTCTTCTATTTTTTTTTCCCATATATTTATTTGCATGCAATTATTCAGACAAATCATACTCCTCAATCTGCTGGGACTAAGTTTATTCCAATAACTGTGACGGCTTTTTTCTTCCCTGATGTTCTGTTTTTCAGGGCAAGGTTGTTTTTTGTGTGTAAGATCCTTTTTCAATTATGCAAAACACAAAGCAAAAGTGTAATAAAAAATGCAACAACTCTATTGCTTATTTTTGTGGCCTGACATTTTCATTTCATGTCATAATGAGTCTAATCAATCTATCCTGCATTACACACATATCACATTCCTAACCAGTAGCAATTAGAAATAGACACCCGATTTCTTTCTTCCAGAATTGTATGAAAATTAATGTCACTTGTCACAAAAAGAGTTCAGACTACAAAGAGCAACACACAAAACACTAAGTATTTTAATTTGACACCATTCTTCATGCAGTTCTCAAATCAAAAGCAACAATACTAAATTCTATTATTAATCCTCCTGCTCAGATCATCACTCTGAATAAAGGCATTAATGAGATGGAGACCTGCAAAGCATTGTCTTAGAAGCCATAAAACATAAAATTAAAACTAAAAATGAACAATTTGGTCCTCAGGATTAAAAATCCTCAGTAAATCACATAATCAGTAAGAAAAGGCTAAAGTGCTGAACAAGGAGCATCTGTAGTGGCTCTGTTCCTGTCTGTACAAGTGGCAGGCAGGCTCTCTCTCGAGTGACAAATGCGTGAGTCTCCCTGTGACCTGTCCTAGAGATGTTGTACCCATTGTGGTCAGGGAGCCGCGCTGGCAGCTTTCCATCCCGGGGCTCAAATTCTCACAGCTGCCCACTCACGGGACTTTCTTGCTCTCCTCCAACACACTTGCCCTTATCTTCTGAGAGGCGACAAGCACAGTTGTCCCAGTTAAGCAGGAGGTGTCCTGCACCAGTTCATGCCCTCCCGAAGACCCATCCAGTCTCACGTTGGCAGCTGCAATAAAAACAACTGCTCCGCTTCGGGAAGGAGCGGCCAGTTGCTTCAACAGCCAGCTCTACCCCAGCTGATGGAAGTGGAAATGGCGATGTTTCTTCATATCAGTTACAGAAGCCTTGCCTTTAATTTCACTTGGAAGCTTGTCCCTGCCTATCAGGTTTGTTCATTTTGTGTGTCAGCCACTTGTTCCTTAAAAAGTTCAAACGGGGGAAAAAAGGATGTAGAAGCTGGAGTAACGCTGAGCTCTTCTGTAACTGGCTTCTGTATCTGTATCTCTAGAAGTGGTTGTATCACATCCAGAGCATGCTGCCTTACCACCTCAGAAGTCAGAGGGCTGCCCCAGTTTCAATTCCCAGTGCTGCCCATCACTCAGTCACGTGCTGTGAAACAGAGACTGCGCCTAGAGCAAAGATGGACATGGAGTACCAAATATTCAGTGATTCAGGCTCAGGTCTCAACCATCTACTCAGATGTCACATCCATTTCATAAAAACATCCGCCTGTTCTGCATCTATGTTAATGGGGAGAAGAAAAGCCGAGTCTGGCAGATGTGCAAAGCTCAGGCAACAATAAAACAGGTCACTGATCAGATAAACTCTCAGGGCATATTCACTGTAAAAGATGCCATGAATTTCGTTTCCTTGCAAGATAACACGACAGACGGACAGTAATGCCTGCTGCAAAATTGTCTCACGAAAAGAGAGTGACACAGTGAGGGACCCGAGACATTTGTATATAAACCCATTTAAGCTGAATCCCATATAGTGTATGCAAGAGTGTGGGTGCAAGAACTGCACAACTGTTTGCTTGCACATTACCTGAATCCTGGACAGAACACCCGTGGCCAGCCGTCCCAGGGATTTCCAGAGCAGACTTAGGGAACTCTAACGGCTCACCAGCTGCTACTGAAACCTACGTTCAACAAAGAGGCTAAAAAAATACCAGGTGATCTCTTATTAGGTCCCAACTTGCCATTGAACAAAGTAACAAGATAGGCAGGATCCAAGGAGTCTCCTTTATTTGAGAGATCCCTTGAGGCCCAGTCCCTCCGAGAGGGACAGCAATTATAAATCTTTCAGTAGCAAACCATTAACCTCACAGTTGCCAAAAACCTAAAGTTTCATTTAGTACATGAAATTATTTCATACCTTTCTAAATCCTTTATACAATCTGCATATCACTGCTTTTATTTTCATACAGCAAACTAAATATAACCCTGATAGTTAAGAGTGAAATAAAGAAACAGTTGCAGATTTTGAATACTGATGGTTATTCCCCCCTGCTGCCAACATTTCTGTGTATCTTCCAAATGCTGAGTAAATCAAAACCTAGAAAGAAATACACACTGTGGGCCAGATCTTTCAGCAGGTATAAGTCAGCATGGTCTGAATGACTCTTCATACATAATTACGCTGCCAAATACTTGATGAAAAGAACTGAGTGGATGTCAGCATATGCTTCGTGCAAAACAGACAAGACGACCTTTGTCAGACAAAAATTAAATTAAGACTCACTATAGGAACTGTATCATACAGTTTAAAAGAAAACCACACTACAAACACATGTGCAGGCCTGAAAACAGGGGTAAAAAGCATGAGGAATGTCAGCTGAGGTCTGCTCCTTGTGAGGACGGACATTCAACAGCAAGGGATACTATTATCCATTGCATGCAGAGGACTGGTTTTATAGGAACTGGCAGGCTTGCTGCTTCAAAGCAGCTGCTTGAACATTTAGCTTGAAAGACGGACTATTCCTCGCATTTTCTTTGGTGTGTCTTTTAGCTGTGCTGCTAAACTGCTCTGCTGACACAGCAGTGCCAAACAGCAACGTGTTTCATACCGGACTGGAGTGCCTGCAGGCTGAATGAGAGCCTGGTAAAAACTGCACGTGGTGTATGTGGCACGCTGAGGCAGAGGCCACAGCACCGTTCCAATGCCAGAGGCGCCTGGAAGCTGTCGCGTAGTTTTTGAGGACGCAGCTCAGTACCTTCACATGAACAAGGTGGTTGTACGTGAGCCATTTTCAGAGCTGGCTATTTTGTCATAAAGAAAGCCAAAGAAGGAAGCAGTCAGTAAGAGACAGAAACTTGCTGCTCTCATGAATGCACAGATGACTCATGTACTAGAGATGCACGCATGACTAGCCCATGCTAGTCGGAGCTGGGTATTAGGGATAACTCCAACAGCCTGCATTATATAGATATGAGGTTAGCAGCCTACACATCTGCCAGTTTTCTTGCTAGATACTGAAAAACAGCATACATCTAATCACTCAACAGCAGTAACTCCCTTTCCTGCTTCAATCTTCTGTTACACAGTTTCATCTGGTCCAAGAGACTTAAAATGTATAAATTAACAATATCTGATTTTTTGCTGGAACAGTGGAACAAAATAACTGATAAATTGAAACGTTAAAAAAAAAAAATGCAAAAAATTGAAGTTCACCAACTGAAAATATTTTCCAAAGCAGTGATTCAGCTTAGTGTGTGATCTTACACACACACAGAGACACCTGTTTTCACGTATTAAACTAATGCTACCTAGAACAAAAGATGTGCTCAGCTTTCCTTTGTAAAGCCCATCATGCAAGTAGGTATCTAATAAATAAAGAGGCAACTGTAGTCTCATACAATATGGCAATTTCAATCCAACACAAAATTTTCTGGCACTGAGGCTGAAGCCACACATTGTTAAAGGAAAGGTACCAGACCCTTCCTGGTGTGAATATTTAATGTTTTGAGAGAAGCGAGAGAATTTTGTGTTTAGAAGTTACTCCATTAGAAGCACACACTGTTCTCCTAAACACTTTGTTTTAAATTAGGGTTAACCAACTTGTAAGACTACTCACAAAATCTCCAACCCCTCAAGCAAAGCAAGAAGAACTCTATCAGTAAAGCTGTGGACAAAGGGGATTACCAGTCTGTCTTGCAAGTGAGAATAGCCTGTTAGGAAAGGCAGAATCACATTTGCATGTAGAAAATTTTAAAATTTTTATTACTAAATATAACATCTCAGATTCCCCCCCCCATTTCATTTTCAATAATACACATACACTCATTTCTGCTTGTTCCATTAGATAGCAACAGGTAGCAGAGCCAAAGTCACATTCTTGTTCAAAGTCACTTGGGATTTGAGCGCTCCCTCTCAGATTCCCCCGGAGGGGAGCAGCAATGCTGAGACCATAGGAAACAGGCAGGCACGTGCAGGGGGGAGAGGAATAGGAAGTACCTGCATGTGGCTGTCAGACCCATCTTCTTCATAGGCCTTGTCAAAATATCCACAAGGTAGCCAAAATTCCCATACAAATCCAAACTGGGGAGGGAGGAGGGAAAGACTCAAGTACTGGGATGTTCCAATTTGAATGTGTCGTTAAGAATTATAATTATGAGCTCATTACATGGGGGTGGGGGAGGGATTAAAAAAAAATCAAGCAAAGAGGCTCTGTTTGATGTGGCACCTAGATGGCAAGGGAGAGAAGCATTTATTCCACCACACTGAAATGTTTTATATTCACAGTCATCGCCGCAGTGTTGAATAAAGTGAAGGAAAGTGTTGCTGCTTCTTCCTTCTATCGTTCTCTGCTACGGCACCCTCTGCCATCCAAATTCCCACTCCCTCTCACACCTTTATAAAATGTCAGTGCAGTGTCTTTCTAGGAATTTGGGCCAAGTTCAAGAATCCCCATCTGCTCCCGTTGGAGAGGAATGAGATCAGACTGTAAATGCGTGGCAGACTCCTACCAAGGAGGCATGCGAGCACAATTTGGACGCGTATGAAAGTCAGTACCAGCTTTCTTCATTCAAATTAAAAACTTTAGACTCGCCTCTGTCTCTCTGTAATGAAGCATTCATATATTCAGTTCATCATCCGTTTAGGTTAAGTGCATGTATAGGCAAGCACTCTCAAGACACTTCATTAATCTACATTTATCTTAAAGATGTTTAGAATTGTAGACATGCATGTGCAAGATGAGTTTTTCAAGACTTAAAAGCAATTAGGTCTTGAGAAAAGTGGCTTTGGTAGCACATGTTCTCACAGTTATTTAAATTAATTCAAATCAAGTATACGTTTAAATCAGCACAAGACTTCTCATTAGACATTGCCTTTTTTTCCGGTTTTAAGAGCTTTTTTGAATCGTTTTGCACTGCGCACTTAGGAGCATGCACTTATGCAGGTAGTCAGCTTGCAGGATGGTGCCCTTTGACAAACCTATATGCACACCACAACCCCACCCCCCCCATTCAAAAATGGAATTTATAATGCTTTGTTGTTATAGTTGGTAGCACTACAGGAATATATATAAAAAAGATGCTCTTCGTATCAAAACATCAGTCTTTCAAGTGACTTGTAGGAACAAACAGCAGAAATAGAGCCAACAACTGAAAAGCAGAGCAGTGCACCTACTCGGATCAAATGCTGGAGCAAACCTGGGTCGGCGACTCCCTGCCTGCTTGGAAGGAAGCACCCAGAATAGAGAAAGGCTGTAACACTAGAAAAGAAAGATACAATATGCGACAGCTCCTCAGCAACTCACATTCACTTGCTCATTCATGCTCTGAAGTGCATAAATCTGGAGTCACTTTCTGGAGGTGTTTCTCCCCACCTCACTGGTTTTCATGGTAGCCCAGGGCTAAAGTTAGGAGCAGAAACCTGCATTCTTCCACTGAACGCTTCCCAATTTATCTTCACGGCACTCTGCAGAGCTGAAATCAAACTTCCTTATTTCGTAAGGCAGTGAATTTAAAAAAAAAAAAAAAAGGCAAAACAAAAATGAAAAGCAACAGAAATCAAGCTACTTGCCCAAAGCTATACGAGAAATTAGGTAGAACAGGAAACCGAAGGCGGATCATGCAAGTCCCAGTTGAGCCCTGTAAGATTAGCCCTCCTGCACTGAACCATCTACTACACTTCTAGATGTGCAGTGATTTCAAATCCCGCCTACTTAAACTCTAACTCTTGAATTTTCCATCATCGGAAAAAGACAACCCTAACTCTGGTGGAGAATATTAGACGTCCTTATAATTCCAAGTGTCTCTCTTGCTTCCAACTATTTATTCTCCTTTTAAGTCCATAAATGGTCACACATTGGCCACAAATGTGGCCAAGAAAAAACAATGTGATTACATTCTGCGTATGGTTAAAGCCTGGAGCCTGCTGTTTTAAAACATACACATAAACATACACATACATATGTACATACATTTACACTCACGCATATATATATAGCTTTTGTTAATAATCAGAACAGATCCTGATGAATCACCTCTATTTGATTTTTTTACAGTGGTTCTTGTAAAAAGCAATCCCCAAATGTGCAAACTATTAAGAAAATATGTGAAAAAACAAAGTCTGATTGGCAGACTAAAGTTGTAGGCTGAATAAGACATAAGCCTGTTTAGCATTAATGCCGGAAGATCCTCTCTCACTCTAAAAATCTGACATACCGCTTGCTTTATTAGCTCTAAATCAACTACTCATTTAATGTACATTAAAAATGGGAAATTAGAAATTAATACAAACGATTTAGAACTGAAGTTAGGCAAAGACAGCACTTCTTTTTTAATAGACTTTCAGTTTGAAAGTGAATATTATTGCACACTGCTGAATTGCTACGACAGTCCACAAGGCCAGCACTAGAAGTCTGTCGATATAACCATTTTCATTTACTAAGAGTTGATTAACTCAAGGCTTCCCTTTCCACTAATTGAATACCACAAACTGCTTCCAACTATTATGAGTTTAGATCTCAGTGTACGAGCAAGGAATTACTATCTTATGCATCATCTAGAATTACAGTTTCACAGATCAAGGAAATGAAACTTTTTAAAATTGGGAAAAGAAAAAGAAAGGCAAGATAGTGCTTCACCCTAGTCAACAAGTCACTGTAACTCAGATTAACTTAGAATTCATGAAACTTTAGTCCAGAATGTAAAAACGAAAGTCTGACCCTTAAAAAGCAAGGTCAGATGTTCCATTAATTTCCTCTTACATTTTGGTAAAGCACGTGGTCCAAGGTCACAGAAAAGTCTATTGCAAGTCACAAATATGCCACCAGTAGAGGTCCAAGAGTTTCCCTTCCAAGCTAGAGACAATTACCAACAAAACAGAAGAAGACACCACTCGCACACCAAGCCGAACAAGGTGAGCTCTTCACCGGCAATCACATTTAATAGCAATGACGATACAGAGAAACAGCTCTGCAGCCAGAGCCTGCGGTTGGCACAGCTACCGGTGCGCTGGGGCAATTAGCTCTAGCAGACTGGTGTTACAGTCGCGCATACCCCCTGCTCACTGCAGAAGCCTTGTAACATTTGTGTTTACTACTCTAGGTCAATGCCAGTACCTTCACAGTCCTCACCTACTGGAAAGTGCTACCCCGCTGTACCGTTAACCCTCCCCACGTTCCCAGGGAGAAGGACATGCCCCTTATTCCAAGCACCTTAAACTCTATCTAAACCCATTTTAATCATGCACATGGAGGCTTTTTTCCCTTCCAATACTTTTAGTGAACGTAACATTAGAAGAGGCTGAAAATTTTTCCTTTCTTAATCTCGACAAAACCTTTTTCCACCAGGTACTTTGTAACAGGGCTGCTGCACAGCACCATTACTGGAAACAACGGCTTTATAATGGAAATGGTGATGTAACCTTAAACATAGCACCAAGCTGCATAAAAACTCTGTCATGCTTCTGGAAAGAAAATGCATTTAAAACTTAACAGGCTCTGTCATCATCATAAAATGCACACACTGCTGCTGCATGCTCTCACAAAGCTTCATTAAATGGGGCTGGGCACAGAGGCAATGGCCTGCAGTCTCCCCTGACTTTGTGCGGTATGTGGGCTCATTACTACCACCAGCTGTGACCATCTCCACGCTAACAGGGAAGGGGAAGATAAAAATCTGCACTAAATTAGAATCTAGTTTTGTGATCACGAAAAGAATAAGGGAACAAAACTGATGTGAACACAAGTCAGTGCTGCAGGGTTACTCTCACTACCTGTCCATTATACGCTTAGTTATTCTTTGCCCAGCGTTAACACCTACTCATTTCTCCAAACCAGTGACTCTCGTTACCATCCTCATTCCTTGTTATCAAACTAGCCTTCCTCTGGGAAAGGTTTATCAGCTTCAATGAACACTGGCCACTGTACTTCACATAAAATTTGGAAATTTTGAAATTAAGACAGTAAATCACCACTACCCTCTGCACACAAGAGACAAGTCCAGGCCAGGTGTAACAAAGATATAATGATACTATTTTATTAAATACGACTTGGCCTTAGTGAACATCCTAAAGTTAATAACCCTAGGTTAATAATCCTGAAGAGGACTGCTGTTACAAAGACAAAGATCTCCAGGAATTTAACACAGGGTATGTTTTATTATTAAAACTACACTTACACCTAAAGTGCTCTGGATTATTTAAGATTTATATAAACGAGAGCCAGGAGACCTCATCTAATCATCTAATCTACATCTAATGCTGTAATAGCCTCTGATTCAAAGGCCGCCAATTTACTTTGTGTTCACAAAGTATGTACTACATACCGTAAAATGAAATAATAAAAAGAGGTAACAGGGAAGAGCTGATACGGCAAAAGACCCAAGCAGAAGCAAGGGGGAAAAGAAAGAAAAAAAAAAAAAAAAAAAAAAAGGAGGATGTTTTAAAGACAAACTATCTGCATGCGCAGTTCTGAAATTATAATTCCCAACTTCCCTATCACATTACTGTGTGCGCTGCAGATGAACCAAAGCAATGGAGAATAACAGGGCCATATTGCCTCTTTTGAAAGGAAAACTCCACCATCATGGAAAGCTAGTAAAGAGAATAAAAGCAACAGGCAAGTCTAAGAAAGCAGAGAATGAAAAGTAATAGTATCGATTCAGTAGTTCATTTTTTATTCATGGATATCCTTTCCAATGGATATCATAGAAGTATTTTATGCTTAATAGGTGCCATCACTGTGCAAACATTTTCTAAAATAAAGACTGATCTATTCTCAAGTACAAAAAAATCCCTTTACCAAAGCATTAAATGGCTTCATTCCCCATCCAAAGCCTGCACAGAAGGATGCATGTGAGAAACAACAGGAACACGCACAAATCCTTTACAAAAATGTCATCATAGGAAACAGCCATATGCAGAATTCAAGAACCAAAGTGAAGTGTGGACCATGCAAAACAAAAGAAAACTTAGGCTCAGTGAAAGCCCTTTGATGTTGAAACAATTTAACAGAAGGTGGATGCTATAGATGCTGAGGTATTCTGTTGTTTTAAATTGCAAAGCGAATTTAAATATGTTTTCTTTTGATAACCCTAGTAATTTGTCTGTCAGTGACCCTTGATTCTCAGAGGAGAAGGCCTGTGTATTATTAACTACCTTTCAAAGGGCTTCAAAGGAGAAAAAAAGGATGCATCCTATGTCCTCAAAGGGCAACCAAGAGCTCTATCCAAAGCCATTCTGGGAACTTCACTTAACAGCAGATGGAATTCTTCCCACCTGGTCTAGACCAGTCACCCCAGTTCACTGCAGCTGCTGAAGGGCTGCCACCCTCTGGAGGTTCAACTCTGGCTCAGCTTCACTCGGCATCACCCTCGAAAAGCATTTTTCTTGCTGACTATAAAGGAAGATAAAGACACTTCAGTTGGATGGGTAGTGCTAGATGGGATGAGCACAGGTCAGTATAAACTCCTGAAGAAACCATCAGGTGATTATAACACTGACCTGACAACACTGAAAATAACACATTAAAACTTTGAGAGTTAAAAGATGATGCTTTTTGCATAAATGTGTGATTCTCCCTCTTCACTTTCTCTTCTATCCAGTCACCATGAAGTTTATACACGGACTACAACATTCAACAGCCGGATAGCCAGCTGACCTGTGCTGGTATCCTGACGGCAGCCCTCTGTGTCCTTGAAGCTCTAGTACACAACAAGGCCTCTTCTCCCCTGCCTTAAAATAGTATTTATTTATTTATTTATTTTCAGTCCAGGTTTTCTAATACAGTTTCCTATTTTGGGTATAGCTCCAATGTAGTAAACACATCTCTGTTGTTTACTTAATCACCTAAAATGCCAGACAAATCACAGGGATTCACCGCACTTAGGATAAGACGCATGGCTTTGAAACACTTTATACTGTTATATTTAATTTTCAGCTTGACCCCTGAGATCAACTGTATTAAATATAGATTTGATTCTGATCAGAAGTTTCTGCTTCTTAATTAAACTTCTGTTTACATTTACAAGGGCACTTTTCCATACATGAGACATGGGAAGCAGGATGATAACCTAAACTATATACAGAAAAAAATACGTTGCTGTTTTCTGTTATTCCCAGAAAAAACACGCATACCTTGCATAGGTTTTCTTCCTTGAGAGAAAAATCAATATTCAATAATCAACATGACTGAAAAAAAAGCCCCAAACCCCTCAGCTGGATACACAACTCCTAGTCTCAGAGCCTTACAGAGAGCGAGCCCAATTGCTTCCAACTTCCCTCCCTTCCTCTTCCTGCTTCTGGTTTAAATACTTGCCCTACTTATGTTTTGAATATTTATCCGCAGTTCAGTCTATTCCACATGCTTTAACTATAAAACCCTAATTCAGCTAACAGAGTAAATGCCATTGTTTAAACTACAAATTTTAATCCATAATTAATATGCAAACCAAGGTCTCTTTTAATCCTTTTGCATAAATTCCTCTCCTCCTTCCCCAGTCTCCCCAATAGAGAACGCTGTTCATCGATATTTTACTTCATAATCTCATTAGGAGTCTCTTCTTCCCTCTCCCATCAGTGAGGTTTTGTATTTAGATAGAAATGTCTTCAGATACAGCCTGGCAACAACTACAGCAATCACATCCAGTTGGAACTGAAAACACTAATAGTAAAGGTGGTGGTGGAGAGGAAATTATTACAGCTTTGGAAGGATGTAACGTACTTGATGCTTATTGCCTTTATTTACTGAGCACACATGCAAAGAAGCATGAGTTTTCCTCCAGCGAGCCAAAAGGGCACGCAAGAGGGTTGCAGTGACGGAAAGGGGAGATTGTGCAGAAGCAGGTCCTTTTCTGCCCATGCTCCTTGTTGCACCCATGCACGCACTGCGGGACGCTGGCTAGGGATGACGCGGGGAAGCACAGATTCAAGGAAACGTCCCTTCTGCCTCCCTCAGAGGTGCCACCCTTCGTGCTAACTTTTGCATGGCTGCCCTTGGGCAAGTGAGTATCAGATGACTAACAGTCTTCTGTGCACAAGGGAGCCAGGAAGCAGACTGCTGAAGCCTTCCAAATGGCGCTCCAGTAGCCCAAAGGGTACTGGAAAGAGGCACTGGGATGGGACCGGCGATCTTCTTTCAGAAACCAGAGCCTCACTGGTGCAGCTGACCTACGTTCTCCAACTCAGCATTGAAGGACTAGCCAAAACATGCATAAATAATGGCTCCATATCAGCTGAATCTACAACCATCCCGTGCTGGTAAGAACAAGTCATCTCCTCTCGTGTACTACTCCATCACCAGCCACAAATGCTAAGTGTAATCCCAAACCACATCTGTTTTAACTTGCATAAGGCCCTTTACAGACCAGATTGTACCTTCCCAGAACCTCACGTTAGGTTGCAATTTATTGACTGTGGTGGCAGTGAGAAATCCAAAGTTTTAAATGACCAGCATAACCCTTGCTTTTGAAATCTAATTCAAATCAGTTTTAAGACTTCCTTCTTCTGACTAATTCCCTTTATCCAGGCATCTATTAGATTTAAGAAAGAAATTATAGCAAACTTCAATTTTTAAATTTGTTTTTAACCAAGACAGTCCTTTCTTGAAAGACCACAAAGGTATCTTCTTGCACAGCCAGAGGCAACTTCTGCATATCCAAAGCTTGCAGTCTGTGGGTTTCAATGTTTTACATCAAGAGCAAAGCACACACAGGCTCAAAATAATCCCATGCCTCCATTTTTCACTTCAGCTAAAAGGGATTCAACAAGACACATGAAAAGAGAATACACTGGTGTTGATTTGTATTCTAGAAATGAACAGATGCTAAAAAAGAAAATTATTTAAGCAGAAATCTTGATTGTTAAATATTTGTAGCATTTTCTACATTTCAGTTTTTCTCTGCAGAAGGGCTGCTGTAACACAAGCCTTTTGTTTGCTGAAGAGGCAGATAAATTACACCACTGATTGATCACATATAACACACACTTATTGAAATTCTTTATTACACGTGGAAAATGACTCAGTTTTAATGTTCTAAGTGAACACATTTTCAGCTGTTTTTCCTATCAAGGTTGCATTAGAAGACATAAGTGAAGGCAGAGTAAGTTCACAAAATCAAAGTGAAACTGATTTTATTTACTTGGATAAAATCACCTGAAGCAGGCTGGGCACAAAGTGGAACAGACATTTTATTTACAGATCAAATTTATAAAACTATTATCTAAAGTTAGCAATTTGATTATTTTTGGCCCTGATTCCAGATTGTAGAACTAGTGGAGTTATCCTTTTCTATCTCAATCATATTCCTGACTCTTTATCACTTTCTCAGCTTTGGAATAACTACTTATGGAATTGAAATAACTAGCTACTGAATTCATTGAATGAAATAAAAAAACCCCAAGGAAATATTTGACAGAAAAACCACTGTCAAATTTTGCTTGCTTCTCAAAAAAACTGGTTCCAACCTCTTAATCATCAACAGGTCACAAATATTTGGGGCAGGGGGGAAGCCTTAAGGTGCCTGGATCAAGGAGGTACAGGAGGTTAAATTATACTGAATATTTCATTATGGCTAAACTAGACGTTTATTTTAAACTTACTTGTAAATAAGATTTTTTTTCCCATTACTTTTATGTATTTCTACTCCAGTGTAAATTCATGTTTTCATCTACACAATCCTAAAAACCTACCCCCATATAGACACTCAACAAAATACTCAAAGAAGATCTCAGAGTGGACAAACCGAAATCATGGGACATTCCATCCCAAAACAGGTCTTTGCCAATCTTGAACTTACAGTCAGCGTTTCAGTCTTACATCCCCAATACAGAATCTAAAGTACGCTCCTCTGACCTCATCTTGGACAAGACTTACTCCTGTATCACAACACTGGTAGGATGCTTGCACAACAGCACAAAGGCAATAATGCAATGGATGCTTCCATACCTCACTGAGTTCCCAGTTAAACAGCAGAGCAGTGAAAACCACAGCACTGCTGCTTTACCACACTCCATGCACCCAGAGCAGGATCAGATTCACATCAGACTTATGTCCAGCAGAAAGCCTTCAGGCTCTGGTCACCTGCATTATTCTTCCCTGGAGAAGTGGAAAACAATTCTAGCAGCACACTGCCCCAGGAGCTAAAGTCTTCCTTTTCTTCCTGCTACAGCATTTGGTTTCGCAGCACTGGCTGCTGCAGATACAGGATGGCCCCTCTTTCCTGCCTACCTTGTATCCTCACCTTTACTGGCAACAACAGAAACCACCTGGCTGCTAGATCAGATAGCCAAAGCTGTCCTGATCGCCCTGCAGCAGCTGCCGCCCCCCGCTTTCCCCCTCCCCTCTCTTTTCCCACCTCCCTACATCAGCCCTGCTCTGGGGGGCCGGCACAGGAGTCAGTAATGGCACAGGGGATGCGAGGGGCACGCAGCTCCGCCTTGGGAGGTTTCAGTGTCCGGAGCAGTCCCGCACAGAGAGGTGGAACCACTTGGTAATCTTGGCCTCTGTTGGCTAAAAAACACAAAGCAAACGTGGGATTGTGTGCTTTTGTGTACACATCAGAATAAAAGGAGGCAGAGATGGTCAAAAAGATACGGCTGCATAAGTGACTGTAGGAGCTTTTGGCGCAAATGCAGAAGCGCCAGGGGGACATACCAGAGGCTTGCGAAGCATGGCAGACGGACAGCCGAGACAGGCACGTTATGATGACAGAAAGGATAACAGCACTGTAACAGAGAAACCTGAACTGGTTTAATTGGGTCCTTCCCCTTATAAAATAGTTATAAAAAGAAATGCGAGATTAGAGGACCAGCTGAAACTGGCATGCTAATAAAACACAGGAAACCATTGATCTCAATAAGAGTCATTTACTGGATGTGTACAGAGAACTGGGTCTGTAGGGCTAAAATATCTTATTATTTCTTATTAAGTTTTTTACACGTGTACAGTTCCTTGTAAAAGTCAAACACAGCAGCTGGAGAGAACCCATACCCAAATCATTCTGCAGTGATTGTGGCTTCGCTGAAATTCTGAAGGCAGAAGATACCAAAGCTTTTGCTGCACAAATGCAAGGCTAACCATTTTAAAAAGCTTTTCGCAACCTGCCAAAATAACTTAAGACTATATCACACCATCTCAAAAACTAGACGAAACATAAGGAGTTCAGAGAAAAACTCAGAAGTATATATATTTTTACTTTTTTTTTTTTCCACATGAACAAATATGCAACTGAGGTCCCTTTAAACTTAAGCATCACTAACAGATTAGCCAGTAGCACAGAAAACCAAAAAGCAAAACAAGAATGCAAAAGGAGACACAGAATTTACTTAACAAGGTCTACAATAGATCCTGGCACATCTCTGCCTCAGGAAAAATAAAAAATGAAAAAAATGAAAAGACACTTACCACAGGATTTTGTAAATATGGGTTGTTGCTTGCATACTGCTCAGCGTTACATGCGGTTGTAAAAATCCATTCTGTCTCATGAGATCATACGCATACACCCTAACTTATACATTTATGCAAGCTTTTGCCAGAACCAGTCAGACGTTTTCCTTTATTTTCACTTTATTCTACAGCTGCTGAAAGGTATTATCGCATCCATACTCTATCACGTCCAAATTTTCCTGGCTTTTTAAATGATCCATGCTTCCTATTTAAAGCTTGAGCTGGAATGGATGTTTAACTCATTTCACAAAGAGTTTGGTTATACATCTCCCTTTATGAAAAATTTAAATTGTTTGGCTAAGAAGCAGTGTCTTTTTACCCCAAGACACTACTCCAGCAGCAGTTAAGTAAATAATACGAAACAAAAACAGGGAAAGGAACCAAAATGTTTTGTAACTAACACAGAAGAGGGTTTTGGTTTGTTTTCATAAAGTTCAAACAGAAGAAGTTTTATGACTTAAGTAGAACGAGTGCAAAAGGGTTTGGAGAAGGAAGGTTTCCATTAAACGGATACGAACTGGTTCAACAGTAATTTGAGCTTCGTATGAGCTCACTTTTTGCCGTGCCACAGTCAGCAGCGAAGCAAAAACTTCACAAAACACAGGAGGGAGCTGATGACAGATGAGAGGGCAAGAGGCAACGCAGGGGCCATCTCTGAAATAATTACTAGCACTATATTACAGCCTGCCATGAAAGCGCCTTTCCCACATTTTTAAAGCTGCAAACATAAACAGCACTTGAAAGGAAATTTAACTTCAGTGGTGAACCAGGAAATTAAAAAAAATGGGCTGGAAGAAAATGATGGATTTTCCTGTGCCCCAAGGAGCAGCCCTGGGAAGTCCCAGTTCTCAAGAGAGAATCCCACTTCATGGTCACCAGGGCTCTCAATCTGTAGGGAGCGGGATTTCAGGATGATGGTTTTTTTTTCCCCTCACCTTTTGCTGGCTGTCACAAGAGGCTGCTATCAGCTGTGGCAAACCCCCTTCTGGGACATCGAGAAGCTGTAAGGCAGCTCAGGACAGCTACACGTGCCATAAGCCTCAACTGCTCGAGGGGTCTGGGAGAGACACCCTGGCTTAGGGAGTCATCCCCCACATGCACTTCTTATAAGTCAGTTCTGACTCACAGCAAAATAATTTTTTTTACAGCGAAAAGCAGCTACTAAAAATGCAATCTTGCAACAATGGTGCCAACGAAAAGCCGAGCCACGAAACACTCTGACAGTACCTGCAATTTATGGCAAACGGCCAAGCAAGGAGCAAGCTCAGGCCAGGCTCAGCAGTGGCTAACGCTGCCTGGAGTTCATCCCTGGCTGCCAGCACCCATGTTGTGCAAGGGCAACCTGAGCGCGGTCCCACTGGTCCCTGCAGCAGGTGATGTGGGTGACCCTTCGGAGAGAGGGCCCCTTGTTCCCCCAGCACTGGCCCACAGGAGGGTGACCTGGGGAGAGTCACGCCAAACCTGCAGCTGACGGGAGTGCTGTGTCAGGGCCACACTTCCAGCACGGTGCGGGTGCTGCCCCTACTCTCTCCCTTCGTGCGGTACGGGATGGTGCCTGGGGACTGCTGCGACTTCGGCTCCGACAGCTGGGCTCTGGAAGGACACAATAACACGCGGTCTGCCTGATGGAGATCTCAGGCAGCACGGCAAGTCTCCCTTCTGACAGCTTAATGTTTCACCGGCAGATCTGCAGGTAATCAGCTCAGTGTTAGGATCTGCAGTTAAATCTCATCGGCTGAGCCTGAAGATTAGAGATTAAAAAAACAGGAGATTCGGGAACAAAAAGTAAAGCAAGGCAGTCTGATTTGTTGTTTCTCTTGTCAGTACTCATCACTGTAACTGCACCTAAAGGACAGCCACTTGCAGGCAGCATTGATACCAGATCATTCCCTTCTGGAGAGCTGGGCAGGCTGTTACTGGTGTCCACTAAAAAAAAAAGTTAAGAACTACCAGGAACCCCACGCAGGTTTGGAGCAGGGAGGTTCGTTCCTCCTGGGGGAGGCAAGTCGAGCCGCCATCTGCATTGGCAGCTCAGCTGCCCAATACCCGCTCAGACGGTTTAAATCCTGACTTATTGGGTTGAGCAGCACTTGCAGAAAGACCTCACATCAACAGGAACCAGGTAAATGGTACAGGAGGAGGCCAGGCGCAGGCTCTGCTGAACAGGAATTTTCCTCTCCAAGGAATTCTGCAGGTGGCATCTCACATACTATGGTAAATCGAGACAACCCTGGGCAGACCTTACAAGTAAAGCCAACAGGAGTCCTGCTGCGAAACCTGTACTTTTTGTATATACAAAGGTGATTTTAAATACAGATTGGCATATAGAGACTTGCTGGCCAATTTTTCTTCAGCTTCACTGTGGGACAGAAATGTAAATGGAAACGTAAGTATTTTTGATAACAGGTAATAATGACTTAGGGGAGCCTCTCTGATTTTTATTTATTACATGGGCAAGAGGCCAGACAGAGCATTTAGTTAATTAAAGTTTTATTGACAGTAGTAAGTGGTATACTTCTGACATCCTTCATTTTTTTCGCCAGTAGAATGTGGTCCTTAGCCTTCCTTTTAGGTACAACAAAAAAAAAAAAAAAAGAAAAAGAAAGAAAAAATAAGTATGTAACTTCCTGCAAGATCCAAATAAAAAAGCTACTGCTAAAATAAATAAATAAAACAAAAATGGAATTCATCATTCAACATAGCCATCCCCCTACAAAGACTAACATGCAAATGAAATGGGAAATAACCTTGCTGAGGCTGTTAAGGGGAAATGCTGTATTAAAAAGGTAAGTTTCGAGTCAAAAACCAAAGGCAGGAAGTAGGAAAAAAATTATTTTATATCCTTATACCCTGCAAGCTGGCCAAATGTATCGACCCTTGTTATATTTGTTTTTCATGTGTTACTCACTAGGCATGTTCGTGCACTGGGAAGAATACCAGATAAAACATGTGGTTACTGGCCAGCAGAGATAATACAGCTCGAAGGCAAGCTCAGGTCTGCAGCACCTTTCCTTAATAAGTATTTCCTATTTAAGCAAAGATTGATCCTACGTGATGTGACAGGCCATTGATAGAAAGAAATTGTTTAGAATATGATCCTTGACTTTAAAAAAATAAAAAAAAACAACCAAACAAAAAAACCCCAAACACAAAAACCAAACAGCCAACATATACTCACTGTGGGCTGAGTTTCATACTACTGTGTCTAAGTTTCCACTTCATATAAACCCAACTTTTATCTTTCTGTGATACAACACAGCAGTATGTTGAATTCAATGGTTAGTCTTCCAACTCAAAGGCCTGAAGCCAGTTTACAAATACATAACCATTTGAAACAAGAGTTTCCTATCCGTTCTAATTTTCAAGACTTTGTGATGCACATCATTGAATTACAGGAATAGCTCATTCAGTAACAAAAAGCTTCTAGAAGGAAGTGAAAAATGAACATTACTGTGCCTTTATAGTTGTAACCAAATGAGGGGACTGAACTACATAGGGTTTTTTCCCCTGCCTTCAGCTTTTACAAAATTTTCATGTGGTTCACTGGTCAGAAAGTTAGCAAGAATGAAAAGCATATCTACTATTCCCCATCTCAGCTACCCACCAAATGACAGTTAAACAGAGCTGAAGGAAATCGGTGTGGTTTGCTTGCACAAAAGGCTTTCTAAAGAGGTAGCAACCATGTTGTAAAGCATTTAGACACAAAGTAGGAAGAATCTAGGATGCTATTCTGATGCCCACATCTTAGTTAAATCAGCACGGCCCTAGCAAAACCAGACTGCAAGAGCTGGGCTACAAAAGCCACCACAGGGAGCTCCCTCGGTGCAAAGCTAAGATGCAAAAACATATCCAGAGAGACTGTTCCATAACCAAGAAGCAAATATCGGACTAGGTCAGGCATTTAAGTTAAATGACTGTCTTAGATTTCTTATATGACAATTTAAGTGTGCACTCACACACCTCCTCCTAAGTTCTGGCTGATTTCAGCCAAATTTTTAAAAGGTTTGAAGCCTCCAAGATGCAAAGCTCCCCTAATGTTCGTCTAAACTGGTAGCTGAGTAATGAAAGACTCCAGCCAGGAGTCCAGGCTCTGACAGGGCTCATTCCAGTGCTGCCAGACACCAGTTGCAAGTAACAGCCCTTGGAAGTATGTTAAAAAAAAAAAAAAAAAAAACCTCGAAGAATTTGGATCAACAGGAAACGAAGTGTCAGGAAAACAAAACCAAGGTTTATGGAAAGCAAAACGGGAGGATCCCCACATTGACTACATGTGAACTGGATGACAACGGGGATTTAGTTATGCAGCACAGATGAGTTCAAGCTTGTGATGCTGGTGTGAAAGACTGATGCAAGGTTATCTCGTGCAGATCAGCTAGAAAGTTTACAGCTTTGGTTTGTAGCAGAAATACATATGGTACAAACAGATATACCACAACTTTTTTTTTTTTTTAATTACCTCACATTTCATTTTTTTTCCAGTCTAACACTGCAATCTGACCCATTTTCTTCCCCAGTTTATCAAACATGATGATGATGAAAGGGTCCACTCTAATGCACCCCCCTGCCTGCATTCCTTCTGAAAGCAGGTGTCTTGTAGGATACCTCTGGCTTCTGTGGCACATTTAAGTAAAAAACCAAAAACAAACAAAAAAAAAAGCCCCCAAAGCCCAAACTATTCAAGCTTTAAGTACAAAGACCTCTTCTATTAGGAAAAACACACCATCATTGTGGTGAACATGATTAAAATTTCAGATTCTTGCAAGAACCACTTCCAGTCAATTTACAAACTTCTTGATATTTGCCAGTTACATAACTGACACCTATAATCTAAAGCATCTTTCACTCCGGGGGGGGGGGGGGGGGGGAAAACAAACTATTAACAAATAGTCTTATGTGGGATAATGCAACAAGGTCTAACCCTGCTGCAACGAGAATAAACCCAGTTTAATCCCAGGCCAGTTATTCAGCTGAGGACAAGTCGTATCACCAAAAGTCTTTCCAGTTACTGTCTACTTCACCTTTACTTCTCTTGCTTATTTTGCTCATGCCTAGAGCAGAATCAGGCACAGACCTGGCTGCAGTCCAACATCATCATTTGGCTCTGGAAGATACATACACACTTGTACTGAGCCACACAGCTTCGCTCTGTGCTTTACACCCTGCCAATGAAAGGCAACACATGGAGTCCAGAATGGGGCTGGGAAGAGAGAAAGCCTGGTACCACCACGAGCGAGGCAGCTTGCTTTCATTTAGTGCACACATATGTTTACACCTCAGTTGGATTTCAGCTGAGGGCCTTTAACTTCTGAAGTTAGGTTTTCAGCTTGAAAACAGCTAGCTCTGAAAAAAAGTTTTATATTCTTAACAAACACTACTCAGGCAAAGGGGAGAGGAATTGCACTGTAAATTCAAACCTCCCATAAAAGAGACGTAGGAGATACGCACGTAAGAAAAAAAACCAATTCACACTACAGACTAAATTGTTTGAGAGTTTAGAGGAAGACAACAGAAAAATCTGATCATTTAAGCTGACCACTCTACATTTGAATAACATGTCAATACTCCCACTCCAATGCCAAACCGACCCTGTAAACTTCAAGCCCTAAATTCAATTATAAACCTTAGGCAAAGATAAAGGAAGTCGTTTTAAAAATGCCTTTCTACTCTCCTTCCATTAAGGACTTCAAAGTAATAACACTTAAATCTAGTCCAGGCTTTAAATGTCCCAAACTTTAATGATTCAGGCTTTTAAACTTCCATTCATCCACTCTTCATTCAACAACTGGTTTACAGAAAGATATTTAAATTGTTTTAAAGAGCTCCACTGCTAACTGTAGGACCTTTTGATTCTCTGGCATGCACTATCACTTATTTACTTTAGGTTTTCCATTAGTCAGGTGCTGGCTAGTTCACATTTAAATGAATCACGAGCACCAGAGCAAACAAGGCAGTTAAGGCACAGGAATCCAATTCAAACAATATCCAATACAGAAGAAAGTCCATGAAACTAAGAGAAGTGTGCTTTGCTTGTTAACTTAGCATGTTTAGAAACGAAAAATTATCATTAAGAAAGTCTGAAATTGCTTAAACTTATACAGAAACGCCACTAAAAACTCCCTATCTCTTAATTTTCATCAGTAACACAAAGGCATTGACTGAAAACACTAGGTACTGCAATTAATTAAATTATTTCCAAATGCATCTCCAGAAAAGGGCAGGGGGGGAATCCCAATCCCTGTTACAGGACCATGCTGTTCTCCCAAAATGCACAAATACTAAAGTGGTGCAGTACCTGTCTGAGGACTACCACCCCTCCAGCATGCAATTTAGAGAAGCAAGCGAGTACTGCGCTTTAAGATGCATCGTCTTTTACATTAAAAAAAATAAAGGTCATGGCCCTCGTGATCCAGAGAACTTACCAAAAGCAAAAAAGAAATGTTTATTCTATGTTTAGCACAAATTGTAATGAAAATTAACATTTGACCAGCACAGAAGGAAAACGGCAACTTAATGAAACCGCAGTTAGTGACGTTCTATAAAATAATGCTAATCACTTGTCTTTGAGTCAGCTACATTACCACATTTAGTACGACTTCTGTGGATGACTCACCAATAATCTATCTGGGAGAGAAGCAGAGGAGATCTCTAGCATGATTTTGTTGTAGCTTTTCAAGATGAAGTGTAATTTGCCTGGTGCTCCTCATTTGAACTTCAGTGATTTGAAATTTTAATTTGAATTCCAATTTGTCTTTAGGAATTTTCTCAGAAGCAACAAGCTTAATGGGAGTAATGCAAGATGCACCAAAATTGGCAAGTAAGGTAATGATCATGGTCTAACCAGATCCTGTTTTCAGTAAGAAGCAGCTTTTTAGGCTGCCCACTTGCCTAAAGGCCTTTATGGGAAGATGATTTCTATATTGGGGCAGTGAGTTTACACTTGAAATATAAAGTTTATATTATCTTTTCATTATGTTTTTGCTTGCAGTGTTTTATCTTGTTTGTTTTTCTCTTGGTTCAAAGTTCCAAGTTCAAATTCTATCCTTGCACTAAGTAGTTATAGCTGTAGGCAAGTGAATTCAGTCTTTGTTTCTCAATCTGTAAAAGAAGGACAATAATAAATATTTATCTCCTTAAACAGATATTGGAAGGATTCGTTTACCCTGACACAATTTGGTTTTCAAATACACAATGACTCTATAAAATTCTAAGCAGAAATTACCTAGTTTAACCACATTAACGGGAATGGTTGTAATTTTTGTTAATGGCTGTTGCGCTTTCATATCCTTTTCTTCCTGAGGGATACCTTTTCCTACAGTACGCTTCTAAGCCTCCCACTTAGCAAACCATGATACCATAAGCTGAGTTCATGGCATCTTAACTATGGCAGTTCAAAAAGGAGGAAAAAAAAAAAAAAAAAAGAAACAGTACATTGATTACAAAGACATTAAATGTTAAGAATCTGAATGGCTGTATTTTAGAGTACAGAACTTTTTTCCAGTCCCCTTCCTGAGGGTAAATACCCCATAGGAATGGAAGCTCCTTATTTCATTGCTTTGACAGTAATGAGTTATCTTTGATATTCAAAGTTTTGTTGACTAGTATGTATAACCTGGTGCCTTCTAAATCCAATCTTTGCCTGACTTCATAGCACTCTAAACATCTGCACTTAGGAAGTAAATTAACTGCATCTGTGGCTGTTTTAGCAGTCAATTAATCAGCTTCCTATTAGAAAGAAAAAATACCCTAAACCAAAGTGTGATTCTGGAGATAAAATAAAGATGAATCTCAAGTCTTGTGAAGCATCAAACCTGAATAGGAAATCAGCTGAGGCCTCTTCATTGTTAAAGATAAAAAAAGAAATAAATGAACTCACTACTGGCTCAAACTTTAATACTTAATTCTACTAGTCCTGATAGTACTTGTAATACAGAGATTAAGATCCAATACTACAATAGGAGGAAGGGGTCGAAATGTTCCCTTACAGCAGTCATTTAACGAAGCACCATTTTATCAATGCATGCTATGCCCAATTTGATGGGACTCCTCATTACTTCAATTTCAGTCAACATTGGAAAGAATAAGCTCTTTGAAAGCACACACTCCTCCACCTTAAATTTCATTCCAAACTCTTGCCTTTCAGTGCGCAGAACAGGCATTACAAATGCAGCCCTCCCCCTGTATGCTACCAGATGATGGCAGGCAAAAGAATTAAGCATTAAAACAAAGCCTTCCATCAATACAGAAAAAACATAGGAAAGTAAAACAGGTGACAGCATTGTGCTTCAGCAGCTAGAGAGTCTTTTTTCTTGCATAATTCTGAGGGAGGAAAAAAAAAAAAAAGGCTCCAAAAAACAGTTTTACTGAAAGCTGATATGGGGATGCTTCAGCAATTAAGAATTTTGTACAGCAGACACCAAGACCTTAATTAGCATAGTATTGCAAAACCTGGGCATCCTTCTGGGTGCAAAGCTAAGTACATCACAGATTGAGCCGACCCCAACCTCGGCACCACAGAAATGAGAGCCTTTCCCTGGCAGATGCTGTCTGTAGTCATCCCACGCCAGCAACACCGTGACAGCTTCAAGGAAAGGATGAACTACTTAGCTATAGGAAATCATGGCAGTGGATTAGGAAGAGACCAAACAGATACATGAATTGAGCAGAAAATTTAGCTACTTGGGTACCCACAGGGCCCACCACTACAGCATCCAAAAATCCCCAAGGATTTAAATACTTTCCTCTGTTTTGAAGTTCCTCACCCAGTTCCTTTAAAAAGCTATACCAGCATTACTGACCAGACCAATCTCTGATTCTGCATTTCAAACTGGCCCCCATTTTTAGAGTTGTCTGCTCTAAAATTTCACAATAAAAGTGACATCAGTTGCGGAAATTTTCTAGTGAAAAGTACTGGTCTAACTTTTTCTAAGTCCTGTTTTCTTTGAAAACGAGATTCACTATATAGACCTGTGTTTCTCCTCACTGCAATACTTTTTGGCTGAAGCTGGCAAATGGATTACATTTAGCTAAAGGAACAGTTGTCTTGGATCGGTTAATCCTATTAGTTACCTGGAAACAGGTAACAAGGTTGAGGAGATGCCTTTTTAGTGCTTCTACAGAGAAAACGTAGACCTTAACTAGCTGTAAAGTTATAGATCCCTACAGGACAGCTTACAGTGTTAAAATTTGTTCCTGTAATGCAATAAACATGAATGACAAAGCACCTTTATATAGATACATAAAACTACATCTACACTGGAAGTTTCAATAAAAATCTGGCTCTCCAGCAAAGCAGCTGCATTCAGTGTAAAACCGATCTCTGATGGAAGAAAATTTTTTACTTTACGTTTGCAAAAACACTGAGCAGGTATCATAATAAAAACCAACATGCGTCACCTTTTTGTGTCTCCATTCACTCGCTCTCTCTTCCCTATTTAACCTGTAAATTCCTCAGGGCAGAGACTGTCTCTTTAGGACAGTGCTATGCAGGAAGGGCCCTCAGGCCACTGGAAAACAAAACAATAGTTGGCACACATTTTCTAACTTGATGTGCTAACTTGTCCTCAAATCCTCGAGCAAGGAAATTTATTTTATTCTGCTTACATACTATATTGCAAAAAAAAAAAAAATCAAAGTCATTGCACATTCCATAAATTCTTGGGTTTATAAAGGAAACTTTGAAGGTACAGCGCTTTTGCACAATTAGGAAAAGGTTGTAGCGTATAACACAGCCAGCTGATGCCTCCAACCTCTCCCTCTTTTCGCTCAGTTCCATCAGTCACTAACTAAAGAGAAAGCAAGACAGGCCCAAGAACTCAGATTTGAGCTTCCCCAAAAGAGTGAGTGTTTTGATACAGTGGCATCTGTAACACGTGCTTCAGCCTTCTAAGCTAAATCCTCCACCTGAGACTGACTGGCATGGACATTCACAAACTGCAGTCTTTATAACAAGCTTCAAGGCTGGCTTTCTAGTTGGTAGAACTTCAGAAAAATATTGTTGTAAATCTTTTCAATGGGATACAGCTTCACCCCAAGAGATAATATGCTTTCTGCTTTTCAGAGACATCAAATTTCTTGAATTCTAAAGCTAGTTTTTAAAGTATTTTCTGAAAAAAGGAAGAATATGTTGCTCATATTTTGCATAGTAAGTTTATGCCTTGTTCAGCCTTCTTGTACTTGAAAGAAGAAATGGGTAAATGAATAGTAATGGGCATGATTAGGCTGTCTTTGGAGAGCCACCCTGCTCCCCACAGTTGCTATGAGGAGTAACAAATAGCATGCACAGGACAACCTTATGCACAGCCAGGGCTTCCTTCCAGAATACACAAGCATTTCTGATCAGTTAGTGTGTCGTTGCGCAGCTCACTATGACGAAGGACACGGGAGAAGGATGGGAGAGTGGCAAGGCAAGCCGTGCTTACTGCTTGCCCTCACCCTAGCAGCCACCTACGAAAGGTCATCTCTTCACCTTGCAAAACGTACTGCCAGCACAACCGGGAAGTCGGTTGCAATACACAGCGCTCTGTTTGGTTCTGCACCTCACATAGGAGGGCCTCAAAGGTACTTCTAAGGCTTGGAAGAAAAAGTTGGTTTACTTTAGAAATACCAAAAAACCCACCTCCCACCCAAAGAAAACCTCAAAACCACCATGACTCTTTCCCCACCCTTTCCTCCATTCTTTTAAGAAACCCAAACCTGGCTATAAATTTTTGCCAGACTGTTTTCAGGGGGCAGTGGTGATGTGTCAGGCATTATGCAAGTTAAACATATGTATTACAACTTGCATTATATGCCACAGTTCATCTTCAAGGACGAGTTACCTGGGAAAGCTCCAGGATAAAAAAAAAAAAAATCATAATATAATGCAAAGACTATCATAACCCAGTCAAACTCCTCCCTACCCCCTCCAAAAATAAACCCCCAAATCCCAGCCACATCAGATGAAAATTGGCTTTCTTCCTCTACCAACCACCAAGCCCCAAACTGCATCTGAGGGTGAGCCCAGGCATCCACTCTTCCTTGAAGGGCACTGAGCAGCTCAACTACCACAGCAAGTCTGAAGGACACAGCAGCAACGCAGTGGAATACTCAGCAGGTCATGCTGTCCCTGATGACACTTAAGAGGAAACGGAGGTAACAGATGTGTTTCAGGATAGCAGTGCACGTTATACGAAGGGCTGCTTCGCAACTCATCCAGCCAGGAAGAAGAAAATTTCCTTGGGCTCAAACTAAACTCTTTGCTCTTCAGAGGTACTAAACAGCAAAGCTTTTCCTCTATGGTCATATTAACATGCAAAGCAACTCAAAAGCATCCGTTCTGATCCCCACCCTTAAGTGCTCTGCTCAGCTAGAGGTGCACTTAACCCATCTGACAGCATAAACTCCAGCTCCCCTGAATGGGTTTGGCTCCCATTCAGAGCAGACGCCACCGGACCTGGTGAGTTAGCTAGCACCAGTGGGCACAAGCATGGTGAACCAAACATCCTTCCAAGACGGAGAGGAGAACTCTTAATATTCAAGTAATCAAAAGCAGCTTGATGCGGGTTTCCCTCTACACAGTAACAAACAAGTTTCAAGACTCAGTTTCCCCTCCCCACAATATACTATACTGCAAAGCAGAGGGACTGCTTCAACCAAAGTCAAACACGAGGGCCGTTTCTCCTTCAGAAGCATTTGTGGGGTTTAGCTCTCCAGCTTACAGGAATGGTGAATAATTCCTAGGTACAAGGTAAAACATAAGACCCATCCCACCACAACAAGCAGCTTGCAAGGTTGCTGTCCAGGACATTATAGCACCCCTTATAGCAAGGCCACGTTTCATGCTTCATCATTGCAAAGATAGTTCTCTACAGGACTCTAATGCAGCTCATACAGAGGGGCAGTAAATTTAAGAGGCTGAGATTTGCTAAAGGACAGAACAGAGGTTTTACAGTTCATCCTGCAGGCACGTACACTGCCTGAAAATGCAATATAAATGTAAAAATAAAGAAGTCATCTCATCTAAAAGAAAGGAATTTGTTCCACTGTTGCTAAATGACTGTGCTATTCCTCTCTCTGAAGAAGAGCATGTATTTACACAAAAGGCAACCTTGTGGCTTCATGTTGCAAGAGAAATTTTAAATATGTAAGCAAATCCAGGAGTTTTGCTTCTCGGATAAATAAAGCTAATAAGGCAAAGGTTAGTGCATTTGTGCTCCCTGCTCTCATCATGAAACTAGGATCCTTGTCCCATCTAAGCGAGCCGATGACCTGCTGAAGACTCAATTAACTCCAAGCTAGACTAGGTCTATAGTAGAAAGCAAACTGCACCAAGTCACCACAAACCCTGCCCTTTCAGCTATAGACCCAGGCTAAAAAATTAAACTACTGATTTCAAATGTTATTTTAAAATGTGATACAAACCAGTGGACAGAGCACTGCACACAACTGCTCCAAAATCTTTGTGGCTTATTCTTTTGTAGACACAACTTGGAAACGCTGCTCTCCCACCTGTGCGTTCCCTACCCTTCATTGCACAAAACTTACAGTGTTGGCCTCAACACAAGAAGTAGGCTGCCAGCTCGAAACATAGTTTTGAAACTAAGGTTAAAACTATGACAGACTTTGCAATTCTAACAGTCAACCACCACACACAGTGCTGTAAGGAAAAATGTTACTTTAAACTTCAGTTTTCCCAGTGTGATGAAACACAGAGGTAGCAGGTACCCTCCGGTGGTTTTGTGTTACATAAAAAGGGGAACAAAAGGTTCTGTTTGACCACATCCTTCCTTTTCTTGCAGATGCCGGTACTCCCTGCTCATATAATCCCTGTAAGATTTCTACCACAAGAGAATTGCCACATGCAGCTCCCCGCTGCCGTGCAACACGCACAGCCCTTCGCACCAACACCCTGAAGCAGTAGAGCAGCCAGGTGAGAACAGCAGCTACGTGAGTGAGCACGTAGCTCAGCAGCTACGTGAGTGCTCTTACTGTGCATAGCAAAAGTAAGATCAGCCGCCCCTTTTAGAAACCACTTGTAAAAAGAAGCATAAGCCTGGTCTTTCAGGGTGGGGACCTGCACTCACATCACCTCACCCAGCTGCTGCGGTCACAGAGAGGCAGTCCTGGTCTTGCCATCACCCTCCTGGCTCTGCAAAGCCTTCTCTTCCTTTCTGCTGGCACCTGCTCACATGCAACTGTACAACGGGCCAGACAAAGGACCTCCCCAAAGATCCATCCAGAGACCCATCTGTAAAAACAGCACCCACTATTTAAAGGCAGGTGTAGAAAGGAGGAAAAAAAATGTCCCTTACTGATTCTTCTCTCTCCTATGTGCGCTGAATGTCTTTGTTTAAGCACTTATCATTACAAAACCCTCCTGTTTTTCATAGTCTAACAAAGACCAACATGCATGTTGTTGGTGGAAGAGCGGTCAACCACTAATTGCATCACAGCCAGGTAACCAAACTGATTTTCATACCGTGCCTCTTCCTTCATGCAGGGGGAAGTTCTTTCAACACTAGCCAATAGCACAGGAGACATGAGTTCAAGTTCTTGCACCAGTACTCAGTTCCTCTGTACTCATGGATGACCTTTCTTGTACTTTCATTCCCCATCTGCAAAGGGAAGGTGTCTTCCCCAAAGTGGGAAGACACAGAACCTTTCCACTTCAGCATGGCTTTGAGAGGATTAATATAAATAAAGTGCGTACGGAGATAAGCCTGACAAGAACATGCAAGATGTGGAAAGAGATAGTATCACTGAGAAACGTAGTTCTAGCCAGATAAATTATCTTTCTCTTAAAAAACATTTTCCCTATCAAATTTGCACCTCTATGTTCAGGTTAGCATGTGACCAATTCCCTTTCCACAGCTGAATCCTTCCATTGGCTTATGTTAAAATTAAACATCAAAACCTCAACTTACATGCTCTTTAAGTGAACACATAAGAGTTGCAGGCTCTTTGCAACATCTATGTTAAGCTGGAAACCATGCTGCCACTGATACTCAAGAAGACACTAGGTCTGGCCAAACCAGAACAAACTTTAGACTGGTCACTGAATTGAAGAAGCATTAAGCACATTTTTTCCTCTCCAAAGTTAGACAGTGCATGGATCTTGCTTTTAAACGCTTGCTTTTTCCAAAAGTATCAGAATGGTATCAGCTGCGAGTTATGTCTGACATGCTCTTTCTGTATACTTATAAGATGCAAATAGATCCAAAGTTGTACAGCGCAAAGATGTCAGATACTAAAACAGCTCAGCAGATACTCTGCAAAGCTGAGCATTGAAACTTGCTCTGTTTAAAACTATCACAGCGCCAGAACAGCCTTGAGTTGGCCTCGTGTATTTAATACTGTTAACTGTGTACAAAGATAACATAGGTTTATTCAATAAAATCTTTTTTTCTGAAACTTTGACGGAGCCAAAGTTCTGTTAAAGCCAATTACTGGTTAAACAGTTCCACTCTTCTTCCCACAGCTAGCAAACATGAGTATTTGCTTCTATCCCAATTTTTCTTCTGCTCCAATTTTTAATGATTTTCCTGTCCTTACTGATGTTATGAAGGGGTGTACTCAAAACCAGTTGTTTCTCAATGTCACAATTATGGCACTATGTAAAAACTCCCCCACCCCCACCCCGGCTACTCACTCAGTCTCTCTCAAGCCAGGCTGTTCCGCTGCATGACTCTGTCAAACAATCTGCCACTTCAGCAAATGCACTGACCATAGCCACCACGCAAGTCAGCGTGTGAAGAAGAGACGTGTGCATGTGCGAGAAAGACCTCCAAACTGCAGCTGCCACACAGCTCCTCACTTACCTAGTCGTTCAGTGGTGTAGGGCAGCTCAACACAGTCTCAAAACCTTTAAATGCTCAAGGGTGAGCTGGAGTTCAAAGAAACTTCTTAATTTTGAAGGAAGAAAAAAGATGCCAAGACTGAAAAAGAAGGAAGAGGGTAAATTAAGGGATAGAAGATCTGGAGAAGAAAAGAGAAAGCAAGCAGGAAAGTATTTAGAGGACCTGATAAAGATGACTCTCCCACCTCTACCCCTTAACTTTTGGGAAACATCAGCATACCATTTTAATTAACACTACTTAAGTGCTGGAGGCAAAATAGCAACATTACTCTTGAGCATTTTGGACTCTGAAAAACACAAGTGACACTTCACCTGCCAAAATCATCCCTGGCAAAACTCCACTGACATCCGTGGGACTACACCAAGCATGAAATTGGCCCACAGTTGCTTTAAGACAATAAAGGCTTTGTTTTAGGAGGTATGGGGCATTTGTGGTTCTTTTTAATAAAGCCCAGCAAACAATTGTTTATTGTCCCTGAGCAAATATCGCTGACAATAAGCGAGCAGCTATCACATTCATAGTACACACTGTCTGTCCATATATTGCCAGGAAAACAACCATCAATAAAGCAAGAGACTCTCAGTGTCCTGTTCATATCACAGGGAGATTAAAGACAGTTCGAATGCCTCTCAAAATGCCTACAAGATCTACAGGCAATTATTGCCATTTTTAACAATGTTCTTCCATGCTCATACTTCTCTGACAAGTCAATGAAAGTTAAATGTTGTCATTGGTGCTACAGGATTTAGCGCACACATATACATATCACAACGCAGAGCAGCACTGCTGCCAGAGAGTTATTCAACAATACTCCCACCACAAACTACACACAGCGACCACATTATGTGCACACAGAAGCATCTTTTCCTCGTTGTGTTGCATTTTTGCTCGACTATGCGAATTCTCAGCAAAACCCAAAAGTTCACATGTTCCTGCCTCTCTCCCGAGCTTGCTACGAGCATGCCCTGAAATTACAGGACCAGACTCCGCTCCAGCGCCAGCCATGGCCATACACCGCGTTCACACAGTATTGATATATGCCAGAACTCGTTAAGCTATGAAAAAAAATCCACTGGAAGAAGCAAACAAGTAGGTAAGTTACACAGAGCTCCTGTGTTGCACCCCTTCCCCTTGTGAACCCCCAAAAGACATTTATCCGTGCAGTCATGCTGGCCAGCCGCACTGCCTTTCAACCCAACACGCAGGAAAATCTGGACATTTAGATTCTCAGGGCCCCTGAGGGAAACTTTGACAGAACTGTACGGGGAGGGATGGAAGCCCAGGGAGACGGCGCAGGTCCCTGGGCTTGCCGTACGTGCTCCCAGCTTTTACTTTTTTTAAAGATTTTTAAGGAAACATCCACCAGCCACATCAGAAATTCAGCTGCTCTGAATTCTCATTTCACAGGGCAGGACAAATAGGAAATAAAATATGTGGGGTTTTTTTATTTGCTTTTCCACCTCGTCTTCCCATCCAACACCACACGCCCCTGGCCCCACCAGGCTGCAGCCCACCGGGGCCGTGGGGGTGCCCCGACGGCAGCAAAAAAAAAAGTCACCAGAGAATAAAAGTTGCCCCCCTGCCAAGCCGAAGCCCCACCGGGTCCACAGCCCCGGCGAGGCGGGGGGAAACCCGCGAAGCAGCTAACGGCTCGGCCGCGGGACCGGCAGCCCCCCCGGCACCCTTCTACTTCGCTGCCCCCTTGTTTTGTTTTTTTGCGGAGCCACAATTAACTCCCCGGCTTTCCCTTCAAGAACGAAGGAGCGGAGACGGCGGTCTCCCGCGGGAGCCCCACGGCCCAGGGGTGCCGCCGCCTCCCGCCCCGCAGAGCCCTCCCGCTAGCGGCACCCCGGCAGCTTGGGGAAGGGGTGCGACGCTGGGACCCCCCCCTCCACCCTCACAAGCAGCCGCCTTCCCTCAGCCACCCCCCGGCCGTCCCATCCCACCCCGCCAGCGCCGCGCCTTTGTGTGAGGAGACACAAAACCTACCTCGCCGGGGCGGCTCTCCCCGCCCGGCAGCGGGGGGACGAGGGCAGGGAGACCCCGAGGCGCCCGGCGGGACGAGGGAAGGAGGGAGGCCGGCAGCCGCCCGCTGGCTGGCTGGCTGGCTGGCTGGCTGGCTGGCTGGCTGACTGACTGACTGACTGACTGCCCGACTGCCCGCCGGCGCGGCCCCGCCACACGCGCGGAGCCGGCCCGGCCTCGCCTGAGGGGAGCGGCGGGGCGGGCCGGGGGCGGGCCCGCCGCTGAGTCACCGCCGAGGCCGCCCGGCCGCCTCCTTTGTTGTCAGGCGTGGAAAAAACCGGGGTGGAGGGGGGGGGGCCGGCTGGGTGGAAATCCCGAGAGAAACGGGGGAAAAAAGGGGGTGAGCGCCGTGGAGCCCTGCCTCCTCGGGGCGCGGGGAGGGCGGCGGCGGGCGGCAGCCGGGCCCAGGCCGCCCTCACCCCCCGGGATGGGCAACACGCGTGGGGTTCCCGCGGGCGGTTTTCAGACGCCTGCCGAGGCCGTTGGTCCTCTTGAGCGGCCCCGCTCACCTGCAAGAGCCACCCCTCTCTTCGTGGAAGAGGAATCTCCCAGGTGTGCCTTCGTTTAACTTTTCCCGCAGGGTTGCTTCTCCCTTTCCGTGGCCTGGAGCCCTGTCCCCTGTGGGTATTTCCACCGGTCGCCCCGTAGGAATTACGGTCCCCACTCTGCAAGTGGAGCCATCTGAGTAAGACGCCAAGAAATCATGGCCAGCCAGCCAAAACATGCCTCAGCAGGCCCCAAAATCTGTTTCGTAGCGAGTAATAAGCGATGGAGACATGACAGAGAGCCTGGGACACAACATGGCGTGCACAGGCTTTGGGAATGAACCCAAAAAAAGAAAGACCTTTGGGGATGAAATATATATTTATACATTGGTGTACATACTTGGATTGAATCGATTTCTTTTGTATATTTATCACTAGGATTATTTTGCGTTTCTTCAGAGCAGATGACTTGAATCACAGCAAAGTGGCAGAAGCAACTTGAGTCATCCCAGGGATGGAAAGCTTCAGACTGATTTGAGGAGCTCAGTACCTTGAGGAGCTGAGCATTCAACCTTGCTTGGGCTGCGGAAACAGACCCTTGCCCTCGAAACAACCCCAAACCCCAAGTCGTCCCTGCCGGAAGGGTATTGGGTGCTCAGTAGATGGTGCTGTTTCCACCGAATCTGCCCTAAATAACCCACTGCCCCAGCATGGCAAGGGGAGAGAGTGGGTAGGGAGAAATATGTTTTCTGTGGGGCAGGGCTGAAATCCAGCGTGCTGGTACATACTAAAAGACTGCTCAGGTCTTTGTGTGCGGCTCTTCTTTCACTAGGAAAAAAAGGCAGCCTGGGTGAAACCTAACCAATCGATGAAATCCAAAGCATTGGTGGCCACTGTCAGTTCTGGTTCAATTTGAGGCTGTTGCCGAGCACCACCATATGCAATCAGAGCTATGCTGTGAACAAATGAAATGTTATAAAATGCTCCTCATGCTCCTCAAAAATTCACTTGTGGCGTGACGAGTGGGACACCCATTTGTGTTGTCCAAGTTCACAGTGTCAGCCCTGCTTATGGGCAGCCGCATTCCCCAGGTGCCCTTTCCTTCACAGGAGTGTTGTGAAATCCAGTTGTTCTGTATGTGGAGCCCATGGATACTGTATGGAGAAAAACCTCATAAAAATTGATTTTTTTTTTTATTAAATGCAGTACAATGATGTGCCTAGATGAATGAGGGAGTACACATATTGAATAGTTCTCTGTTCTGTGAGCAGCCCTCCATCTGAAGCATGGGAGGGGGAAATGATGTATGACCAGGGAATTGCAAACAGCAAAGAAAGAAAATGAACTGCAAGGCTGGCTGGAATGCTGGATTTCCCTATCTTTTGCATTCTTGACCTTACGGACCTCTCCGTATCATTTCTGTATGCTTAGCATTAACCATTTGTATTCTAAAGACACTTTGTAGTCCTGAGCAAGTTTTTACCTCTGTTGCCTTAGACACTGCACAGGCAGTTGTCCCTGCTCTGAAATCTGACACTTTACATCAGTGTTTCCCAACCCTTTCTCAGATCAGGCAGCTATTTCGCTGCGATATGTACCGTCTCCCCAGCAGATCCTGCACATCCACACCTTTAAATGGAATGTAACACTTTGCTGAAGCTACCAAAAATTTCTGGGTATCTTGCCACGGCTTGTCAAAGGAGCACAGGCATTTTTGATGGTGATTTCTGCTTTGTTCCAGTGTTACATTCAGTTTAAGTGTGTGGTTATGTGGTGTCGTTGGCTATACCAGGTGCAGATTTAGCAAAGTCCCTCCCCACACATACTATCAGCTTGTGCTCCATGAAATGACTGTAATCCCATGCAACCCCTAAGCTACCATGGTTGTATCCAGACTTGAAAACTATTGCTGGACATAAGCGAGACAGAGGAAGATTTGGAGAGAGGCAGAAAGCTGAAACGACTCACCAAGAACACATCCGAGGACCAGCGATGGCTGAGATCAGCCTGTTATCCAAGAGTCTTACTTCCTTACTCAGCGCTTCATACAAGACAGTGGTCAAATGATAGCTCTGAGTCAAACATCTCACAAGTAATTTAAGGGATAGCCTCTCTCATCGGGTTGCCTGGTTTTGGTGCAAGAGCTGCTAGGTACCCCAAACCCCTGGCTGGGGAGAGAGTGAGTCAGTCCAGCTCAGCTCCAGCCCGTAAGTGAGGAACAGGGACACATGAGGAGTCAGTATTGTCTCCCATCTGTGAGCCACTCAGGTTCCTGGTGTTCCCCTTCCTTCTTTAAGGCACATCATTTGTGCCTCATGCCTCTTGACCACATGAAAATTACAGTGCGTGGTTCACGCGATACAGAAATTCGGCCACAACTGCGTTTTACTCATGACAAGCCTTCTTCCTCCAGCACTGAAACTCCAGAAAGCACTCGAGAAGGCCTCGGGGATCTTTCTAGATGAAAGATATAAATGTAAGACATTACCATTTTATTTTAAATGAAAAGCAGCGTACTGGAATCCAAACCATGAATAAACTGGCTGCACTTTAGAACAACTCTGAGACAGAATGATGCACTGGAAATACTTAACAAGATAAATCCCTTTTTTATTAACATTATAGCCAAAAGTATATAGTCATTCTATTGTATAAGTGTCATGGGACATATGTAGTATGTAGTTTGGCATTTGGGTGTCTTATGAATCAAGTATTATGTATTTTAATTGCCTGCTGGTGTTTGTCTTTCTTTTCAGTCAAACTGCAGAACTAAAAGCAAAATCATCCTTTGATTCCGTGAGTCGTCCTCTTTGTTGGGTAGGGACTTGCATTTTACTCCATGCCTGCACCATACCTGGCCTTTGAGGGTTACCGTAATATAACCTTAAATAATAATAATAATAATTTTACTGTGGCAGAAACAGAGTGGAGTACAGAGTTAGCAGCTGTGGGATTCCCCTTGCTTAATTTTAGCTGTCTGAAAGCAGACATCTGGTGTAAGCAGGTCATGTAGGCTGGGGGAGAGGTAGGTACCTCCAGAGGGAGATTCATGCCTCCTACCTTAGCTGTCTGTATTAGAATTGGGTTAATTGCTTCTGGAAGTGCTTCTGCTGGTTATACCAGGCAGCGGCCTGACAAGCTCCAGCTAGATGCCTTCCTCAGAAATGCTTTAGCAGTGTGTAATTCCTTTACCCAAAGTGGCAAAATGCCTCCCCATTACCTGCTCCCATTTCTAAACAAGAGATGAGTGCTGCCTGTGTACCAGTATTTTTATTCCACATAACATGGAGAAGCACTGACTTCCATCGTAGGAGAATATGGTTTTCTTTATTCCAATCTAGCCACTTTACATGTTTTTTTCTAGATTTTTAATTTAATCAAAGTAAGTCAACTGGAATGCAGGTTGCTATGAAGTTTCTTTCCACACCATAATTCTGCAGAAACATCAGTTGAGTATCTGAAGAAACATCTGCTATGCACATAGATGTATAAATATATATAGGAGCTGAACAATATGACTTTTGAGTTTGCAGGGTTTTCTTTACACAAAGCCAGGGGCATAAAAGGGATTTCCTCCAAGTCTTCCTGTGTATTAATAATGAAGATCAGGATGCCACCTTTGCTTCCTCCCCTTCTGAGCATACAGTGAAAGGAAATGGTTCTGGATCGAATCACAAAGAGCGGTGGAAAAAAACAGACTACACTCCACACTGGCACTCAGAAGTTTAATTATCCAGCATGCTGCATCTTTATGGAAGAAGGAGACAGATAAATCCCATATGTTAATAGTTGCCCCCCTGTGGCTGACCTTTGGCTCAAATATTCCATATTCTGATTAATGTTGCACAGTTGGATCCAAAACATGCTCATTGCCCAGGCTGCAGAAAAAAAAGGGGATTTAATTTACCTTCCAACAGCAGAACTTCATTTGATCGCTCTTTTGGAGACTGATTTTATCCCTGCCTGTAGGTTAGCCGCTGAAGACCTGCTCTGCGCTTCCTCAGCTAGGACTCTTAAGACCCAGCTTCTCACATTGCCTCTGCTACTGGCATGCTGGGCAACCTGAAATAAGTCATTTTGCCTCAGTTTCTGGTCTAGTAGAACAGCAAAAATAACTGTGACTTCCTTGCTGACACAGTTCGAAATTTGCAGATAGAAGACACTAAACAACGTTCATCTTCAGACAAAATTAGATATTGACCTCTAGAATCTAGAGGTCTCATAAGATTAGGTCAGAAAATCATAGCCACGCTTGGATCATGGTTTTCTGGCTGCCTTCTCCCCTACCCTTGCAGTTCTTATATGCCATAGATTGTGTTTGCCTTCTCATGTCATTGTAGTAATCTTGCATCATTCTAATAACATAAACTGTACCACTGGCCCTGACATACATCAAGAAGCAGGCATGAAGATTTCCGAGCCGACGTGTCAGTTTGATCCTGAAGGACACAGGATCTGTGGACACAATACACATCCCATATATTACAAATACACAGTGCATAGCACTCCATGGCACTTTTCTGGGGAAATCAGATCCTCAAACAATACGTGGGCTCAGAGTTGTAATGGAGAACATTTTAAGACTCAAACAACGCGTCACTGGCATCTGCTATAGGGTTAAAGCCTTGAGGTGCAGCGATTAATAATACCAGAATTCCTCCCCATTTGACTTCTCCAGAGGCAGGTCTGACACAGAAAGCCTCATCCGTAGCTAATTAAAGCCATTGCTAAAATTGCTACAGCCCTCAAGTGAGTTTAGACTGAGCCCTCATTTCTGCCTTCCTCCTAGATAAGATGAAGCAGCAAAGCCTGATGAAGGCTTGGAAACTGCTCCTGCTCCCGTGGAGATCACAAGGAATTTTGCTTGGACTGGGCCTATAAAGAGATGCCCGGCTGTCTTCCCAGGGATGACACAGAAAAGTCTATAAAAATACAGCTGTAGTAGCTGGAGACACATTAAAACGTGAGACAAGGCCTCTGCGGAGGTCTGTCCCCTACCTCCAGCCAGGACACATCTGGACTGTTGCGCAGGCTGCGGAAATTTTTCCATTTCCAAGTTGTTTTATTTACCAAAGATGACAGGCTGTTAGCAGACTGTACTCAGGGTGGCCTTATGGCAATTGGAGCAGACAATCTCCTATCATTTCCCACATATTCCCAAAATAAAACTCTTTCCCCCATGAAAGGAAAGACAGACAGATTCTCTCTGTGTTCTGAACCATAAAATACATGTAAATTGCTAGTGGCAAGTAGCTTTTTTCTATCATCTTTCATGTAGTAAGGTTACACTCCAAAGACTTTCCGTGGGCCACATACATGCTTGCAGAGGAACATGCACATGGATCGAGACTCTACAGCATCTTCCATCACACGATCTCAAAGTGCTCGTTAAACCTAACAACTGTAAGAAATCAATAACCATGCTGTTTGCAGCATGTCTATCACCAGAATATATAAGCATGTCTAATTTAGAGAGGAAAACCTACAGATTTTCATTTTCTGACAACTGCCAACCCTAGTCGAAGATAATGGGACCCTCAGAGACCACCACAACTGAAAATAAAGTGGAAAAAGAAAAAAAAAAAACACATCATACCTGCTGACATTTGACATCTAAAAGCAGAAAGTTTAACCTCTAGGTGTTGGGTTCCCTATATTTCTATGTGGGATTTCCTATGCAGAAATCCATGAACGTGGATCATGCAGTGAGTCTTGTGCAAGCTCAAAATCTCAGACCTTCTGTGTAAGCTCTGCAAAATCAGTGGGTACGTGCACAGCATGCCCAAATAGTTTTGAGTGTGTTCAAGTCCCCTTGCATGGGCAGATTAGCCCTGTTTATCATACTACGACAGTTGCTGAGCACCTAGAAATTCTTAATATTAGCCAAGCTGCTCTGGTTTTCCATAAATTCCTAGAAAAACAGAAAAAGCCTCAGGATGGCAGATGACTCAGAGAAGTGGTAGAGTTGACAGAGACACCCAAGGCAACACACTGGGCTAGCAGCAGTTCTGGGAATGGGAGTCAGAGCTCCTGGTTCTCACTGTCCCAGTAACAGGTAGGTTGCACACTGGAGCACATCTCCACCCCAGAACTGGTTCAGGTCTGTGACCTGCGTGTGACATCTCTGGCTGGCTCAGGCATGTCTTAGGCAGTCACACCGTGCAATTCTGCCTGCATGCTACTAGGACTTCTGGGGTCATTCTTCCTGGGGAAGTTGTGCTAAAATAAGTTCAAAGTCTCTCTAATTCTTTCTCAGTGAGTCATTCATCATGGGAGTGCTTCTCTTGGTCTTCTAGACACATGGGAAAAACTGTGGGAAGAAACTGAAGAGACAAAGTAAATGGGTTAGCATCCCAGGGGAAAGCAGAGCCGTAGCCTGCACTTCCAGCCATGGCTTCAAAGCCAGGTGACAGCGTATTGTGTATGATCAAGAAGGAAAATATGGGGAACACTGTATCGGAGCATCCAACAGTGGGTAGTGAAGGCACCGTGTGAGCACAATAGATCCATTTCAGCTTAATCATCTTATGATCTCAGCTGAGTCTCTAGTCACCAATTCTAATACAAATAATAACAGAGAGTAATGACAGCAACATGAAAAATTAACAAAAATAGGTTTTCAACTTTTTTCCTGGTTTCCCACTTGAAATAAATCATTATTCTGCCCCTAACTCTTCATTTTTATTGTCTACCCCCTGTCGTTTAGTAACCAGCTGGCTTTCCTTATAAAGAAATCAGCAGGTTGATTGAGACTGTGGCTACCCTGAAGTCCTCTGAGGCTTTCTTATTGACTGACCATATCTTAGATAAGGTTGCCAGTAAATTATAGCTCTGCTTAAGAGCATCTGCCTCAGGGTTGCTCTCGCCTCATTATAAAACCTGATCTAATCCTGTATGTATCTTCAATTATTGGAGAGTACAATTCAAGAAGTGGCTTCCCCAGTGAACGTGAAATGAGATAAACTGTTCCTAAGTAGGGTAAACATGAATACTCAAGAGTGAAGCTAAGCATTTCCAGGCCAGCCTCCTCCTGATTTCCATGTGTTTTTCAACAGAATAACATATCACCACTCCTGTTAATATTGACTGTTATTTAACCGCAAAATGAATTAAACATTGGATGTCCATACACCTGTCAGTAGAACTACTCGTAATTATTTCTGTCTGCAAGAACCACGTGGGTGACAATTCAGGTGACAACCCTAGGAAAGGTACTGGATAAGTCACTTGCTCTAGACTCCCCAGTCTGGCACAGAAAGCCTTAGGAGATGCTTCATCTCCACGCCAAGATATAGGAAAGACATTTAATTTATGAGATCAATGAATGTCAGAGAGCAAATGGAAAAGGAACAAATTTATCTTAACATTTTTGCGCATTAGGCAGATAAATTATGTCCTGGATAGCAGGATGAGTTCAACACATCAGTGCTGATGGAGATGAGTTAGTCTACTTTATAGCTCCGTGAACCAAAATATCTCGTGCTGTGAAAGCAGCCTACTGTATTGAATAAAGGGTGAATAAAGGAGCCTGTTAGTGCTCCGGTTGGCTCGGTACCTGGTCCAAGTTCCAGCAACTGAGACAACAGCCATCACTTTCTGTGGCCTTCCATACACATCATAACACCAATATCCAGCTTTGCAGGTCCTGCCTGAGCTCTGGCCTTTCTTGAACCTCGTCCTTTCTGAACAGTCTTTCACTGGAGAAAGCGTTGAGTTGCATATTGTCTTTATACAAATGTAAAAAGTATGTTTGAGCACTAATAGATGACTTTTATTTACAGCTTTGTATTTTCATCTGGATAAACATGAAGAAACAGAAAGATTTATTTCATTCGGGGGCAAATGTGCATCTAGCAACTAAATTAATGGAACCTGTGAACCCAAGCCAAGGTTATATGGCAGTTTGACTCAATGTAACGTTAATGACTTATTCTAATTGTGCATTAAAAACCCAGATTATGTTTATTCCACAGCATTTCTTTCTGCCTAAGGGAAGTTTATTACTCACCCAGCTGCAAATACAGAGTGAATTTTGCCAGCTCTGGTGGGAAATGAACAAGCTGTCTCATTACTGCTATCATCTACGTGTGCTGTTCATTAGATCATCAGTTTGTGCCAAGGAGGGCAAGCTAGATTGGGATGTCAGATGACAGAAGGAGGAGCACTCATCTGAGGACACGGTGGGACTACATGCAGATCAGCCTTCCTCAACCTTAACCTAGGCTGCCAGCCCAAGGAAGCGCTGTCTGTCCTGTGGACAGGCCTCATAGGATCCTCTTGGAAACCTCTTTTCTTGCACTTCCTTCTGCTCGTTTATAGTATAAAGACATAAAAAGACTGTAAGAGTGGCTGCAGTGTTCAGATTACAGATCTGTCCAGACCCATCTCCGGCAGTGAACAAAAGTAGATGCCCAGGGAATGCTACAAGAAAAGGGCAAACATACATGATACCCAAATCACAGCCTCCAGCCACTCGCAGCTTCCTGGGCTGGATGTAGACTGCTACTAATTTCTACAAATAGATGTAGATTTCTATAAATAGCTTTCAATAGAACTTTTTTCCCTTGAACCTGTCCAGCCTCCCCTTAAATTCATGTTAGATTTTGGCAATATCTTTTGGCAAGAAATTGCAAAGCTCAATAGTCTTCTCATGGGAGAGGATACTATGCTACCACTGGTTAGAAATATGTTTTGTAAATGTTAATCACTAGTACTTAGTACAATCTTTCTTATAGGAAACACGGTCCTACAATCAACGGAGGCAAACTTCTACAGGCTTCTCTGGTGCTGGATCTCAGCAATATGGTCTAACCTAAGCCCCCTCAAAATCAGCAAGAGATTCTTAATTTTAGTTAGGTCCACAATTCCTGGCTGCCAGAAAAAATGATTCAAAATTACAACTTAGTCAAAGTGAGGTTTAACCTCTCCTAAGTAGCCAGTATCCTTTAATGCAGTTCTGGCTTTGTAATACAGCTTTGGTTTCTAGCAGCATGCATCAAAACGTTGATTTCATTTCAAAAAAGCTACAGAGTGTTTCTTAAGGAAAGATGAAAGGATGAATGCTAATGGATGGTGAGTGGGGCTGCCTCACTACAAACAATTATGGAAACAAATAGGTCCAATAAAAAGCTCTGTTCTCATTTACATGGCTACAGTGCTCATCTAGCTAAATTGTGGCCCCTTCTATCAAAGGATTTAAATCCAGATGATCTCCTTGTAATTCCCTCAAATTTATACCAGTTGTATTCTGGTTTTGATCAGCTGTTTTCTACTGCGCTATTAACTAAGACAGAGGTACCCTGTAAATACAGTATACTTCAGTGAAGAGGACTCCCTATTTTATGTACTTATAGATAACTTCAATATTTCCCCGAACTAGACATGTCACCATGACCCATATAGTAAATATGTGTTGCATTTGCATTCTTTTATAATGCAAGTCAGTTGTAGAGTTACGTACAAATAGACCTCAGGGGGCCCTTGCCTCCCAGCTGTATTAAATAAATCCCCATAAGCACAAAAGAGGAAGAAAAGGAAACAAAAAGCTTCCTGCTAGCTTTTCCTGGAAGCATAGAAGTGAAATAATTCGCTTTAGTGTCTTGTGGAAATAAAGGGTAGTTAGAAAACATCAGAAATGAACCTTTACAAAAAACAGTCCTAGAAGTGAAATAGTAAACATTTTGCCTGTAGAGAAGAATGGAGTTTTCCCAGTGCCTTCCCTCACCGTCATGGCCCTGCAGAAAGCACTTAATCTTTACTCAGACTCAGTGTCCTTGTGCTGTGGAAATCATAAGGGGAAAGTGCACCCCTTGGAGGGACATAGTTACAGAGTGGGCTTTTGGTAGTAGTTTATGTAAACTCCTCTGCCCTGCTCTATTGAGTTGCAAATTTATGTCTTTATTGGTATACATACAATACTCAGGCTGACTCTGATAAAAGGAGCTGTTTAGATATAATTTCAGGTTTTCTTGCAAAATATGTAAATGAAAACAATTTTGTTTCAGTTTAAATCAAACATTTTTTCAGGGTTTGTTCATGTATTAACCAAAACCCATATGCCTTCGTAAAACTTTAGACAAATATTTCCATTTAGTCTAAAAACCCATTTCTGGAAAGAACTTATTTTGGAGATGCCAGTTTTCCTAGAAAAACTGATGTTAGACTTACAGTTATCCTGGGCAGACCCTGTAACGTGGGTGATTCTCAGTTTGTTCTTCCTTGTGGGCATCTTATGGGGCCCTCCTATGCATTAAGCCCTGGACAAGTGGCATATCCATTGCCTTTAACACCAAGTCTTCCCCTGTGTGTATCTCATTGTCCGTATTCCCTGGATTTAATGGCAGTGGAGGGATATTTCATTCATCACCTATGATGAGTGGTGTTTTTCCATATGTCCCTTCCCAGAAAGAGACAGAATGGAAAATCAGTGGGGTCTTTTTGTTTGTTTGTGTATGTGTTACAGGATGGATTTTGGAGAGAGAAGCTCAGCAGTGTTTAGTCATGGCCCTTTGGTCTTGTCCACTGATTTCATTGCCCTGGTCTCACAGCATCCAGAGTCGAGACACACATTTTGCTAGTAATTAAGTGAACGGAAAAAGGCTGGCAAAATTTAGCCCATGGCACATTTCACTTCACAGACTGTTGAGATCAGGGGATCAGAGGAAGCAAGCTGAAGCTTACCATGTGTCACCAGCTCTCCCAGGACCTGCCACATCTTGCATACAAACATGATTTTACCAGTCCGAGCACTGAATCTGAAGCCCTGTTTGCATATGACAGCATATGCCAGATGAGTTTTGTTTTGCAAAATCCGAAGTGGGAATGACTGGGATGTAATCAAAAGTCCCTGACTGGGAAGTGTTAGATAAATGGTTCTGGTTTCAATCCATCTCTTTTCATAATCTTATTATTCAGTGACTGCTTAGAGTCATCCCGTGCTCATTTAAACTAAATCCATAACCCAATTAAAACAATCCTGAGCTATTTAAATCTACAGAAGTAGACTAAATTTCAGTGCTTCTGACATTTTAGATTGTTCAGACCTCCAGAGCATGAATATCTATATTGTCACTTTATCTTCTTTCATCTCAACCATCATTAATAAATTGCACATATGGGTTAGGAGGTTGTCATATTTCATATATGATGCAATAGTTCCAGTCAATTTCCTTAATAAACCAGCACCTAAAGAAATTACTGGATATTGAAATCCCTTGGTATGGCTCTATGTCCGACTACAGGATACAGGACTTAGGTCTGCAAATCCACTTGGGTCCCTGGGATCATGGGAATGTGCTGAAGTGATGGCAAGAAAGGACAGAGGAAAAGGGCTGAGCTGGAAGTATTTGGTCCATCAGCCCAACGGCTTTCCTAGCAGAGCTGGAGCCTTACCAAAGGCCTGATGGCTCTCTTGCTGTAAGAAATAATCTGCTAATGAGAGAGGTCACAGTGGAAGGAAACAAGGAGAAGGGGGTAGTTAGACTGAAACAATGAAATGCTTTTCTCATCAACTGTACTTAAACCCAGCTGCAAGCTGATCTGTTTGCTAGGAACCGGCAAGCAAGGTCTTTCCAGGGGATTCTCACAAGGTTGCGATTAAAAACAAGGAATGCTGAAGAAATTAAAGTGAGAACTTAACTAAAACAAGGGCAGGAAACTCATGGCAAACATAGAGCTCAGCAAATAACTCCAAGCATATAATTTCTTCCATGGATTTTGTACCATTTAAGTTCACAAACTGTTCATGAACAGATTGCAAAATTAAAACAAGCAAACAAACAAGAAAACATTTATTCATTATTGCAATAATTGATACACAATATGTTACGAGTTAGAGATAATTCTTGGTCTCCAAATTGTATCAGCCAGGATTGTGTGACTGTCTTTATTTGCACAGTGTAACTTTGTCACACGAGTCAGATGGCTCTGCAGGACTTAAAACCAGCGCAATTCATCTCAGCGGTGAACTGAAAGCTTTGCTGTATCAAAGACAGTGGAGGATGTAGTGGAACTGGAGAAGGTACAGAGAAAGGCACCTGAAGTCAAGGGGATGGAGCAGCTGCCTTACAAGGAGAGATGGGAAAGTCTGGGACTCTTCAGTTTGAAGAAAAGGCAGCTGAGAAGGGATATGACTGAGGTCTACCAGATCACAAAGGTGGCGGGTAAGGTCAAAGAACAAAGTTATCTACCCATCCCTCAATACTATAACTGGTACAGCACCCCAGCTGCTTCTTGGGGGGATCCACTGAGCTAATGCACTGCTGCCAAGGGTGCTCTGCCCAGGGACACAACAGCACCAGGGAAGGCAAGCAGGCCTCCCAGGTAAAACAGTGGTCGTGGCCAGAAGGTGGTGGAGAAAGACTTGCAACTGGGCCATTGGTCTGAGCATTCAGGCATTTCTTATGTCTTTAATCCATTTGGCATGGGCTGCCCTTCACACAGGCTAACTAACCTGTAAACATAATGAGTCCAAGTTGTATAAACTTGTACAGGTGTGGAAGAATGTGCAAATTACACCATCATTGATTTGCCTACCTTGATTTTGAACAGTTCAGGTCAGATCCCACATCCCTGCTCCTGTGCTTGGACTAGTACATGGATTCCTTGTTAGTCATGCAGGAGCTGGGCTTCCCAACGTCAGAAATGCTATGAATTAAAAGTGGTAGAAAGAACAGAATTCTACTACTTTCATTAGTAGAATGAAAGAAACTCAAAAAGACAGTATATCTGATTTCATTGTGGTATGCACAAAGGCTCAGCTATAGGACATTCTTGTGCCCATCTCTTCGGTCAGTAGCAGACATCAAGGGAAAGGAGTTCATTAATTAGCATGCAGCCCTCCACACTGTGTTTTATCTTCTCAGTTTGCTTTCCTGCTTTCCTGACATGGCTTTAAATTCCCCACGGTACTGATGAAGCTACTTCTCTTTCTCACCCATGCTTTCTGCTTTTGCTCCCTGTGCCCTTTCACACTCTGAATATGCATTTGAACCTGGCAGATGCGGGTCCGCGCTCTGCGACAAGGCCTTGACTTTCTTCCTTTTTTATTTTTTCTTCTTTTGCACCTGCAGATGACTGTGGGCGTGATTTTCTGTCATCAGTTATACAGAAGTATAATTTGTGCCTCTCAGAGGGCTTAGCAAAACTGCAGGCACTGCTTCATATGTGCCCAGTTCTGGAAAACAAAATGCACCTGTAATTATGTATCCATGGGTGCAAATTAAAAGGATAATGCTTAGACAAGATTTGGAATTTTCCAGTGAGGTGGGTTTTTTTTTGCTGGGAAACAAAGAACATAAAACTGATCAACCTGAGCTGAGGGTTTTTTGTGGGAATGTTCACACCAGTTTCAACAATGATGGCATTTCTGGGAACAGCCACACAAAACGATAATCACCTTTTCCCACCTCAGAATAGCAAGAACTCAGAATTTAGAGCATTAACTTAAGATGTGGTTGCCAATGTCAAATCTCACTTTGCTTAATTCAGAACAAGTAATTGGTTCTGAGGTCTCACATCTCCCGTGCATGCCCTGCCTGCAAGGCTACCAGTGATTCCTTCCCAATGGCTTTGATTGAAGTTGTCTCATCTAAAATATTGAGTCAACTCTAGGAAGTCTGGCTGACTCTTCCTTAGTACTCACAGGACTTATTAAGTTAAGACTGAGGGTCATAGCTGGGTCTTCATTTAGACAGGGCCAGGTGGTGCACACCCAAACCTTTCTGACAAGCCATAAATGACTGAGTTGAGGTTCCAGGTGATCGCCTGCCTCCAAGCATTGGCTTAGGGCTTTGGAGGTGTTCACACTGAGCAAAGAAGCTCCCAATGGTCTTCAAACCTTGTGCAGTTACCTAAAAACATGTTACCTTCAGGCCAAGCCTGGAGACCTGACCTCAGAAGAAACTCTTCAGATTGAAAATGGTATAAAACTTTTCAAACCCTAAACACATTATGCATCACCCCATGCATTCCACCTTCTTGAGGAGGAGCAAAAGAAAGCTTTGCTAGTCTTGGTTTCTTAAAATGCCTGTTAATAACTATAAATAACCTTGAAATTCAGGCAGGCTTAGTCCAGATGGGTCTAGGTACTCCATGCATATGCTGTGCGCCGTATCTGCCTCCTTTTTTCCAGTGGGAGGACACATGCATGCATTTTTCTCCATGTGAGAAAACAGTGCACATCTTTTACAACCCATTTCCTTCTATCTAGAAGACTGAAATCACATGAGAAGAAACCAGCTGGTCTAGCTTCCAACAAATAGCCCTGGCCAGATGTAGTTGAAGGAAACCTGGTAGCGAAGCCATATGAAGAGGTGCCTGCGCCTCTACTCTGGGCTCCTGCTTCCCTTTCCATGCTGCAGCACAGCTGAGGTGTGGAGATGAGGCCAAGGCAGGGAGTGAGACATCTCTCACAAAGTTTTGCTGATGCAGGTCCTTCATCATGGATGTCCTCTCTTAGATTCAAGAGTGCTACCTCACAGCCAGGACCAGGTACCAGAGCACTTTCCCCCATTGCAGCTGCAGACTAGTCCTGACCTATTTGTAAATATGGTGGTGGAAAGCTTTGGTGAAAAGAATGAGGAGTTTGGAAGGACTTTTTTTGTGGTAATAGCTTCTTACTTCTAAAGAACTAATCTCAATAGGATGAATCTTAACTCGGCCACTGCTGAGTCCTCTGAGCTTCATTGCTCAGTGACAGATGACATTTCTCCTCCAGCCTTGTCAAAAAAAGAACAGCACTAAATTGAAGCTCTGTCTTATCCTGCTTCATTAGAACATAATGAGGGAAAATTACAGGGTTTGCTGGCACCGCTCAGCAATTCAACACCGTGATCATCCTCAAAGTCAGCAAAGTAAGAGAGCTACCAGCCCCTCCTTCAGCACCTGGCACTGGCTTCGGGTCTGTGCAGAAGATCTGCAAAGGCTTTTCTAAGGGGTCTGCCATCATGATAGCATCTGGCATACTAACAAAATCAGAAATACCCCCAAAGGGACCGGGGGCAAACAGGGCAGATGTAGCAGCTGAAAGACACTGGAGCGGAGCTGCTCTGGCACTGCCACTCCTGAGGGCTGCAAGGGGCGTTAATGGGCCCCATGTGCTACAGGAATGCAAAGCTCTGCGTGGGCCGGGAGATTTATGCTCTTGACACTGGGGGGACTTCCTGACTAAGAGCTAATTGCTTTGGACTGTGAGTGTCTCTGCTCCAAATTACTGTAACTTTATTGAACAGTAAACTTCAGGGAGCAGCAAGCCAAAGACGGACAGTCATCCTGTGTAAGATGCCACTGGTGTAACCTCCCATTTCTGAGGATGTGGAGCATGCAGTATTTTTGTTTAATGAAGTTCATATTTAGTTGCCATTTAAGTGTCATAAAAAGATGATGCCGGTCTCATTATGGTTGTTTTCTAGTTTATGTCTTCAACAAGGGCCAACGGTGAAGGTATGTGGAAGAACATAGGAGCAGAGCAAAGCTATAGTGCTTTCCCAGTCCTCAACAAGCTATGGCACATGCCGAGCCACAGATAGTGTCTTTGTATTTTAGTAACCTTCAGTCATTTCAGTGATTTTTATGAATTTGTCCATTAATGAACTCATGTAAACTGCTGGCAGCTAAAACATTCCACAGATCAACTGAACATTACGTGAAGAACCATCTTCTTTCATTTGTCTTGTACCTGATGTTTGCCAATCGCTACACTTCCTACATGGTTTGTAGGTGATTCTCTTCTTTTAGGTGTGGGTTGCAGCGTAGCTTAATTGACAGAATGATATACTTGAGACCAGACTCAGAGGTCCAACTGTCCCATTTTTTGTTCATGTCTGACTGCTGACCATCAAACCTGAAGTTGAACTTGCCGTGGGGAAAGTATCAATGAGTTTGAAGGATCTGCTTGAGATAAGATCACAGGAAGACACGGACACTCAGTTATAATCTCAATGGTCCAATAAGTTTGTTTTTACCTGTGTAACCTGTTGAGGCATTCAACAAAGGTTTGGATGCTCAAACAGTGAGAAGAACTGTGAAAGCAGGTAGAGAGACGTACTGCAAAAGAAGAGGAAAACAGCTCTGTGAGAGGGAAGATGAGTGGCTCTGAAAAGATCTGGAGAATGCACATGCACAGAGGTGCAGTAATAGATGGAGATGTCAATGGGATGGAGGGAAAAAAAAAAACCATAACATTCAGTGATTTAGGTTGGTCTGTGCCCAGTTCGCAATAGTTTGTTTTGAATGTGTAAGCAGAATTAAGGAAATCACAGACCATAAGAATGCCAAAAACTGAGGAAAACAAGGTCCCTTTTGAAGGGACCCCAACTCTCACCACTACATGGTTAACAGAACCTCTATTAAGGCAGAATTGTCAGGCTCCACTGTGAACTTTGACTACTTCTAATTCATTCCTGTGGTTCCCTGAGCATCCAAACAAGACAGAAATTTACTCAGTTAACTTATTTAGGAAGGCCTTCTCCTCTTTCCTGTTCTGCTCACATTGCAGTATATTGCTGACATTGTTTAAAGTATTACTGGCAAATAATATTGCTTTGTGCATTATAAATAGAAGTCAGGCAGCAAATGAAATTAAATGTGGACTGAAAGGCACAAATTCCTGAGCAGAACAGTCTGTGTGTCTGCAAGAAAATAGAAAAACTTTGTTAAGTTTGCCCATGACCAGCCTAATTCGATCTTGGATTTTTATTTTTTTTTAAATGTGGTATTACATGTCAACAAAATGTAACAGCTTCTTCAAACCAAAAACAAAACCACCAATATAAGATCTCTCCAGGAAATCCCAAATTATTTAAAACTGAATTAGTTTGAATTCTGCTTTTCCAGTGTTCCTGTGCAACAAATAACAGTAAACAGCAGGTTAAAAATATACAACATTAGGGTTATACGGGCAAAAAATAACAGCAGACATCTGTGAAGGACAGGTTAGCAACAAATCCCTGCTTTGGTTATAAATGCCTTTCATCCATAAGAACGATTGTGGTGACATTCCAATTCCTTAAACTACATAAAACATCAACTATGCTGCAATCTAAGATGCCCCGCAGTCAGCTGGTGGGGAATCGTACCCATCTTTCAGGATTTTCACTTGCCATCAGGTTCTGTATTACTCGAGCATCTTCCACATAAAATATAAAGCAGATGTAAAAGTCCTCACTGAACTTCTCAGAGTCTTCAGCTTATTTTTGTATATGCTGATTAATTTTATGGATTTTTTTAGTTTTGCTTCCAGTCGTAACTTTCACAAGAACATTGGGGACATTTTTGGTGGCAATCAGAGAGAAGAATGTCAAGTTTCCAACAGCATCTATCATTTTCTGCTGGGGTAGCGAGGCCTTTTGGAAGATTAAGATTAATCTTCCCTGCTTCCTGGCTCCTAAAGATAGCATCCAGGCTCTCCCCTAACTGCACTGCAAGTTCATTTCACAGCTAAAAGCTCTCTGTTAGGAATGATCTGTTTGTACCCCTCCCTCGCTTCTTCCTCAGCTGGCTTCCTCTTTGGCACGTTAGGGAAGATTTAGCCATCCCAACGGTTTCCGTATCAATACTCAACATGAGTTGCAAGAATCCAGTCCAGTAACTGCTAACTGGATGTTTCCTCTACAGGCATCTTCGGGGCTTTTTGTAAACCCAAAGAATAAAAAAAAATGTTGGGTTAGAATCAGATAATTTTCAGTTTTGTATTGCAAACCTTGAAACATTTTCATTTTTTAAATGAGATTTACATCAGAAGTTTCTTGGAAAATATATTTCCCCTGAAAACAGATTTTGGTTTTGGAGAAGCTCAGCTTTTCTCTCCAGTTCTGCTGGAAAAGCAGGAGGAACCGATGTCAGCTTGGCTTTGCTGGAAAAAGCTATTGCAAACTCTGCTAGGGGACGAAGGGCGGCGTGTATCCCCAAAGCACAAGGAGAGGTACGTGGAGATCTGAGCTCTTCTTTAACTTGGCTGGACATGAACCTGCCCTGATCTGGAAGCCAAGTGGCTGAGCATTCTCAAACTCCTTGCCTTTGCAAGCCGAGTGCTCCTACTTTCCCACTTTGTGTAGCGAAGGAAGAGATATTGGGTGCAGACACCCAGCACGGGTGCAGCACTGAGGCGCAGAAATTACAAAACAAGGACTGAATCATGTTTAGGGCTGTGCTGAAGTCAAAGAGGATCTTGTGCAGACCCAGAGACCTGGAGCTTATTTCATGATCACGGCCCGGATCAGTGTACATGATCCTACACGCATGGCAAAGCTCCCATTGATCTTCATTATGTAGGATGAGGGCATGGATGAGCTGGGACTGAGAAAACACTTAACGCACGACAGAGCTTTATAAGTATTTTAATTACAACCCCTTGCTTTAAAAATGTAACCATGTTCTACAGCGGTAATTTATACTGCAAATTTGTAGTAAAAGTATTGCACAGTCAGTGCGATATTGCAAATGGGAGTTTAATAATTGCTGATTACTTTAGAAATGTTGTCTTGTAAAAAAGACACAGAAGTAAGTGATAATCAAGGGTGAAAGGATTACTGCTGTTGATTTAAAAGCTTGCTGAGGCAGATTCGAAATCCCAAAGCTACAGCATTTGTTTTAGCACATAAAAATGCAAAGAAGGACAGACTGGTGGAGTCCTTATTTGAACAACTGGTAGGCAAGTAGCAATAAATCATGAAAAAAAACATTTCATAAACTTTCTCTTTTAATAAATTAGGTGTTGTTTGTAAAATAGCTTGGGAGAACATGTTAATACAGAACTGTTAGCTAGGTAACGAGCCAAATCCATCTCTGCATTTCAGCCGAGTTGCACCAGGGATGAATTTGGCTCTGTCTCTCTATAAACATGAATCAAGCTGTTTGCATTTTGTCATTACACTATCCCTGACCCAAGAGGATACATTTACTTGGCAACAACAATTAAGAGCCTGACAAAAACACTACACATTATCTGCATAATTTTCTTCTTCCTTAACAAAAGTTGTATTTTTCCACCCCTGCCCCTCCCTAAGTAAGGAAGATTAAGGGGCCCATCCAGTTTCCTGCGAAATCAAAGATAAAATTTCCACTGGTTTTGATAGCTACAGCAGAGCTTTCTTCATTTTGTAATTATTTATCGGATTGATAGGCTGAGCCAGGCAGCAGTCCCAGCTCTGTTGGCTCTGGTGCTTGCATTTTGGCTTAGAAAACTTCTGTCCACGGTGAATGCAAGGAGAAGAGGAAGGCGGCTGCACCAGTGATGTGCTGGGAGCCACCTGGGTTTCCAGGTGTTTGGGGGAGATTACAGCAACTAACAGGGTTTTCTTTGGGGTATTCACCAAAGGTAAGAGCTACGTAGGTATTTTGGGATCACGCACATATATTTAACCAAGAGACTCACAATATGCATCAAGGCTTTCCTGCAGCCAAAGATTTGGCCAAATGGATCCTGGCTACGTAAAAGTGACTCCTCCAGCTGTGCAAAACAGCTGGCCCAGGTTTTGGGTCCTGCTCTCTTAGATACAAGATACCTGTGTATCTCGTACGCATTGCATGAAGGAATGGTACATTTTGTGGCGCGCTCTGACTGAATTTGCCATTGGGAAAATGGAGTCATCACTCTTTTCTTTTACTAGACACTGGGATCTTTAGGATTGTCTCCCAGTTCGTATCTGTCCAGCAGAGCTTGGATCCTGGCTAGCCCTTTAGGAGCAGCTGTAATCTTCACCACCATCCTTCTAACATGACAAACACAGAAAAACAGTATATATTCCCTCATGTTTTTACTCTCTATAAAATATTTTGATGAATGTAAACCCTCTCCCAAACCCTTATCAGACTTCTCTTCCTGATCCAATACAAACCAAGACTAAACATAAGTGTCTAGCTAATAATTGCAGGAATTTCCATCATGGCTTTTCCCAACTAGATATTACACATTAGGATGAGAGGAACAGCATGTGCATCAGTCATAACATAAAAGATACTATTTACTGAGCATCAGCAAACCTCTGCTCAGAGCTGTGCAGAATGCAGTCCCTGTCTTTAAGGAATTTGTATGCAAAAAAGCTTAGTCCTATCAAACTTCATTTTCAGAGGAAACCTCAATGAGTGTTTCAGGGTTTATGCACCCAGGCTTTAGGCAATGACTGCATCTGTAAGCAGTGTATTTATTCCCTCGTAGCGAGCTGAGCTGTTGACAATGCAGACTGACTGCAATGAATGCTCACCTCTGTTGGAGTTAAAACCTGCTTCTGCTCACTTCAGATGGCTGAACCTAACTCGTAGCCTTTTAGCTGTCATTGCAAGGAGCCGGGAGGCAAGTAACAGTCATCACATCCAGCCACTGCAGTCAGTGGTACAAGAGAACAGTATTTCCATTGCCTGCATCTGAGAAAGCCACCGAGGAGCCCTGTGAAGGTTTTACCTGACTGACGGTAAGCCAGAAAAATAGCAAGAGAACAGAACAAAATCTGTTTTCCTCCTCTCTTCCTTGTTTGTGTGGCAACATGATCACCCCGCTATCAGGATCAGCAGTGCTTTTCCGTTAGCAAAACTAAGCAGTCGTTACCACCACACCGAAAAAGAGCCTGAAGCTGCTTTTTGCTGCTTTTGAGCAACAGGCTGGGGTGGGGGGGATTTTCCACATCTGTTTCCTCCATTCGCCTCTCGTTCGCTGCCGTGGGGAGGAAACGCATTGCTCCGTGCACCAGCCGCTGACCCCGCCGGGAGTCAGCCTGCAAGCAGGGCTGGAAGTCCTTCACACTTCATCTGGTGGAGCTTTGAAAACATGGATTGCTATTAAACCCAGCCCAACTTGCTGTGTCAGGGCAGGAGTCTGAACAGAGAGTGTGTTTACTTTGGGTATAGTAAAGAAAAGAGGAGGAAAAAAAAAAGTCAGTGGAGGGAAGGAAAAAAACCTGAAACCTGGCCTCACCAGGAATATTTCAATAGCTGTGCACGTCAGCATGAGGAGCTGGCTCTTTTGTGGGTATGCCCCGTGTCCTATCACACTGCACTACAGATCAGTGCTACCAAGAGTTCTGTTACTGGCACCCTCTGTCTGCTTCATAAATCTCCTCCAGGATGTCCTCTCTGCAGGAGGAGACGTGTTTGAATCATTCCTGCTATGGACGGGTCCCCAAAGGCCCGTCACCTGGATGGAATGACTCCTACACCTTCCCCATCGCACCCCAAAGAGCCCAGCCCTGAGGCAAGGTCGGCCCCTCTCAGCCCTCTCCCCCCTGACTCCCACGATATTCCCCTTCAACCTTTATGTGCTTTGGGGTGCCACCAGCCAGCATTACCCCCCAACATGATCTGCCAAGAAACTCTCCCACTCATTCCAGTGCCTCCTCGCTGCATGTGGCTGTCATATCTTGCAGTGTGTTTGCCATAGCAAGGGCGTCTCTCTTTTTCTAAGGCTTCAAAGCATAGAAAAACACGTAGTTCTTCCCCACCCATCCCCTCCTGACAAAGAATGCTTATGAGCAATGAAAGATAAAACACTTGTCATTCAAAACCTCTTTTCCCAGTAACCTACAGACATCTGGCCCCTGTCTTACTGCAAAGCCAGGTAAGTTCCATTCCTGATTTCATCCAGCTCATTTTCACACTTTCCAAAACTTGAATCTTGCATGCTGCTGAGCCCTTGAGACTGATTAAAAATAGCCTATGTTAAGCAAAAACACACTGTGGAACAGCCTGTCCCAGAATCTCACGCAGCACCTTGTCTAACACTAATTCAGTGGAGGTTGGGGTGTCATTTCAGAGGTCAGTCAGCTCTTGGGTGTCCCAGCGCAATTTACAGGGGACCCTACTGAAGGCTGACTCCCCTCATCAGCAAGGGATAGGAGACAAAAGGGGAAAGAGGTTGTAATTTTAGAAGATTTCTAGCTCCTACAGCAGAAAATGAGAAGCCAACATTGAATTGTATCTGCTAAGGACCCAATGGCTTCCTCTGCAAGGCAGGCAGAGCATGCACAGAGACCTTTCAAGGTCTTTTTGGCACTGTTGCACCCTTCTGCAGACAGCGGAGTGTGCACGGATGCCCACTGCTGGGTAGCAGAGGAGAGCGTGCTAGGTAAGCAGTAGAGCAAGAGTCGTAGTAGAGCAAGGACACAACAAGGTGCTCTGAGATAACATCGTGACTCGCTTCAAAATTTGTCACTTCGTAAGCAAAAATCAGTACAAGGCAGTGTTGTTTACCAAACACTGTGAAGAATGGGCTTTCATCTTTACCTCACCCTGACCTTTTAATCCCTAATGTTCTCCTTAAGGAGACCTGCTCTGAATGCCCAGCAAAGACGAGCACAAAAGAATCCCCGGCGTGCACAGGACTGCAGGGCTTAGTGTGGGGTGTTCACTACAGCTCTAGGATTACATACAATTATGCCGTCTAGACCACATTCAGAGGGGATGTGGATGGGGTGAGGATTACCGACTGGGAAATCAGATATTCAGTGAGAGGGTGGGGAGTTGGGTTGGGGCAGGAGAGGAAGCCAAGTGGATATGTAAGAAAGCACCAGATAAATTGCCACTGGGATGGATTTATTGCACACCTTCAGCTTCCTTGCATTAGCTATGTCCTGTGCTTCTGCTGCAACATCTGACCCCTTTGCAGTCTTGCATGTCTTTCTCCTTCCACATCCCTGTTAGCAAGGAAATGGCGTTGCCTTTCCATTAACACTGGGCCAGTGAGACACAAATTGGGTGGTTATGTTCAGGTATGCTGAGTTTCAGCTCCCATCTGCCTTCTGTATGTGTCCTGGTGCTTCAGAGACACCAAACTTGGATGTCTCTTGGCCACAAAAGCACGTGGTCCTCTACGTGTGCCCATTTTGTTCTCTTGGTTCATACAGAGGGTCAGTGGCACACCAAAACCTGAACCGAGGTCCCCAGGCTGTTCTTCTAATCCTTGGACCATGCTCCCACCCATGGTCCTTTCCTTCCCATGGCCTGGGATGTTCAACTTATTGCCAAGGGTAGGAGTATTCCTACAGAAATCAGTAAAGAGTCACGATCTATTTGGCATGCCATAGTGAGTACTTCTCATGCTGAAAACAGAAAAATGTCCCGTTTTGTTCCTGTTGCTGTTCCCTGCAGGCAGCTGGGCCCAAATCTACCCCTGCACTAGTGCTAAGTATTGGAGAGACGCACAGGGGAGATGACTCGTCCCTCCTTGGCCTGAGGCTCATGGCAGAGATTGGTTTTCCTGAGGAAAATCACAACAGCACTGAGTGTTATTCTTACTTGTATCCTTCAATACCCTAAAGTTACCGTGGGTGACATGACCTCTCCTTCTCTTCTGCCTCCCTGGGGTATTCTCCAGGGAAGTAGGTGTAGATGTGCTTTGTGGGCACTTTGCATGGGCTCTGCTGCAACATGGTGGCCACAGACCACCCTTGGTGGATTGCTCCTGTTCTTGCTCCTTTGCCTTGGACCGTGCTTTGCCTGGCGCTGGTGTTTTGGAACCAGATGGTCCTGCAACTTGTTGCTTCTTGCAGTTGGGCTCTGCCAGCCTGAGCAGACGGATTGGAGGGGCCTCGGCGAGAGCAGGAAACCGTTTTTGCTGAAGCGTAGGAGCTATTTTAAACACATCAGCAAAGTCTAGCGTGGAGAAGACCCTGCTGCCTCAGAAGCATATTTTGCCAATCTGATACTGAAACCTGACCATATTTTACAGTGCATATCATTTACCCCGCTCCAGGCAGGGCGTGGGGTCAGGAGGCTTCATGCAGTTCCAGCCATTAGCAAGGAGAGCCCCTTCTCCAGCAGGCAGTTGAGGAAAAACACATTTTTCACTACATGAGCTGGAAAACCAAACACCTAAGTTCACTGCTTCTTTACTCCTCCATCAGTGCTGTTGGATGACCTGCAGGTACCTCTTGGCATCACTCTTGTCCTCTCCCGCTCTCCTTACTGAAATAGGACAGAAAAGTGGGGGAAAAAAAGAAAATTTTTTGCAGACCTGTTTAACCTGTCCATGCTAACCCCTGCAGGCAGCAGCCCTGCATGTGGAGGTCCTGCCTGCTCTGATCCCAGAGCACCGAGAGCCTTCATCCCTGCCTGGGCTAACTAACCAGCCCTAGGCTCAGGGCATGCTTTGGTGCTGGGGAGTGTGGGTGCTTTTAGACTGTATATAGCAGAAAATATAGAAACTCATCTCTCTCTGCTCTCCTCAGTCCTTATATCACAGACATTGCACAGTCTCTGGCTCTTCATGGTTTCCAGCATTACTCCTGGGCTCTGTGTAACATCTCAGTGGTCTTCCCTGTCTCACCTTGGCCCTAAGAGGAGCCGCGCTGCTGCTCTCCGACACCCCGCTTTCTGCAGGGTGGATGCAGGAAATACTCTGCTAATCTTTTTGGCACTAAGGAGGCACTTTCCAGTTCGATCAAACCCAGAGAGACCTGGGTTTTTATTCTCGCTACATGACAAGCAGCAGGCGCCATAGGGGTGGGGTGTTTGGGATGTATCCCCGCAGCTGGGAAAACAAATCTTTCCACAAAGATTTCAGCACCTGTCCAGCTTCCTCCCTGCAGGAAATCCAGCCTCCCGGCTCCTGGAGAGGATAGCTGGAGCTTTGTTTGCAGCTCCCCTTTCACAAATAAGACCAGCACTGACTAGTAAACACAGTGCCACCAAACGTGACAAGCAATACTCAAAGAAGATAAAGATATTCTTTTCTACTGACTTGGGTAAGAGCGGCTGCCAAATCCTTGAACTGCATGCAAATAGCTCCTTATTACTGTAATTTGCTTTCCAGCAGCACCCCAAAGCCCCAGCTGGGACTGGGGTCATGCTCCATACCCACCCTGCAGACCATACACGTGCTCCGCTTCTTACGCCCTTGGTTTAGAGGTTGGTATTGTAAGACTAGAGAAGCAGGGCCAGTTTCAACATGGGTACAAACCTGACTCATCAGGAGGAGTTTAGCTGCAGAGAGTGTGGCATGCGAATGGGAAGAAGGAACGTGAGGATCACTACGCGTGATCTGATCTGAAGTCCAGTTAGCTCGGTATCCAGTCTCCAAATAAGGCTGAAACCAGTGGCTTCAAGAGCAGATAAGCATATCCCTTCAGCCATGAGGATTGTATTTCTCTTCTAGAAGTGCTGATAACTTAAAAATCCTTAAATTTGGTCTTTTTATATCTCTCCTGCCCTAACTGGCCCCGAACAAGCCTTATATCTCCCAATAAAAAAAAGGGACTCAAGACTGAAGAATCTGAGAAATTTGAACATTCTATGAACCTCCATTTACCTCCTTGATATATAGTACTTCATCGTCTTGAGTTAAAAGAAAGGAGACTATAAGAGGAAGAAATAAAAGACTGATATCGGATATTGGTAGGGCTGTAAGAAACAAGCAAATAGTGTTTGCTGGGACGTGGCCATCGCTGGGTGCAGCCTCTAGCAGACAGGCACACACGAGGAATATGCCCAAAGTCCCACTCCCCAGGAGGAGAGGAGTGGGAACATCCCTCCTTACACAAGCACACTCAGAGAAGGAAAGTTCATCTGGATCCTTGCACACAGACTTTCCTGAAGTGCGTCATGGCATGCAAGATTTTTAATATAAAACCTCAATTTTTTTCTTTTTTAAAGTCTTTTTCCAAGAACTCTGTTAACTTGGAGCTGCTGGAGAATCCGAAGTGAGAGATAGATACCTGGACCAAGTCTGTAGTGGCGAAGTGGCTGATCTCCCACTGAGCACAGGGGAAGACCTAGTTCTGCAGAGGAAAAAATCTGTGGCGGACAAAAGGCTGGAGGAAGACTCCTTGGAGGAGCTTCCAGAAGAGGATTTCTATCAAGCAGGTCTGCCAAAGGTTCAGTGCTACCTAAAGGCCATGCTGACAACAGATTGCTCCCCTGGAATTTGCCTTAGGAAACAACTTGTGTGATTAAAAGCAAAAGCTTTAAATGGTCAGAAGTTTTGCTGACTCTGTTTCATGGATATTGGTATTTTAACTGAGAGCATTAGGTTCTCCAGTAAGATGTTTTTGATGGCTAGGGATCTGTGGTGATCCAAAAGGAATTTAAAAAGAAGTGATTTACATTTTCTATAAAAAAAGCAGGAGGTGAGGAAAGCTTCACTGAGCACAATGAAAGAGCTCTGGATTTATATGGAATAAAATAATAACCAGGCTGAACTGCCAAACCCCTTAATGACCACGTTCCCTTTCCAGAGATGGAAAAAAGAAGGACCAGCACCTTTTTTTTTAACCTCACATTTCCAGGAATCTCTTTGTTTTGTTTTTCACATTGAGATTAGAAGAGGTAGGGTTAAGATATCGAGACAAAGGTCATCCTTGAGTATATTTAGCATGACTGGAAGTGGAAATACCAGAAATCCCTCCAGATTCGCAGCTCCACTTGGCCATTTCAAGAAACACAGATAAATCCCCCAACATCTGCTTGCTTATCAGCCACACCAAAGGGAAACTGCAAACCATCTGCTTTTTGAAAAGCGATACCCAATGCTCCTGCGTTGGCCGGTACGTCATGCCCTGCACCTCCTCCATGCCAGCCGCCGAGGGCAGGGGAAGGGACCCTGCAAAGGGACATCCCCAGCTCCTTGGCAGCGCTTGCATCTGGTGGAGCTGCCAAGGAAACCCCTGCCTCTGTCTGTTCACCTTCAGAAGAGCTATGATAAAGGCTCCTGCTCTCAGGATGGCCAGGTCAGGGGATAGCTCACCTGCAAATTACATGAGGGGATCTGCTTTCTGAGCCCTGATGTGTTATGTGGCATTTTTATTTTGGATCAAGTCACATGTGCCATGGGTTGTTATTTTAAATTACATTCAAGGTGTGTGATGTATATTTGCATCCTGCGCGGCAGGAAGGGATTTTTTTTTTTAAGTTCTTATTTTTATCTCAACGTAAACAAATAAGCCATATTTTGGAAGGGTATCTGTGATGCTGCCGATGCTTTGAGCAAAAAAATACTCAATTTTTGTTACTGGAGGGTAAGCCACGTTGAGGGAGTTCCTTGTAATAAAACCCACACACCCCCTGCACCCTTTTTCCCCCTTTATTTCCAGCATTCCCTGTGATTTTTCAGCTTTCCATTTGTACATGGCATTGCAAAGAGAAACACACATGGACCCTAAGATGTGGGTGCTACATAAAAGGGATGGAAACAGAATCCAGATCTTCCTGCCCACAGCCTCACACTTTTGTTGCAAAGTCACGACTGGCTCTGCTATCGGTCGCACCGTCCCCTTGCACACACAAAGAAAACTGCACACGTGCTTGGGGGAAGTGGAAGGGAGGTAAATCTGAAACGTGGGCTATTTTTTGGTTTGCAAGACCCAAATCCATCTCTGGTTGAACTCCGCTTGGCACCAGTGGGTTACTTCAGCAAAATATTTTTTAGACCCTTCTCCATTTGTCATTTTTTAACCTGCTGCTCCATTTCTGCTCAAGCAGCTTTTTTGCCAAGGATATAAACATCTTGGCCAGTTTAGGCTTTTCTCGTGTAAGCTGCTATCTTAAAAAAGGAAAAAGTTCCAGATGACAAAATATTTCATTCTCTGGTAGCTGAAGAAGGAAGTTGTGGCTTAATGGAGAAGTCCTGCGAGCAGCCGAAAGCCGTGAGCGGAGGACAGACCTGCTGAACCAGGAAAGCCGCGTCCGTTTTGCAGCTGAGCAACAATGCAGTTGCTTCAGCGCTGGTTAAAAATACCTGTGGCCTGATCCTGCTGCAATCGAAGGAAGTCTGGCCTGGGTTAAGGAAGGCCTTTAAAAAAAATCATTTTGCAATAGTGCAGATGTTTGCTTTAGTGTCACCGGCAGCATAGGCTGGCCTGAAAAGCAGCAGAAATGAACACACACCCATGTCTTACTGGGCAGCTCACCATCCAGTGCTGGCATTTCCATCTTCTTTATCACTATAAGTTGATTTAAGCATCTTCGTTCTCCGACCCTGGTGCAGAAGCTGATAAGCAGCACATCCATTTGGAGTCCTTAATATCCTAAATTACTGCAGCTATATCCACTTGCCGGTTACCTGCAAACTCTCTGATTTCTGCTCAGAAATGCGCTTTCTGCTTTGCTTGGATCACAGCCAGTTTGCTTGTGGTGTAGCGTGTAACCACACCATGGCAGCAAGAAGAGAGGAGCCACCCTGTGGATTTTCTTTAGCAAGAAGCCAGAACATTGTTTTTTCTTCATTTTCCTTGGTTTCCTACTTTGGCTTTGCTTTCAAAGTTTGTGGAGGAGGGATGGGTGGTTTTCGGCTGGTCTGTGGAGTTTACCTTTCCCTGGACGCTGCGTCCCTGTGGTATTGACGGCTGGAGCTTGTGAAGATGCAGTTGCAAAGCGGTGGTGAGGAGGCTGCCGAAACTTGCTCTTTGCATTGCATGGGGCTTAGGCCAAAGCCGTTCGCACAGATCCCTATGCCACAGATGTTTAGGATATGGTCCAGAGCTAAGGAGGGACCTGTCGCTGGAGAGCAAGAGAGGGAACAGTGTGACAGCCTGCTCAAGCCCAGCAAGTGAAGGTGGAGAAGGCCTCCTGCAGCAAGGTTAGAAGACACTAAGATGAGGAATTTGTGGCAGATCTTCCCCTCTTCTTGCTGCCCCAGGCAGCAAAAGACCCGGTCCCCTCCTCCCGGCTCTGCCTGGGGGTGCAAGGGACCCCAGCAGCTCCTTCCTCCACCCCTCCCTCCCTCCTTTCCAGTTTGCTGGGACCTGCGCTTCCACCAGGAGGGTCCACAGCATATATGGGTCCTGCCTGGAGGCAGAGTTAACCCCTTTTTGCCAATCACAGCAGTGGGAGATATTAATCTAGTCCTTACCTAGAGGTAAGTCTAAGGAAGTGCAAAGGGAGAAAACTCCCTCTGCCTTGGCATGGAGGGCCCAGAAAGCAGCTTCACAGCCACCCAGCACATCTACCAGCTTCACACCAGCATCATGTCCCACCTCGCAGTGTTCTGGGTGGGGAAAGGCTGATCTGTGCTGCAGAGTCATCTGCACAGATGCAGATGGCAACTGGACATCATAGTGGTTCCCCGAGCTTTGGTCCTTCCTCCTAGTTCCTCTTGGCATCTTGCTAGTCCTCAACTGGGTTTTGTTCAGATATTTATGAAAAACAACCCTTTTGCTGTTTTTTTTAAAGAGTAGTTTCTTCACAAACTTGCATTTTTTTTGGCACCGTCCTGTTTTTAAGCCAGGAAAATATGTGGTTTTTCATTTTAAAAAATGACGCATTCCTGTGAGCAATGCTAAAAAACAATAACCAAAATGATGTCTGAACTTTTCAGACTTTACATGGAAAATATTTGCTATTCTTCTGCTCAGAAAATTAAATAAGTCTTGCTCAGGTTCTCTCTTTAGTAGAATTCTGATAAATCACAATCCAGAGGGCAACTCTTCAGCTCAGTATTGATCTCTGGTTGACTCTTCATACACCAGTCCCAGAGCTGTGTGCTACTCAGAGCATCTCTGCTCACTAATTTGTCTGTTGGATCACAAATGCAAGAGCCAGGAGGTTCACTTTCATTTCTCTGCCACAAAAAATAAAAGCAACCTTGTGACTGATTCTAACTGACGAAGGGTAAAAGCTACATCAGTAAAAATGTCATTTCATTGCTGCTTCCTTACAACGCTGCCTCCAGGACATGGCACAGAGTTTGCACAGGTGTCGAGGCCAGGCAGATTCAGCGCTGACATGAGTGGGGAAGATGGGAGAGGTTTTTTTTATGTTTTTTTTTTCCCTACACTTTTTCCATGGGTGCATCAGCTCAAATGCCATCCCTCAGCAGCTTTGCCCTGCTGCATTGCCCCGACCAGCACAGGCAGCCCTGCTGCAGCAGCAGCTGAGTTGATGCTGCGATGTTTTCCCCTCTCCAGTCCCAGCATCCTAAATCGCAGCATCTGCGGCTGGTAACAACCGTTTATGCAAGGTCTTCTATTATCATAGACCGGGCTTCAGGTTAGAGCAAACATATGTTCCAGCACTGGATATTACTGAGCAATTAATTCACTTCCCCAGAAAATGTTAAACACTCTAAACAGATGCCCAGGCAGCCTTTTCAAGGGTCCTTTTCCAGCTCTGATCTCTCACTTGCCGTCTGGGTGGGCCTATGGTAAATGCTGGCCCCACCTCAATCTATAACTGCAGATTTGCTGAGAACGTTTTATTTTATTGCTCTGCTTATAGCAAACCAGGCAGGGAGGGGAAGGAGGAGGAGACCCTACACAGCTGAAATGTGTGCTGACCTCTCGTTTGCTTTGCGTTATCTGGAAAGCCACAAGGGTAAGATATAATACCTCCAGGTTCAACCTCACATGCAGAGCTCCCGTGGCATCGATGTGTGCTCAGCACTTGTAAAGATTATGGGAGTCCGTGATAATAAGCGTCTGTACAAGAAATATGGATGTTCAGAGCTGTACCCATCTGGGATCACATGTATCTAGGATCTTATCGCTGTCGCTGCTGGCAAGTGGAGGCCATGTCTCAGAGGATGAGGGTGTTTCGTTGAGACCTCTTTCCACCCAGCCAGCTGCTACCTCAAGCGTGACTAACAGCATTCATACGGTTTTAACAAATCACCCCAAATTTAAAACCAGTGTGGTCACAGGACCAGATTAACCACCCCCCTGAGTTTTGAGTCTACAGAGCAGATGCAGCAGCCAGACCTTACAAGTGACAGTAATATTGATGGTGGATGCTCTCTTAGAAGGCCTGAAGTCTTCTCTTCTTAGGGAATACCTGTTGTCCACTCCCCGCAACGCATGTCTGGGAGCAGGAGGTGCACGAGAGTCCCAAAAACAAGTCTGGGCAGGCAAGGGTAGGAGAAGGAGGAGCTTCCCAGCAAAACGGGCTCAGAATGGCAGGGAACAGACATTGCTGGATACCTTTTTAATAGATGTTTTGGGAACTGCCAATGATTTTAACAGCCAGCTCTACCAAACCAGAGTGAACAATCTTCAGTCTGGCTGTGATTCATATCCAAAACTTTATAGAGAGTTTTCATGGCCCATCGTTTCTTGTTAGCAAGAAGAGAATGAAGTTCTTTAAAGGGAGAGATGGACAAATTAATGAACTCATGAAGTTCAACAAGGTCAAGTGCAAGGTCCTGCACATGGGTCAGGGCAATCCTAAACATGGATACAGGCTGTGGGATGACTGGATTGAGAGCAGCCCTGTGGAGAAGGACTTGGGGGTATCAGTGGATGGAAAACTGAATATGAGCTGGCAATGGGCGCTAGCAGCCCAGAAAGCCAACCGTACCCTGGGCTGCATCCCCAGCAGCGTGGCCAGCAGGGCGAGGGAGGGGATTCTGCCCCTCTACTCTGCTCTGGTGAGACCCCACCTGGAGCCCTGCGTCCAGCTCTGGGGTCCTCAGCACGGGAAGGACATGGAGCTGTTGGAGCGGGGCCAGAGGAGGCCACAGAAATGATCAGAGGGATGGAGCACCTCTGCTGTGAGGAAAGGCTGAGAGAGCTGGGGTTGTTCAGCCTGGGGAAGAGAAGGGTCCGGGGAGACCTTATAGCAGCCTTCCAGTACTTAACGGGGGCTTATAAGAAAGATGGGGAGGGACTCTTTATCAGGGACTGTAGTGATAGGACAAAGGGTAATGGTTTTAAATTGAAAAAGGGTAGATTTAGACTAGATATTAGGAAGAAATTCTTCACTATGAGGGTGGTAAGGCACTGGAACAGGTTGCCCAGAGAAATTGTGGATGCCCCATCCCTGGCATTGTTCAAGGTTGAGTTGGATCGGGCTTTGAGCAACCTGACCTAGGGGAAGGTGTCCCTGCCCATGGCAGGGGGGTGGAACTAGGTGATGTTTAAGGTTCCTTCCAACCCAAACCTTTCTGTGATTCTATGATTCTAAATTCCTCTTTATTCCCACTGCAAGGACATGCCTCTGCAGTGTATGGGTTGCAGGAGAGAA